>NC_091496.1:5179109-5503380 GCF_947461875.1 Haliaeetus albicilla
TCAATTTTTTTCTTCCGTGTGAATTTATTTCGGTGGACCTGTAATATATTTTATACTTTGGTTTTTGTTTTTTAGTCCTTGTCAATGTACCTTTTCATTGCTTGTACATTTCATTGGTGTGTAAAAACACTTCCCATTAAAAGATTTTCACACGTGTAAATACCTGATATTTATAAAGTACTTTTTTTTTTTTTAATTATTTTTTAGGGCTTGAGGATTTTTATTCTCATTTGCCTGAGAATACAAACCTAGCAGCTATTAAAAGCCCGTGCGACATACGCCTGTCCTTATGGCTTTAAGGGATTGGCGAGATCTGCCCCAGTGGTGCGTGCACGAGGAGTCGGCCAGCACCATAATTAGGCCTCGATTCAGATACTTAAACATGTGGTAACTTCTTAAGAAGTGAGTAATCCTATTGCCTTCAAGGAGCCTGTTCCCACACTTAGTTATACAAGTGCTTAAATGCCTTCTGAATTGAGAGCTTAGGCCAGGGGGCTCTGCACTTTTAATGGTAGCTACAGTGTGTTAATCTGTAGCTGGAACTGAGCTTTTTTTATTTTTCCTTTTTTTTTTTTTTTCAACAAGTGGTAGCGAGTTTGCCAAACCGATGGAGCTCGTGTTTAGATGGAGGAGATGCAGAATGGCGTCGAGGCCCCAAGATGCGTTACTTTGCTTTGTGTATCCGCTTGGAAAGACCAATAAAGTGAATACGAGTTGTATTCCCCTCTGAAAATGAGGGGGGAAATTGCAAAGAAAAAAAAAAAGGCAGTATTAGATATTGTAATGCAGTGGGTCTTAGAGCTAAATAAAATACAAGAATAAATCTGGAAAAGAATTTATACCTTTTGTTTCCAAAGCAATTGCAGACTTCCTTGGTTAATTTGGGGATATTTCTACTTTAAACCATACAGTGAGAAACGTCTGATGTTTGAGAATATAGCCCTTTAACCTGTTGCACAGATATTAAGATTTATTTTTTAAATGCATCCAAATTGATATTAATGAGAATGAATTAGTCATGTTTTTAAAAGTACCAGTCTAGTTAGGGAAATGAGGCTTTGCTGATAGAACTGTTAAATTGCAAATCAGTGGAGATATGGATGAAATTGGTTTATTAAAAGTGCACTGTTACCTTCTTTGTTCATGCCACCTCATTTATATTCTGTTCCTGCTAATTACCAGTCAAGAAAGTTCTTGGGTTGGATTTTTCTTTTTTAATTTTATTTTGAATTGTTGAATGTTGCAAACCGGATTCTTGTTTTTCTCCACGTGTAATGTGCAGACATACAAAATACACAGTCTTTGGTCATTTCTGGTCGCAATAATAAAGAACTAGCTTTTGGTAAATTGTTTATCCATTTCCTCCTCCTCCCCTCCGTTAATCAGAACTTCTCACATTTAATCAACTAAATTATTCAAGGTGCCACGGGAGGGCTGAACTTTGCCGTTTCGACGGCCGTTCAGGTATTTCTATGCATGCTTGTGCGTTGCCTGCCGCCGGGTTGGTTTCCTACCCCGGGTTTTATGATTTTATAAATGACCCCTGTGGCAATAAAACCAAAGCATCGTTTTCAGGAGGCTTGTGTGGCTGACGGGATTAGTAACGGGAGAAGGGACCCTTCACCTCTGGGTCATCGGTCTGAAGCCAGCCTTGGTCCGTAGCCATGCAGAGCCTGCCTCCCCTTTCACTTACGCTGGTGGGTATCAGGAATCGGTGGGATAAAAGAAAAATCAGCTTCCAAAAATAGTTGCCCCCCGAGCAGCCGTGTGCCATGGACCTTCCTTACGGCCCCTCGTACCGCCCAACGCTGAGCGAGCCCAGCTGCTTCCCCAGATGTTTGTATTTGCTGCTATAACTTCACGGGTTGCGTTTCTTCTCCATAAACTCTGCCAGAGTTAGGGCTGCTCCCTTGATTGCCTGCTTCATTTTATGGTTGGGCATTTGTGTTCTTCTGAATCCTTTTACGATTCGGGTTTTGGACACCACCGTCCCTGGGAATAGGGCACAGCGGGCGGGTTGCAGGTTGGTTTGCTCCTTGGATGTCGTGGGAGAGCATCAGTGTCTCTGGTTTTCCTGCCACGGAGGGCAGCTTCATCCAAGAGGGAGGCCAGCTGTGAGCACTGCCTCTGGAAAACGTCTTATTTCCACGGGTAGTTGGAGCAGAACTGGTTCAAAGTTTAGAAAGTAAAGAATGAAAAAGTTTTCAGCGAGGGGAAGACAACGCGCCGTCTGCCCACGGTATAGAGAAGACGGATGCAATTTTCCCCCCTTTACTGTTGCACCATACGTAGTGGATTTAAGCGGTGCAGTGAGTATTGGTAGTAAATATTCAAGAAAAGAGCGTAAAAGCTATTCCGTGAGAAAAGCTTGTTGAATCCTGCCTTTACTCTGGGGCCAGATGATTATCTGGAGTCAGTTGGGAGTCAGTTGGAGCTGTGTCAGTTTACACCAGCCCAGGAGCTGCCCGCTCGCACGGCCAACGTCGGGGCTGGGGAACAGCTCCATTTATTGTGAAACGAGGCAGGGTTTTTTTATCCTTTTTTATCCTGTAAATCCTCCTTTAGGGCAGCTTGTGCCTGCAGGTCGCTGGAGAAAACGGCAGTGCTGGGTGCTCGCTGCAAAGCGTGTTAGTCATTAGGTAAAATTGCAATTTGTTATTGAGTTTTGCGCCCAGGAAAAACCATGACGTTAATATCGAGACAGTAAGCATGAAGCTCAGAAATGGAAGAAACTCTCTTGACTACTGATTTTTATTGGAGAGCAGAGATATAAATGCAGAGCATCCATCCCCAGAGTAATGGGGATGCACTTTTCCTGAGATAATCTTCCTTAGGGGCTGTATGTCGTGCTCAAAGCATCATTTCTCTGCTTGACAAGGTGTTTCTCTTCTGAAGGTGTCCGCAGCTAAGTACAGTGAGGATCTTTATGCTCCGCAACTGATTTGTGATTCCAAATGTCCTGGAAGAGAAAGGGAATTAAAAAACCCGAATCAGAGGGTATCAGAGCCTGCTGACTTTGTCTGGGCTTTCCAGAGATAAAATATAGTGTATTACTTCACTGTATCACCTAAACCTTCTTTGTTCTCCTTTCAATAGGACGATTAAACAAAGACCTACTAACCAAATTAAAGTATAAAATGAACACTGAGATATGGAAACCTTGCCAGGAAGAATGTTAATGAATGAAGTTCACTAAAGGCATGCTGGCTAAGTTTTCAATACAAATAGTTTTATGGCCAATCTCTTTAGATCATAGCAGTTTTCTTTAGAAGTTTTAAGTCTCAAAAGTAGATGAGTTTCCTTCGCTGGGGAATGAATTAGATAATGCTCTGAATAAACTCCCTCTTCGCAGTCTTGTCAGTCATGCTACTTAGGAAACTCTCCCTTTCTTCTGGGGACTTTCGGATCAGCTGTAACCTAAAAAGTAGAAAGCTGCTATTAATCCATGTGTGCTGTATGGCAGAGGGGGTTGTAACGGGAGATTTACGGCCAGGAAACAGCTCGTACCTGGCTGATGTGAGCAGAAGCCTTTAAACGTGAGCTATGGCAGCTGATCCTGGCGTGCTTTCCCTCGAAAGTGCTGCTTCAGCCTGTTGAAGGTTTGCGCCGGGTGAAGGGGGGACAGACTTTTTCATAGAGCCTGTAGCGCTACGGCAAGGGGTAATGGTTTTAAACTAAACGAAGGTAGATTCGGGCTAGATCTGAGGACTTTTTTTATGATGAGGGTGGTGAAACCCTGGCACAGGTTGCCCAAAGAGCTGGTCGATGCCCCATCCCTGGAAACATTCAAGATCAGGTTGGACGGGGCTCTGAGCAACCTGACCGAGTTGAAGATGTCCCTGCTCATGGCAGGGGGGTTGGACTAGATGACTTTAAAGGTCCCTTCCAACCCAAACCGTTCTGTGATTCTAAGATGCAGCCCTTCATGCTTACGGAGTCCCTTTTTGCACCAGGACTTTAAATCCTGTGATGCTCTCCGGAGGGAAAGAGGAGGAGTGCTGGGGGCTATAGGACCACTGTGCCCCCTTTGGCTGTTCCCCCTTGGCAGTCTCCTCCTTAATTTTCCTTCCAGTCCTTGTTTGCTCCAGAGACCCCAACCCTTAACTTAGGTTTCTGGTGGCCGGCACCAAAACCACAGCAGCTTGGCGGCTGTTGAGTGCCTTGCAGAGATGGAGACTTGCTTTTAAATGTGGTGGTGCTGATAGTTGAGATTTGGTGGAATATTGCTGCCTTGAGCTACGGCCAAGGAGGCCAATTTTTCCAAAAGCAAAATGTCAGGGAAGCCCAGGATGGGTGGAAGATCTTCCACATATTTTTTAAAACACAAGGAGAAAGTAATTTCTGATGAATACAGAGCTCCTGGCTGTGTTCTCAATTTAAGCGTTACCATAAGGACTTTGAAACAGATTTACAAAACAAAACAGAAAATAATTAGGTGATTTTATTGCCTAAACAAGGGGGTGAGGGAGAAAGAGACTTAAACCACATTTACAAAAATTTAGGTTTTGTCACCTGTCACGAATAGGAATTTGGTTTATAAATTAGACAGCCTTGCCTGTCAATTCTGCCCTAAGCCAGCATGGTTTTGACAACTTACTGTGCCTGTCATTTGCTTACTGTGGGACTAATGACAAGTGTGATGGGGTGTCACTGTCCCACCACCCTGGTGTCACCCAGGGCCTCCAGTGCCGCTGCCGCTTAGCTGCGTGCAGGAGACCTTCAGGCTTCTTCCTTCAACCTGATCCCTCCCCAGGTGTGGGTCTGGGCACTATTTGCCATGGATTTTTTAAATTTGGCATCCAAATTCTAAAAAAAAAACTTTTTTTTTTTTCCTTATACAGAAACAAATTAGGAAATAGAGCAGGGAATAGTGTGCGATTGTTTATTTTTAATTGAGATGTCATTTACAGTACTTTTCTAATAACTGCTGTAAGAATTCTCATCTTTAGCGAAAACATCTGCTCCTAGGTTTTGTTGTCCACATGGTAACCATTGCACGCATTCAAAGGGAGAAACATCGTCTTGTTATCAGGGAACGCTGGACACGGTTCTCAGCTCTGTCGTGGCTTTACTGGTGCGTTTGGGCACAGGATCCATGCGTGTCCCAGTTTCCATCCACAGGAGGAGGATAAAGTTTCCTGCTCTGGCAGCTCTGCTTCGGTCTTGGACCCAGGTGATGCGAAGCTTGTAAAGATAGCCCAGACCTTCCCACGGGTTAAATAACTAGAACAACACCCTTCACACGGCGTGGATAAAACTGCAGAGCTATTAGGAGTTCCCCCAGTGCCGAGTCTGTCCCTGAAGCTGCTCCTCAACTGAGCCTTTCTCCGCAATTCTGCACTTGTGATTTCATTGAGGTTCAGAGCTGGAAACCATCTACTACCCTCCTGAACCAGACAAATCCTTCGGCTTTGCAGGTTTTAGTTGATCCTCTTCCAACAAGTTTTCCAACATGAATGCAACTCTCTTCTCATCTGCTGATTTTGAGCCTTTCTGTGGAAGGAGCCTCTCTGGGCTCACATTGAGACCTTATTTTGCTACTAGCTCTTTTTTGCTTCCAGGGATATCTGGTAGGGTTTATCTGAGAAACAGCTTCTTGCTTAAAATTAGTTCAGGGACGTCAAAATACACCTCTCATAATTCATACAATAGCTGCCTTCTCTGGGCTTTGTGGGCTGTGAAATGTCTGACTTAGTGCTTGGAGTTGGTGTGTATTAAGATGCTGAGGATGAAGTGATGCTGTTGTTCTCTATAATTTCTTCAAAGACAGATGCTCAGTCAAGCCCAAAATCCAGGCCTTGGCCTCAGTATCTAATAACCCAGCCCGACCATTGACTTTTAGTGCCACCTGCTTTCTAAAAGACTGGATTTGCAGTGCCACAGCTCAGGAGGGAGCACATCCCTTCAACCCTCTCAGTTGCCACCGGCCAAATGCCGCTTTTATTTGCTTTCAGGATTGCTTTGACCTGACCAAGGCAAAAAAATAATAATCCCAAAGCAAGGATGTTCAGCAATTTTGTGCTGAGGATCCCGCTGAAAGTGTCGTAGCTATCTAATACAGGAGATGACATTTGGAGAATACAACCATGACCTATGCAAAGTCTTGAGCTGAATCAGCAACAGAGTCCCTTGGAGATGCTCTGGCTGGTGGACAGTTTACAATGGAGAAATGTCTTTCAAATTCACTGAACCCAAACTTCAGGCGTCATGCGTATGTGCTGTCTGGGATGTTTTTTAAGTCCACCAGGAGGTTTCATGGCAAAGCCATGAGCTCAAGCAACCACTGCAGGGCATCTGTATTCAGACTCTATTTAGTCATTTTAACTCAGACCACAAGGGATCTATTTTGCAAAACCCTTGTGTCCCTTAGAGCTGGGAAAAACATCTCCTGCCTATGAACTCCTTTGGAAACTGGTCCCACTCCATTTGATTCTCTACATCTCGTGTTTCTGTACTCTGCAAGATTTGGCTACATGACTTATGGGGGCCAGAAGGACGGACCATTTTTGCCCTGTGCTCCCAAGTCACAGTGATTCCAATTCAGATGTGTTTAAGATGACTATTTAGCTATTTTGAAGACAATATATATACCTCCCCTTTCAAGCAAGCATGCATCTGGGCCACAGACAACAGAAATGTACTTAGGAGCAGCACAGTGAAGGTGACCAATGGCAAGTTTGTCCTTTCTGTGTAGCCTCTAGATTAGCAGCTGCTAAAATAAATGTGGCTTGAAAGGGGTAAATCTGAAGTGTACTCAATCTTCCACCAATCTTCCACCAATCTTCCAGCACGCAAGGTAGCATGGCTATGTGATGAAACCAATACTCAGGACCTTGTGGTGCCTTTTCCCTCTTTATTACTGTGGTAACAAAAGTGCAGGAGAAACAGTTAGTTCTCACGTGATCCATACTGCTGGTGGCAAAGTTTCAGCTGTCCTCTGTATACATTGCAGTGACCTTTCCATCAGTTTGAGTCTTTTCTCCGCATCCAGCCAAACACAGATTCTTCTGTACCACTAAGGGCATGGACCTATTTTTCTTAGCATGGCTTCCGCGAATATAAAAAATGAGATTCATTTGTCTTTAATGAATCTAATCATCATGAGATATTTTCATTCTTTTGACAGGCTTGGATGGGAAAAGAATGAAGGGGCAAGCAGAGGGTGAAATGTTATAAAGTACTGAGAAAACACACAGTTTGAGTAGATGTATTTGTCCAGCATAAGAACAGCTCGATTCCACCCTCACCCCTCATCGCCTGCATTGCAAGCTTTGGAGTCCATCCTTTGCCCAGTGCAGGTCCAGCTCATGTCTGTGGCCAGGATCTTGGGAAAACTTAATTATTCCGACCTAAAACAGACACAGTTTGCAACTTCTTGCAAGCCCATCCAAGGGCAGGTCTGCTATTGCTAACAGTGGTGAGGGCCAAGGTGAGCTTTTGGCAGGTATCAAATCCTCCTTTCAAGCCAAGAAGTTCCCACTACTAGAGAGCAACGCTATGGTCTACTTAAGTTTTGTAAGCCGTTAATGAGTCACTTGATATCAGCCAGATCAGTTCGCTTACATGGAAAGGGCTCCTATTTCTCCTGGTGGCATTGACTTCTGTGTGTAGAGCAGGGGAGCGCAGAGCTCCAGTGACTGATCCTTCCTACAGCCGCTTGCACAAGGGTACGGCAGCGTGATGGACTCATCTCAGATTCCTTCGGGAGGTGGTGACAGAGCTCCACCTTAATGAGTTCATCGCCCTGCCAGCATTCTTCCCACACCCAGGTGCCCATGTTGGCAAAGCTACGCTCCGCCAGCCTGCTGGAAAACGTTCCCCGGGTTTTTAACAGGCTACAGATCTTGGGATGCCCGCCCGACTCCTCATTTTCAGTTGGCCTCGGTTGATGGTCCGGTTGTGTTTACAAGCAGAACCAAGCGTGCTGGTTTGGTGTCGGGGAAGGAGGGCGGTGGGGAGACGTGGGGGGACAAGATTAATTGCCAGGGCTCCCACTAGGCCAAGTTTTGTACAAATCATCCAGCCTGCAGGTGGGTGGAGGGAGGAGCCAGTGCCTTAGCCCGTGCCCGAGGCTCCGGTGAGTGTTATACCTGCTCTGTTTACCAAAGCCATGCTTAAATGGCTGCAGAGCTGCATCACGTCTTTGTTTTTCTTCTCGCTTCTGGATTGCATGCACTGGTCATGGAGTTGACACTTAGCAAATAGTATTACTCCAACTTCTGGTATAAATCCAGCCTTGGATGCACACGTTGCAAAATAGTTTCAGAGCTGAGTGCGCTCTTGGCATTGCCTCCCCCAAGGTACTCCAATTTTCTGCAGCTGCTTAGTAATTTAGCTGTTTATCTCCATTTTCAGTTATCCTTATCTCAGTCAGAAGCATCCTTCTGCTTGCAATGGGTCCCTCACTTTTACTTGTCTGACACTGCGTGTTTCCCCTCTGCAGGACAAGTGCCTGTTGTCATCTTCTGGAGATACATCTTCCACACTTCTGGTGTCCAGGAGCATGGAAGCTGCTGGAGGTCCAACCTCTGCAGATAGCAACCCGCCTCTTCCCTGCTGGCAACACACCCTACAGCTGGGGAACACAATTAATCACTATTTATATGAATTTAAGACTTAAAGGGACCTCCTGAGACATCTAGTCAAATTTTGTCATCATGTTGCAACACGTTCCGCCATGCCATTCCTATACTTGCACGCATTTGGGCAAGGGGGTGGGTGTCCTCAACAGCCACTGGGACAGGGTAATAAAAACAGGTAACTATTCAGCATGGGTATTAGTTTAATGGCTTAAGGACTCAAAAGCTGTGGTAGTTCCCATCAGATGTGCTTGGAGAAATCATGGGGCCGGGCTAGCGTCACTCACTTTCTGCGAACAAGGACCGATTTGTTTTCTGCTGGTGTTACGAACAGCGAAACCGAAGCAGGGCGGCGAAGTGATTTGTGCCAGGTCACGGAGCACGTCAGGGGCAAAGCCGAGATGGGAACGGGCACCTCCGAGCTCCCAGCTCCCCTCGACACCAAGCAGACGAGGCTGGTGCTGGAGCCGTCTGAGGCCAGCAGGGTCAGTATCTGCCGAGAAGAGTCGCCTGATGATACAAGAAAAGAAACTTTCTTCTGCTTTCTAAGCTTGAGGTCCCCTCCAGCAGCTAGCCTTTGCTTTAATAGTGCTACCTCTTGCCAAATACACCTTTGAGCCTCCTTCACCCTTGGGTACCTGTCCAGGTACTTTTCCAGGCACCTTTATATGAACCTATCACTGGGGGCACCAGCTTGTGTTGAGTTTTTATCCCAGAAGTGGGTCTCGGCTGCCAAGATCTCCATATAATAGACATGCAGAAGTCTGGATCCCTCTGCAAGGTCCTTCCAAACCAAAGGCATGGGGAGAAGTCTGTACGTGGGCTCCCCCCGAGGCTGCTTAACGCACCTCCCAACCACAACTGGGATACAATGCAAGGTGAGCTCAGCAAAGCACTTGCAAGAATTGGGCAGGAAGTGGCGATTTTGGATAAAATCAGGTTCATTTCGTCTTGAACCAAAAGGTCCATCTCTGCAGAGCCCCCAGTTGCTTTGTCACAGATGTACACACAGACAAGCCTGTGATCTGGTGAGCAACCTGGAAATGAGACTCTCCCAACTGGTTGCGATTAACTCTATCAGCCAGCAGGCATCTGAGAAAGGCATTTCCATTTCTGTGGTCCCAGGTCAGGAAAATGTGTTTCTAAATCCACACTTGCTTTTTCTTTAGCTTATTGCCTGGCATCTCCAAGTTGAAGTGGTTTAGCTGCCTCCACTGTAATTTTCCACACCTAGCTTCTTTGGATTTCTTTTTTTAAGTCTCACCTTAACTCTAAATTTATTCGGGTTTGTTTTTGTTCGTATGATAATCACAACATTCTTTTGATACACTTTTTTTAAGCCTTGATTTACTGAGATTTGCTTGCAACCTTCGTTCCAGTTTACCATTTTTTCTGCGTGGGGATATTTTAAATGAATATAATTATAGTTAATAGCTTTTGCAGGTACTAAAGCATCTTTTGATTTGAGTCCTAACTTTCGTTATTACCCCCCACACACATACACACCTTTTTAGATATTCTCTGTTTAACCTATGCCTAGAGATTAATTAAAGTGTCATTAAAATGCCTTTAGTACGTTTTGTGTCCTACATGCCTGGAAATATTTTTTTCCCACAGTCAGAATTGTTGTGCTTGTACCAACAATAACTGGCATGTGGCTTGTTTTGTAGATCACCATGAGATATAACGAACACTCCTAATTAGAAGAAAACACATTCATTTTTTGGATGCCTGTTCAAAGTTTTCTCAGGAAGACCCACTAGGTTTTCATTTGCATCTCTCCATCGCTCTTGGCCAGCTCTGATGTCGGGACCGAGCGCTCGCTCAGGAGCACAGCATGAGTCCCACATTGCAGATGGTTGCGAAATGGAAATTTAGGATCATCCCAATCAGTTACGGGGCAGAGTTTCTACCCCATCCATACATTTTCAAGCTTTGAGTGTTTAAATGTGTGTAGTCCAGCCTTGGGTAGAAAGTCTCCCTCCTCTTTCAATATTTCTGCTTGGGGAGAACCCGTAGCTGGAAAATAATCTGGACTTAGAGCATGTATGCCAGTAGGTTTATCTACAGCTAAATCCTACAGCTGCCCTTGCAAAAATGGAGCTGGTCAGAGGATGGGAATGGATATGCTCGATTGCTATCGATGACCAGAAAAACTAAAGTAGGCAAAAAACCTCCAAAATTTGCTTTATCATCCATTTCCTTCTTCCTGCATCCTTTCCAGCCGGGTCGTCCCCTGCGAGCTGGATTGCTCAACCAGAGCAGCATCGCATCAGCACCGTTTGCCCTTCGAGCGGGATCCCCCATGCGCGCTGCTCACGAGGACCCATCGGATGCGAGATGCTGCGTGAACACCGGATCGCTATCGCCGTCGCGGCAGCAGCAAGCTTTGCCCAACGGGCCGGGGGCTTGGCACAGCCCCAGCGCTGGATGGGAGCGATGTGTGTGAAATAGTAGAAATTAGGAGCTCTTGGTATCTCCCTGGGCAAGAAGCGGTGCCGGTCCAGATATTAATGTAAATAATTTGGGATTCTACACAAACCCAGTTCAGTGCTTTCTTCTCCAGCCTTTTGCATCTCCTTAAGAGTATTAAAAAGTCCCCAACAAATAAACACACAGGTGAGCGGCTGGGACAGAAAACCAAAACCCAAACTGCACAACCTCCCCAAGGACCCATTTCGTCTCTCAGTGACACCTTTAAGTGGAAACCAGGATTCTGAGCTCCTCATTCCTGGTTTCTAGGGAGCAGAAACATGATGTCGGGTCAGGCATCAGGCTCTTGTGCAAAGTCAGCACCAGCTTGGAGGTGCCATGGCTGCTTTCTGGTTTCACCTCCGTCAGAAAAGGAGCTGAGACTCCCAGCATCCCAGAGGTTTTCAGCCAGGGAGCCAAGCTTGGAGCCTTCCTCATGCCCTTGCTTGGCAGGACACACCAGGAAGGCATCGACCCAAGGGTCATGGATGCTTTTAGCATCACCCTGGCACAGCTCCTGCAGTCTCCTCTCTTAAAAGACATGAGAAGAACAAAACAAAAAATGACACGAGAAGAATAAAACAAAACAACAGGAGCAAATTACTGACTTCTCGAGGAAGATGGTGCTGAAGATAGGGTAATTATGTTCCCTTTCAACAGCTGAGAGGAGTTGGGTTGTTTCATGGCCTGACTTCTAAACCTTGAGAGGTTTTTCAGCCGTAGGCTTTGGAGAACCTCTGCTGAGCAACTCTCTCCCTGCTGGTAACGTGTCCCCAGCTTAACATGAGCCTTGGCCTTGCAGGCTGGCACATCGCTGGGGACACCCTTGGGAAATCACCAGGGAGCATCGTGGGCAGACCCCGTGGCCCCTCTTCTCCTCCCGTGACTCAGGGCCAGGGCCACTACATCGCCTCTCCATAACAATTCCATCTTTTGTAAGAGGGCTGACAGCGACCCACCTTGCAATTAGCAGGTTGTCTGGGGAGAAGTGCTAATAAGCACCCTGACGAAGGTGAATCTGGGAGGGAGGCGGACGCTGAATTGACTCAGTGTCCTCCTGGCAGCGGGGGAGAAGGATGCTAGGGATCTGCTGGACATGATTTTGCGACACAGCCTTGCTCACCCTCCATTTCCAAAGACTCTCGGAGCATCCCATCCTGGATGAGCCAGTGAAAAGCCCTGGAGAAAAGGTCACCCCTGGTTTTAGACTGGGACTGTCTACTGCCACCCTTGCCCTGTGAATTTTTGCAGCCTCTCTCCCTTTCTGCTGCCACAAACACCTTACTGCCAACAACCTTTTCATCCCTTGATTTTTCCGGTGGGTACCGCTTTGCAGGAGTGTTGGAAAAGCCTTAGCAGACCACCGTCAGTCCAGAAACAAGGAATCTCCGCCCCCCCCAAATCCCAGGTCTTCACTCTTGTAACCTTCAACCCCTCCATCCCCTCTCACAGGTCAGTGCCGTTGGTTATAATCTGTGCTACAGTCGCTCCAATCAGGTCTTGGGGTATTATTTATCGCATTTAGTACCTGCCATCAGTCATGAAAACTTAACAAAGACCCTATTGGGTTTATCTATAGGCAGCTAAACAAACGTATCTTGCTCTCCCGTTATCTTCTTGTTAACAAAACACTATCAGGATGTTCTAAACATCAGCATTTACTGCACAAGAGCCCTTTATCTGGCATGATATATAGAGAGCCCATCAATTAGTGCAGGGGGCTTGGAAATACCTGCCACGCTTCGCTCAAAAGTCCCAGCACCATCCCAGGGCTGCATCGCAAGTAAATATCCTTGTGCGTTTCCCGGCCTTGAGCATCCCTGCATGAGCTGGAAGAGCTCATTATGAGCAGAAATCATGATAAATGTATTTTTTCCACTCTTTTTTTAATATCAAGCCAGGCAGGCTGGAGACTTGCCACGGAAGGAGCAATGCAAGAGCAGCCAGGGCGCTGGATGGTGCAGGGGATGGGAAAAAGAGAAACAGGCTTTTATTCAGAAAGGCTGGACGTGGTTTGGGAATACAGTGAAAAGTACCACGAGACAGGGTATCCTCCTGACAGCAAGACCTTGTCTGCAGGATCAGTGCCCCTCAGGTCCCCCCACCGTAATGTCGCTGTAGTGGAGCAAGGCTCGCTCTTGCTCACCGTCAGCTCAAAGGGATGGATGTGACAGGTCTTGGACACCAACCACCGAGGATCCAGGGCAGCTCCTTTCTTCAAACACCTCTGCTAAATCTGCACGTCAGCAGAGGAGCCACTTCACCCCACACCATAAACCACGCTCCCCTGTGTCAGCTGGACCGACGGTGTTTCACCCTCCTCCGCGGTGGTTGCATCGCAGTGGGAAAGTGATTCTTCAGATAAATGGCAGATCGGGAGTTTTAACCCCAACTCCTGTTTGTCTCCGATTATTTGAATATCTTGCAAAACAGAAACTTTGTAAACAAGCACACGGCCTGGTTTGGAAACCACTGCAAGCTGTCTCCAAGTGATGGTTTGCTCTTGGGAGATGTTTTCCTCTAGGTGGGTCTCCAAGCTCGGGACTTACTTCCTGCACTTGCAGACGGTGGACTGGTGGACTTCCCAGTCATTTCAGTGGCTCCGTGTATCCGAGAGAAGAAGCTGAATGTTTAAAGGTTGTTAATTATTTTTATTTTTTTTTAATTCCTAAACTAAAAATAAAGGGAGAAACAGAGGAGGAGCTGGGGCTGGGCTGACCTCTGCCTGGCTTTGAAGAGGTGGCATCAAACACTTAAATGAAATAGGTGATAAAACCAGTGAAGCCAGTGATGGGAGTCAGAGAGGGCAGATGGGATCAGAGCTTTGGGCCAGGCCGGTGCAATTAGGAGTGTGTTTTGCACCAAGCTGAGCAGGACACTGGAGGTGGGAGGCCAGAGAGGTGCAGCAATACGGAGAGATAAGATCCCGGAGCAGTGCTGGAGCTGTCTGGACAGAGAAGAGTAGGAGGCACCATAGAAATTTCCTGGGAGCTTATCACCGTGGGCCATCTTCTCCTCCTCTTTCACATCTGCAGCAGACCTGGTGCCGCAGGACCAGCCCTCGCCCGTCTCTGCTGTCGTCAGGCATCGTGGCTGCGAGACCCATCACTGCAGGGTGGGGGTCTCTGTCCTGAGCAGATGGAAATTAGGGCTCCAGAGATGTTTAGCTGCCTTAAAACAGAGCCAGAAAGAGGTGGTAAATATCTTCGGGCCAAGGACTCGTGGTCCCAGGCACTCCGAGGTGGTGGGGCTGGTGGGCAACAGATACCAAAAGTGGACATTTGTTGAAGTTGGCTTCGGTGCGAAATTCAGGAACCCACGAAAAAAAAGCATTTGTGCCTTTATCCGCGCCGTTCCCGGTGGGAAAGGGCTGCTCGCTAAAAGCCAGCCCAAAGCGACGCATCGCGTTCGGTCTCCAGAGACGAAGGATGGGGTTGAAATCAAATCCAGCAGCGTGGCCCCATATGGGCAAAGCCTCGCTGGTGGGGAGGGAGCACCTCAGGTTAGCGGGGGCCCTTTCCAGCAGCGCATTAACCCGTTGTCCTCTTACCGCTGGAGCTGGCTTTTAACACCCTTAAACCAGCTCCTAACCCCACGAGAAGGACCCCCTACAACTTATACCCAGAGCCAGGAAGCCGAGGTAAGGAGCCAGGTAGAAATTGGACTTAAAAAGAAAATCACCCCGGCGAGGGGGTGGTCATTGCCGATGGTTATTTAGTTATTCGGTTTGGGGAGGTGCTTGGTTTTGCAGGGCGAATCTCCACGCGGGTTTTACATTCAGATATTCACCTCACACCGCTCTCATATCATTGCTGTTGGCTGTTTTTTTCCTCCAACTGCTATTAAAGTTACTATTTGATAGGAGAACAAAAGACAAGTAGGAATCATTGGTGCAAAACCTCACCATCTAAGCATGAACTTTCTGGACCAGGAACTCTGAGCCCCTGATCTGTGTGATATATAGTTTGGGTACAATAATATCTGCTACAGTTATTATTACCTATATTACAAAGATCTCAAAAAAAAAAAAGGGGGGGAGGAAAGATTGCACACGTGCCGGCTAGTTTCTCTGTTAGGGAGAGGGGAAAAAAAAAAAAAAGAATAAAAGTTTAATAAACGTGTGCTGTGTTGTGGATGACTTTGTGGCGACCTTTGTTGCAAATGGCCTATGCATGCGGAATAATGGTCTCCGTGCAGAGAGGGAAATGGCTTAGTGCTATCATCGTTGCCTCGGTAACCATCAGAGTCTCCATCTAGCAGAGAGAAATGAGTTATGAAAAGGCTTGAGTGAAGAAGGGATTAACACATGATCCCAGGGACAGCATGTCAATCAAAATCAGCGGAGAAATTACACTGCTCTATTTGAGAATGTCTCCGGAAACGCAACCTTAGTGGGTGTATGTATGTGGATGTATGCAGGCATGATGGAGAGACGTACAGCTCTGAGCCTCATATGGAATGTATAGATTTTGAGATATATATATATATATATAGCGCAAGATACCTGCAAGCACTGGTGTGCACATGCATAAGCACCCCCTGAACGCACGCTACCTATATGTTCGTGTCCAAACACACGCAGGAGGCACCTCGCCATAGGGTCACACCTTTGTGATGCCCATATGATGCGTGGCCTCGTGCTCCCTGGGCTCCAGGCTGCCCCGAGCAGCCAAGCAAAGGAAAACCATATAGAATAAAAAAATTCTGCAATAATCCAAAATGCATATTTGATCCTGAAATTTGCTCATCCTCTCTCCCGTCCTCACCAGGCTTCGTTAAAATGTCCCCTCATTGGCATCCCTTGTTCCTGCAGGGGAACCCAGCGGCTGAACCCCCTGAAGTCCTTCGTGCACCTCCGAAAGGGAGAACCGAAGGAAACGTTTCCCCTCCAACACGCTCAAAATGCAAAAGCCAGGGCAATATGAAGACTATAGCTTTAGACTGAGGACCTCGATGGCTTCACCTGAATATCTTCCATCAGCGTCGCACTCCTGAGCTCTGCAACTTGTAGGTCAAGGGCATGGGAACTAAACCCATGATTAACTCCCTCTTGGTTTTAGCTATTGCAAACTCTCTGGTAGTTACAACCCCCGGCGCTGCTCAGCCGTGTGTAGCTGTGCACACATTTCCTATGGCGATTGTTTGCCTTGATTCAGCTGACGAGCTTTACATTACCTGGGACCAGAGTGAGTTTTCTGCTAATGTTGGGAGCAAAATGTGATTGCTGGGAAGGGAGGGTTTGTGCGGCTTCGTAGCTGAGGAGTGTGGCTGCAAAAGGCCTTGAGTATTTGTTCTGTTCATTGGCCACTTCAGTAATAGAAAACTTTCTCTTCCAGGAAATTCTCTCTCTCTTTTTTATTTATTTTTTTCGAGCAGATAATTATTACAGGGAAAGTAAAATTTCTCTTTGGTTTCTTCGCTGCCTGCTGAGCCGCCCAGCCCACCCCCACACCGGGAAGTACAAGAGCCCTCGGGGAGGGGATTTGCCCCCCGAAAACATTGCTGGATCACCCAGCAATCCACAGCCCCAGCTTTTCCCTGTGCTCATCACACCTCCTCGTCGGCACAGCGTGGGCCCCTCGCACCCACGGTCCTACGTCCCTGCGTGAGCCCCCTGCGCAGCTCACCCTGTGCCCGCAGCTCGCTCCCACCTCACCCTTCAGCTCCAGGTGCGGTTGCTTTACAACCGCCCCTATATATTCCATACGTGCCCAGGCTCTTCACCTGCCCCCATCCTGCCATACCCCCATCACCACAGGCAAACGTTTCCATACATCCCTCTCCCCTCCTAACGCACAGACACAGGCGGCATCTCCCGAACCGCCCTTACGCCAAAACACGCGTGCCCTGCGTCACCCCCACACCCCCAGACCCGCACCCGGGCGCTCAGCCCTCCCGGCCAGCCCGGTCCTCACGCACCCTTTGCACCAACGCACCTTCTCAGATGCATCTTTGGGTTTTCCCCTGCAGGTAAAGACCGTGCGGCCCCTCCACCCACCCACTGCAAAGTCCCCCCCCGTCTCTTCAAACCCCTACGGCTCATCTAAGGTGCACCCACCCGCACCCTGCAGCATCTCATATAAAACACGTAGAAGCCCAGCTGTAGATGCCATCAAAATACATCCATCGCCCAAATGCTCCCAAACATATCCCCCCTCCCTGATGGACAGGGACACCCCCAGCCTGGCCAGTAAACCCTCCACCAAGGGTTCCCATAAACCTCCACCACCATGAAACCCTTGGCCCTGGCTTTTTGGGGCTCTCCAAGCCCCGCATCTCTCCCCACAACCCCATCCTCTTCCTTCCCCTCTCCTTGCTTTCCTTTCTCTCGGGTTTATTTCCCACTCCTTCCCCCCTTTCTTTCCCCAGCCTCCCACACAAGTTTAAAGCCATCAGCCCAGCCAACGGTTAACCAAATCGCCTTGACCTCTCTGCTATTTGATATTCGCCTCCTTGACACTCATTTAGGAGCTCGCAGCGGTAAAGCAGACATTGGACAAGTCCAGCCTGAAACCAAAGCCCTATGAAAGGAGGAGAGAGATCAGAAGAACCTGATAGCTAGGAACTTGTTCTCTCCAAAGGCTTTCTGGACATTTTAGCCTGGATCAGGGGTCCGTGGAGCGCCAGTTCGTCGCCAAGCAGGGTGTAAACGTTAAATGTTAGCTATTTGTTCCAGAGATTGGCATGAAGATCGAGCCTTTCTGCCTCCTCTCCCCCCCTGGCCCCCCTCCCGCAGTCTCTCCAGCCCGTCCAGAGTCTCACAGACACTCATTCATTAGCGGTTTAATAACCCTCCCGACGTGATAACATCCTCTACTCCCGGCTCTGCGAGCGGAGGTGACCCTGGGGTGGGTGGGGGGGTTGCGGGGATGGGGGGGTGCTGCTCACTCGAGATGCTCCGGGAGGTGGGGATGGGGATGGGGGGGCTCAGGGGTACCACCAGCCAGCACGGGCTGCCCCTCCTGCAATTGCTGGGGGAAGAAAAGCACCCCCCCCCAAAAAAAAAACCAACCAAAAAAACCCCAAAACAAAGAGAAAAACACACAACCCCCCCAAAGTTTGGTGCTCGAGTTCCTAAAAGTCCTCGGGACGCCTCCCCACGAGGTCCCCAAGGGGTTTTGGGGGGCTCAGGGGGGGACACACAGACGCTGCCCCCCCCCTCCGGTCCCTGCCGGCGCCCCCGCCGTGTCCCCAAGCCCGGCTCCGCCGCCTCCTCCCGCGCTGCTGCAGGGATGCTGGCGGTACCTCACCTGATCAAGCCCTATATTTTTTTTAAATGCCTCTAATTTCGACATTTAGCGCATTTGCCCCGTCACTGCGGATTCAGGCATCTGAAGCAACCCTTCGAAACTCTGATTAGTTCAGCTTCGTTCAGTGCCTTTTCCTCCTTCGCCTTTCTCCCCAGTTGTTTTGGGTTTTGGGGGTGGGTTTTTGTGTGTTTTTTTTTTTTCCTCGCTCCCTTTCTGCGCGTCTTTCATGCGCTGCAGATAAGATATAAAATACTCTATCGGGATACTGTAATATTAAAGATCAAAAGTGGCATCAATTGAAGACCAAACGCACGGAAAACAAAGGGGAAGGCTGGGAGATGTTCATCAGCTAATTACAACTGCAAATATTATGCAAATTTATCTTGGCACAGAAATGGAGAAAGCGAGTTTAAGTGCGGAGATAATGCTGGAATATTGAATGTTCAGCTGAGGGTGGGACGTGGTCCAATAAATTCATCTGAGGAAGAACCGGTATTATATATATGTATATTCCTATCAAATCATCTACACTTCAAATTGGGGGGATCAAAAATTGCGGTTATAATTGATACTTGAAATTCCTTGACAAATATTGCACAGAATAGACGGTGGAGGAAGAGGAGGGAAGCAGAGATTACCCTTTGGATGGGATTTGTGAAACACCGCATATAAAATGATGAACCTATAGCAGGGAGACGTGCATTTGGAACACGCACACGGCGGGGGGGGGGAGAATGGTCCCCCCCACTCAAGACCCCCAGGTGGGAGCCTTTCCCTTTAGGCAAAGGGGAAAAACAAGTTATTTTTCAACCTCGTTTCAGAAGCGTCTCCCGCTTCCTGGAAAAAAGGACCGTGCTGGACCTGGTTAATGATTAAACACCGTCCCTGTGCCGTGAGAGCCAAGAAGGGAGGAGAGGGAGCCAGGGAAACTTAAACCAAGGCAGAATAGAGCTTCCAGCACCTGTCCCCAGAAATTTTAGCATCAGGAGTGCCTGTACACAAAGGAAAAAAAAAGGAAAAAAAGGAAAAAAAAAAAAAAAAGGGATACCGCTCCCCCCCCCCCCAAAAAAATCGAGGCGCAGCAAATTGACCACGACGAGGATTTTCAGGCACCATTTTCTCTCCGGTGCTGTCCAAGAAATGAAGAGGCGGGGATGCTCTAACGCCGGGCAGGAGCATCCCCCAGCCTCTCGGCAGGTTTTTCGTTTTTTTTTTTTGGGGGGGGGTGGCTTGAGCCGTGATCGGATTTGACCCTCGCGGTGCTTCAGTCCAGATGAACTTTTGGGCTGAGTTGTTATTGCTGTGGGAATCCCCCCCCCCCCAACCCATCCCTTAGAAGCGGGTTATTCGCCGCAGAAAATGTTTGAAATGCATCTTTTCTTTGCGCAGGTGAGGAGGCAGGCACCGGCTGCTGCTTCCCTTCAAGGATTCAAACGAATACATTCAAATCCAGCAAAATCTTGCAGATCTTCCCCTCCTCAGGCAGAGGAATATCAATAATTTCAGGTGAATGCCCCCCTCCTTTTTCATTTCTACAGCCAGAAATACAGAGCAGCGTTCATTTGCATACAAAGCAACCCGCGGAGTTTCTCCAGTTTATGAGAAATGCCTTAAAAAAAAAAAAAAAAAAAAGGAGGCAGAGACACAGGGAGAGAGAGGGGAGAGACTCCTAGCAGAAATCTTATCGATTTTTTGCTGTGCATGTATTTATTTGGCAACGGGGCGGGGAGAAAAATTGAACATTATTGGCAGACCTCCCTTTAAAAAAATAAAAAGGATAAAAAAAAAAGAAAAAGAGAGATGCAAATTGTGTTTTATTTTAACCTGGTTCCATGCTTTATTCAATGGTTATGATGCATTATCTCCCCCTTAAATAAAAAATAAATAATGTAAAATTGGGATCTCGCCGCCACCGAGAGGAGAAGCTCCGGGTCGATTTTCTTAATTTCAGTCTGAAAGTGACACACTAATTAAAGCGCCTCATATCCCCCCCCCCCCCAACTTCTTTTTCTTGTTATTATCAGATTTACCTTATATTTTCCCAATTTAAAAAAAAAGAAAAAAAAACCCCAAACCTACAAAAAAAATCAGTTTCGCTGCCCCCAGGATAAAACTAAACTAAAATAAGGACCCCCGGTTTTTTTTTTTTCCCCAACGTTGCCCATCGCTTTCCGCCATCAGATTCATTGTGATGTATTAGATGCAATAAATTATCCCATGTAACAAAACATTGGGAGCTGAAAGGGTGATAATCTGGAAAGCAGAGATAAGGATTCATTATTCCGAATCATTATGAATCCAACGTTGCCTCTGACTTCTTTCTTAATCAGCTCCTCTGATCCTGGATATGTGAGCAGCACAGATAAGGAAAGAGTCATTTATAATTCTGTACCTCGTCTAATATTTTAAAAAAAGTCAGAGGCAAGAAAACGCTATAAAACACAAGCAAGAGGCGGGCTCCGAATGAAATATCACTTCGATGTTGTTAGAGCCGCAGTAAGATTTAATTAAAATTCTCCACTTCCACGTGCTTTATATATTTGTATAAATATATTTTGCACCTTGGCTGTAATGGATAGGAATTTGCAGCTGGGGCTATTTGTTGGGCTCTGGATTTGACTTTATTTCCAAGTCCCTGTTTGGGTGAATGGAAGAGGTGGATGGGGCGGGGGGGGTGGATTTTAATTTCCGAGGTTTCCCCCCAGCCCCTCTCTCCCTCCCCACCGTTCACACAAAGTCATTAGGTCGATCCCACCAACGTAGGAGGCTGCGTTTAATGGAAATCGTTTTAAAGCGAATATACTCCGCGCACACAAAGCACAGGATCAATGCCAAACCGGCTGATTTGGGGAGATCAAGACGAGAGGGCTTTCTCCCCCTCCTTGGAAATGAAGATGGCAGCGATGATATTAAAAAATAACCTATCTGAGACCGTGTTTTCCCAGCCGGGGAGGGGGAAAATATTGATTATTGACAACTTTTCTCCGGGGTGGGGGCAGAGAAGGGTGGCTTTTCTCTCCAGAGCATACAAGGCAGTTTAATTATAGTGAATAAAACATCCCTAACCTCCTTTCTGCAGCCGGCGGAGCGGTTATCACTAACAATAACGTATGGATTATATTTATGGAGGGTCCGACTGCAAATCTTGGTTCAGGCGGAGCCGAAATCGATTGTGTGTGTGTGTGTGTGTGTAGGTATTTATTTCGATGTATACGCGTCTAAATATGTGCCAGGAGGAGAGCAAGAGGTGGGACTAGCCACACGCACTCTGAGAATCACAGAGTCCCCCAGTTACTTGGAAAACACGAGGAAAAAAATAGAAATATATATATATATATTCCATACGGAATATAAATATACACACACCCCATATATATATATTCCACATATATATATATATTCCGTATATACACACACACACACAAACAAGGAAAAAATATACGTGTGTGTGTGTGTATATATGTATGCATGTATTCATTTTTTTAAATGACCTCTGGCTACCTGACTCTTGCTTTTAACGTATATTCGGACCTAAACTGTAGGCATCAAGGAAGGTCTGTGATATTTATGATAAACCCCGGGTGCCATTTAAAGCCTCATTAGTTATGTTTAACCTTTGAATCACCAGCCATCATAGCTGGAAATGAACTTTATGGTGCGGGGTGAATGCGGGGGGGGGGTGAGGAGGGGTATGAGTGTGGATGCGCCTGCGCCTCTGCCCAAATTCTTCTCCCCCTCCCCAGTAAACCCCAGCCGGGGGAAAGGAGACAATAGCTCAAGGACTCCATCTCCGTGGGCTTCCCAGGAGGTTTTTGCAGGAGGATCCTTGATTTTTCGTTTCCCCATCTCGTCCCCACTTCCACGATGTGCTCAGCCATCCCAGATCCAGCTCCTTCACCCTCCCCTTTTCTTTTTTTTTTTTTTTTTTTCCTGGGCAGTTTTGGAGGGATCCGGCAACATCTTCTTCCACGTTGATCTCGCCCCCCCCTGCCGCAGCACTATTTGGGGGGGGGCAGAAATCGTGGCGAGCAGATTTCCCAGGGATTTTCCTGTCCGGTGATGGGGAACACACACCCCGAGTGATTTTAGCTGTATTCTCCTTTTTTTTTATCCCATACCCTGCAAGGGTTTAGCCCCGGTTTCTCCACTCGGCTCGGTGCAAACCGCACAAGCCTCGTGGCTCTAAAATACTCATTTTCGAAGCTTTTTTCCCTAGCAAAAGCCACATTTCTTGGCGAGGGGAGATGGGCTCAACCCTCCTCCCCCCGCTGTTGGGGTGCCCGAAGTGTTTCCATCGGTGTTTCGCGGCGGGAAGGTTCCCTTCGCAGCTCTAATGAGCTTTAAGTTATTACCTTAATTGAATGTGTTTTCTAAAGATAGAATTGGGAGGCGATCGCGTTACCTTTCACCTTACAGAGTCACTCTAGAAGCAGAGATAGCGAACCCCCAACGTCAGCAGAAAAAAAAAAAACCAACCTAAAAAAAAATAATATCCCTCCAGGACCAGGAGGGTATATACATATTTTTATTTTTTTTTCTCCCCTAAGTGACCAATTTTCGCCCCCCTTTCTAAAGAGGCGGTTGCGCAGCGGGATGCGCGGGATCTCCGCCGGGTACCGCGGAGACGGGTCGGGGATGGGGGGGTCTGCATCCCCCCCCACCCCAGCACCAGTGGGTCTCCCACTCGTGGGGCCTGGGAACTCCTGTCCGCACCTTGTTTAGCTCTGGTAAGAAAGCTCTTCTGGTTTATTCCCGTGGGGAGCATTTCACGCCAGGGGTGGATGCGGAGGTTTGATGTTAAATGGGGGGGGGGTTCTCCCCACTTTTTCTCCCCTTCCTACTTCTTCTCCCACCAGGGAAGTGACTGCCCACCCCGGTAGAACAGCGTGGTCGGGCTGGTCCTCCGGGTCTTGGCCGGCTTTGCTGGGAGGACCCCCCCCCCCCGGGGAGGGGGGGTTTGCAGAAACGAGCACCCACCCTTAATAATAAAAAAGAACATCACCCAACCGCGGGGAAGTTTCCTTGCGAGCCAATCTGCCGGTGGATCAAGGCGGGGGGGGGGGGGGGGGGCACACTGAGGCTGCAGCATTAGATTTTGGGGAGTGACACGGAGGGGGGGGTAAATGTGGAAAATCAGCGCCTCCCCCCCCGCCGGTCCCTCCATCTCCTTATGGCTGCAAGATTTGGGGCATCCCCTGGGCAAGGCTCCCAGGCTTCTCCTCCGGCCCTACAGCAGGGTTTTTTTGGGGGGGGGGGCTTTTATCCTCCCAGCCCTCCCCAGCCCTCGAAAGCCCCCAGGTCTTCATAGGGAGGAGGGATTGGGGAGCGGGCGGGGGGGCTGCAGGAGAAGGTGGGGGGAGAGGACACGGGGGACAGTGTCTTCATTTGTGTCGCCCCCCGTTCTCAGAGTGTCACCCCCCCGGTTCTCAGAGTGTCCCCCCCTCGTTCTCAGAGTGTCAGGGCATGCGTGTGCGTGGTTTTTTTTGGTTTTTTTTTTTTTGTGTCCAGATCCTGGAACCTTAAACTGACACACATAAAAAAAAAAAAATTAAAACTAAATAAAATAAAGAAGAATAGGGTCAAGAAAAGTCCCCCCCGAGGAGGAGGGAGGACCGAGGAGAAGAAACAGCCCCTGGTAGCTCATGTCACCGCTTTTCCTCGAAAGCTTTCGATGCGAGCGGGGCGAGCCCCGGCGTTATTTGTATGATCTTACGCTTAATTATTTTTTTTTTTCTCTCTCTCTCTCTCTCTCTTCCCAGGCGTTGTAGGCTCCCGGCAGTGACAGTCGCTCCCGGGACGGCTTACACCACACTTACACCTCTGCGAACCCCAGTACCTGGCGCATCCCCCCGGCCCTGCCCCTGTCCGTCCGTCCGTCCGTCCGTCGGTCCCCCGCCTCCCCACCCCATGTGATTCCCGGGCTGGATGTGTAAAGAAATGGCCCATCATATTTCTCTCACTTTTTCTCTGCCCTTTCCCAACCCGGAAGAGCTCTGATCTTCAGCCCAGCCCGGAGGAGGAGGAGGAGGAGGGAGGAGGAGGAGGAGGAGGAGGAGGAGGAGGAGGAGGAGGAGGGCAAGGGTGGGCGTTTGGAGGATGCGGCTCCCCCAGGTTTTCCCCCTGGGTGGGAGTTTGCGACATGCCAGCAGCCGCCGCTCCGCTCCTCCCGCACTGCTGCCCTGAGAGCTCCAGCGGAACGGGACAAAACAAAAAGCATCTGCCCAGGTCAGTGAATAAATACTCCGATTTGTGTGTCTGTAGGTCCCCCACCTTTCTCTTTCTTCTTCTTTTTTTTTCCTTTTTTTTTTTTTTTTTAAATTCCTTCGCCTCCTCCTTCTCCACGTGGAGGGAATTAGGATGGGGAGCTCGGCTCCAAGGGCAGAAACTCAACCCGACTCCCCCCCCCCCTTTATTGTTTGGGGGGGGGGGGGGAGTTGAGTTTTCCCGGTGACCTTGGGTAAAGGCATCCCCCGACCCGGGATCGAAGCGAAATTTGGGAAGAGGGTGAGAAAAAAAAAAGGTGTTTTCCCCCCGGGTGTTAGGAGCAGAGGAGTGAAGCTGGGATGGTCAGAGGTGGGAGATGGGACACGGAGCTGTCATAGCTGGGAGGTAAAATATTCATCTCAGGGAAGGGATTTATCTGTATATGCGGGGTCGGGGCCTTTCCCGGCTTCCTACCTATATGCCTACACGTTTGTAGATGCAGAGCCGCATAGGCGGCTCACTTCTATTCCTGTGTACAGCGGCTGCGAGCAGCGGGACGTCTGCGTTTCTATACTGTCCCCCCGTATAGGACTCACCCATGTTGATTTTGATGCTGGCAGGTCCATCCGTGCTGCACCGTGCCTAACAGACACAATATATTTCGCACTATATATATTTATGTTCAAACGTTCCTAGTAGATAATCTCTAACAAGCATACCGTGCTTCTAATAGGATCTAATGAGGGCCATCTTCAGCCCCTTTCCGCGGATATTCCTCTTTTTATACCTCGTAAACCCAAACCCACCGCTACCCCAGCCGCGGAGGAGAGATGTGCCGTTAAGGCAGGTTGAGGTGAGGGGGGAGAGGGCTCCGATCCGGGCCCGGACCCCCCCCCCCGGGTCCCTTCCCCGCCGCCGGGCAGCTTTTCCCGGGAGAAACCGGCCCGTCCCGGGCTCCGGCAGGACTCGGTGCCGGAGGACGAGAGGGAAGTTTCTCCTCTTTCCCGGGATCCCTGGATTTAGGGCTTTCTCTCCTCCTTTCCCCCTTGTAGGAAAATTTTCCACTCTCCGGACTGGGCGGAGGGTATTTCAGGAGGGAGCCTGGAAATGGCTCGGGCTGCCCAGAAATGCGCGTTAGCTGTCATTGAGCATCTTTAAAACAGAAAAGGGGAGAAAATATCCATCCATCCATCCGTCCGTCCGTCCGTCCGTCCGTCCATCCACCCCAGCTCCTCTTACCTTCACGTGTCCGTACACAGGCAGCGAGCGCCTGGTGACGGATTTTTAATGCAACCGGATAATTAATAACTACCGGCCCTGCTTGTTTTCTCTATTATTTATGGGCCGCAGGTGTGGAGCGGGGGAGCCGGGACTCGGCTGGTGCCTTGGGCAGGGCCGGGCGGACACCGGGGTGTCCCCCCCCCCGGCTGGGATCCCCGGTCACCTGGGCAGACAGGGGGGACACAGAGGGTCCAGGCGGGGGGGGGGGGGGGGGGGGGGGCAAGGAAAAGAAGAAATAGGCTTTTGGGAAGGAAGGGGGAGGAAGAGAAGGAAGGGTTCTTCTTCCTCCCCCCCCCAGGTATTTTGGTCCCGGCTGGGGCAAAGCGCTTCCTTCTCCCTGGGGATGTTTTTTCTTTTTTCTTTTTTTTTTTTCTTTTTTTTTTTTTTTTTAATTTGAGTCCCACATTTACGGTGTGCCACTGTGCCAGGCGGCCGTGTCGTGCCGGTTCACACCCGGAGTTGGGAGGGGGGGGGCATGTCTTTGGACCAGGGAGGCTTATTTATTTTTGGGGGGTGCTGGGGGTGCAGAGACAGCTCTAAACTAGCGGCAGCCGAACGCTTCCCGGAGTAAATCGCTCCGGTTTTAATGCCGGGAAGTCGGGAATATGCCCCTGCACCTCGGCAAGGAACTGGTGTTAGTTCCACCGCCTGTTCTCACGCTAACCGCCTGGCCATTTGTGTTTGTTGCTTTATCTAAGTCTCAGGGTAATTTCTGCTTTTGGGGAAAAAAAAAAAAAAAAGGCATTAAACGCGACGGCAGCTTCACCTTCTCCGTGGGGTGCGAGGAAAACGGCGCGGCTCGGGTTTAAAGCCCGCAAGATACTTTGCCTTCGCTTCAATCCGCCTTCAAATCTATCGCCCAAAACGGTCCTGGCGATAAAGCAAAGCCGAGAAACCCGAAATAAAACGACTCCCCCCCCCGCGCCTTCCCCCCCCCTTTTTTTTTTTCCGCTAATGCGCATTTCCTTAACCTCACCTTAATTTGGAGTGGCTGTTCAAGCGGGTTTCCAGGTTGTATTTTTTTTCCTTCTCTTATTTTTTTTAATTTATCGTCTTTCCGGAGCGCTGCCCGACCCATCCGCGGGGCGGACGGGAGCGATGCCTGGTGCCGCGGCTGGTCGGTGAACCTCTCCGGTCAGCTTGGAGAAACGGGGTGGAAAAAAGAGGAGGAAAAAAAAAAAAAGGGTGGGGGAAAAAAAAGGGAGAAGGAGAACCTCTTTTTCAAGCCACCTCTTCGCTGTCTGAGAAAGAGAAAGGGGGGGTAGGGGGAAAAAAGGGACTTACCGGGTTGAGCGTGAAACCCGCGGAGGGAAGGAAGGAGGAGGGAAGGAAGGAGGGAAGGAAAGAGGGAGGGAAGGGAGCTGGACTCTGCCTCCCATCCCGGAGTAGGACAGGGCACTGGCAACAGGGGTGACACGGCTTTTTTCCTCCCCCCCCCCCCCCCCTTCTCCCCTTTGCCCGGCTCCCCTCCGCGTCTCTGCCGCAGTTTGGGGAATGTGTCGGGGGGAGAGGTCGCCTCTGGGACTTGCGGAGCCGGTTTTTGATCTTTCTCAGATTTTTTTTTTTTTTTTTTACTCCTGTAGTGTCCCGGGGCAGTCGCCCTCCTCTCAGCTTCAAAGAAGGCGGGGGGGGGGGGGCGGGGGAGGAGGGGAAAGAAAAGTTCCCAGTTTCTCTCCTCCCAATTTTAATTCTTCGAATTTCTTTTCTTCGGCAGAGCAGGGTTTTCCCCCTCTCTCCCCCCCCCCCCCAAATAGCATCATTTAAGCTGAAAAAAAGTGTGTCTGTCGCGGGGGGGGGTGTTGCACGAAGGGAGAAAAAATTGGACCCGGTGTAATCAGACGTTGATTTGTTCTCTCTGAATTTGCATGGCTTGGCATTTCTTTGTGTGCGCGTGTTTATGTTTCCTCCTGATCTTCGCGAAGGAGAGATAAATGAATTACTAGAAGAGAATGGAAATATATATGCATGTATTTAAAAAAAAAAAAAAGGAGTAAAAACAGAAAAACCACCCATGTGGCTGCTTTCGAAGCGGAGGGGAAAGCTCACATGGGATGAGAAAGGGGAGACGCAGAAATGTCATTCTAGTGTCTCTGTCTCTCTTTCTCTTGGACTATTATTATTATTATTATTATTATTATTAATTTTGCCAGCCCCTAGCTGGAAGGATGCTGATTATCTTTTTACTGATAAAGAGAGGGGGGGTTGGCCTTGGGGAAACAGATCATAATTCCTGCCTAATTCACGAAGGGGAGGGAAAAAAAAAAAAAAAAAAGAAAACAAAATATTCCCTCTTCTCTCCGCCTTTGTTTAACCCGAGATTATCTCAGCAGCTTTACCGGGGCCCAGCCATCCTCACACCGGGGCTGTCCCCGGGGGCTGGCAGGCTCCGTGCCCCGGGAGGGGCTGCCCAGCCAGGGAGATGGCAACGGAGAGGGAGAAAGCAAGTTGCTGTATACAAGGGGGGGAAAAAAAAAAAATAAAAATAATCTTCGGAGTTCTGCCCTGGGCCGTGTCCTCTCCATAACCCTCCCATTCGTCGCTCCCGGCTGTTTGTACAGCTTTACCTGTACTATTCTGGTACCCTGTAAAAAAAAAAAAAAACAACAAAAAAAACCCCAGCCCCGCAAACGTAACTTAATCCCCTTTCAGTCAATTGTCGTCTAAAAGGGGGCTAAAGGAAAGAGGGGGGGGAAGAGAAGGGAAGGGGGGGCTTTTTCTGCCTGTCCCCGCCCCGAGGTGCCAGTCGCAGCGGTGGGCACCGGTGGGGACGGAGGCAGCGGGTGGCCCCGGGTCCCGGCACCAGAAAAACCTCCCCGGTATCTATTTTAATAGGAAGACCTGGAAGAAAAAGAAAAAAAAAAAGGGGGGGTGGGGGGGTGGGAAGCAGCTTTAGTGCCCTTTGACTGCTCATTTTTAGGGGAGGGATAGGCTGGGTAACCGCCTCATTTCCCTGAGTTTTGGGGTTTTGTTGTTTTGTTGATTTTTTTTTGGGGGGGGGAGGACACACGACTTTCAGTGACTTTTGTCAAAAGCCTTTCCTCTAACCTTTCAGCGCCAGAGCTAGCCCCATTTTCTCTCCCCCCCCCCCATCCCTCCCCTAGCTAGGAGGGATGCTGGAGCCCCCCCCCCCCCGAATTAACCCCCGAGCCCCCGAGCCTTATCTGGCGGCTGGTGGCGAGCTTGGGGCTAATTGCTCCAACAATGGGCTCCTATTAACGCCGAGCTGTCACTGGAAACCCTGCTGGGGGCTGCCGGGGGGGGGGCGAGGTGATGGATCTGCGGCCACAGCCTGGGAAAAGGACGGTCAAGGCCAGCGCAAAACCCCCGGGGATCACAGATTAATCCGAGGAGAGGGGAAAAAGGATGGGTTTGCTTTTTTATTTTTTCCTTTTCTTTTTTTTTTTTTTTTTTTGGAGGGGGGTGTGTGGTTTTGCCCTCCCCACCACCTTTTTCTCCCGGCTGGGAAGGGGGTAGGAAGATCGCGTCTATGGAGGTCGGGGTGAAAATGCAATGGGCGAACTGAGAAAACTAGATTTGAAAGCGGGTGTCCTCCTCCTGAAATTGGGGCTGTGGCTGCGAGGGGCTGGCAGCCCGCAGGGTCCCGCCGTGGCAGCCCCTGTCGTGTCCCCCCCCGTCCTGTAAGGGCAGGACGGGGCCCTCAGGGCTGTTGCCACTTCTTCTCCCCCCCCCCCACTGACCAGACTTGGTGTAGCTATTGATATTTTATTTTATTTTACTTTATTTTATTTTATTTGACTTTATTTTATTTGACTTTATTTTATTTGACTTTATTTTATTTTATTATTTTTACTTTATTTTATTATTTTTATTTCATTTCATTTTTTAACTTTATTAATTTTATTTCGCATTAAACATTCCACGCCCTCCAAACAGCTGAAGGAAAGCGGTTTCCCCCTACCCCCGGACAGGGGGAAAGGCACGTTTTCTCGATGGCTTAGCAATTTTCTGACCTCTAGATGGAAATTCCCCTCCCGTGATCCCACGGCTGTAGGTCCCAGGGCTGTAACTGCGGGAGGGGGGCAGGTTTGGGACTCTCAGCTCACCTGCCCAAAGATCCCAACTAGGGACTCAGACACCCCCCCCCTCCCTTATCCAGATGTTAAACCAGATTTCTTTTTAAAGTGACTTTTTTTTCCAAGGGCTGGAGACCACACCCTCGCCCGCAGGGTCTGGAGAAATTTGGGGAGCGGGGCTACAGGGGCAAATCCCGGGGAGACACTTCGCCCTCACGTCCATAAAACGTTTAAAGCTGGGGCGAGGGGGGGGGGAGTTTGTGTTCTTGCCTACAAATAAACGCTTTGTAGAGGATGCTCCCCTCTTCGCTGTCCTCCTCCTCGCAAAGAAATCCGCTCCCCCTCAAGGAGGAGGGGTGGGCAAGGGACTTCTGCCTCCCCCGATGTCCGGGACAGTCCCGGGGGGGGGGACCTGCCACCCCCATCCCAGTTTGCCCACCTCTGCCCCCCCCAGACGCTCCCAACCGGGCACGTTTCCCCGGTTCCCCCCCACCCCGGCTGGGCTGCACCGAGCCCAACGCTGGTTCCCTCGCTTTTATACCTGCCTCGGCTTTGGGTTTTTTGGTTATTTTTACATAAAATAAATAGATACGTGTGCATCCCCACCGAGAAAGCATGAAACCTCAGCGGTGCTGTTCTGTCCCCACGCCCAGCGGCGGATGGGCCGTACCGGGGGGCTTAAAACCGGGTTTAAAATGGGCTCAAGGAGCCGGAGCATCCTCCGTCGGGGAGGCTCAGCTCGTCCGTCCGTCCGTCCGGGAGCGGAACGGAACGGAACGGAACGGATCGGAGGGTTTTCCAGGCTGCAGGTCGTGCCCAGCCCGCGGGGAACGGCGCTGGCCCCGTCCACCGGAGACCGGAGACCGCCCCGGCGGCACCCGGCAACGGCAACGGGAACGGCGGCCGCCGCGGCGGAGCCCCGGGTTTTAATTAGAGCCCCCCCGTATAAAAACTCCTGAGAGGCGCTTCCTCCCGCAGCCGGGCAGGCGGTCTCTTGCCGGCGTGCGGAGAGAGCACCCACGGGCACCCTGTAAGTGACTTTCGCTAGTTCTTTTTTTTATTCTTTCCTTCTTTTTCTTTTCTTTTCTTTTCTTTTCTTTTCTTTTCTTTTCTTTTCTTTTCTTTTCTTTTCTTTTCTTTTCTTTTCTTTTCTTTTCTTTTCTTTTCTTTTCTTTTCTTTTCTTTTCTTTTCTTTTCTTTTCTTTTCTTTTCTCTCTCCTCTTCTCCTCTTCTCCTCTTCTCCTCTTCTCCTCTTCTCCTCTTCTCCTCTTCTCCTCTTCTCCTCTTCTCCTCTTCTCCTCTTCTCCTCTTCTCCTCTTCTCCTCTTCTCCTCTTCTCCTCTTCTCCTCTTCTCCTCTTCTCCTCTTCTCCTCTTCCCTTGCTTTCTTTTCCTTTTTGTTCCCTTTTCTTTTTTCTTTTCTTTTTACTTTTCTTTCTTAATTTCTTTTTTCTTTTTTCTTCTTACTTTTCTTTCTTCTTTTCTTTTCTCCTTTCCCTTCCTTTTTTTTGTTGTTTTTCTCTCTTTTTTCTTTCCTTCTTTTCTTTTCTTTTTCTTTCCTTCTTTTCTTTTTCTTTCCTTCTTTTCTTTTTCTTTCCTTCTTTTCTTTTTCTTTCCTTCTTTTCTTTTTCTTTCCTTCTTTTCTTTTTCTTTCCTTCTTTTCTTTTTCTTTTTCTTTCCTTCTTTTCTTTTTCTTTCCTTCTTTTCTTTTTCTCCCCCCCGTTTCTTTTTTCCCTGTCTTCCTGCCTGTCTGCCCACCTTTCCCTTCTCTCTACGTCTTTTGTCCTTCTCTCTCTCCCCTCTCCTCGCTCCCAACCCTCCCTTTCCCCCTTTTTTCTCTCTCTTTCTCTGTTTTTCCTCTTCCCTCTCTCCCCCCACTTTCTCCCTTCCTCCCCTTCTCCCTCCACCAGTCTCCCTGTCCCGGGCTTGTCCCCAGCCCGGTGTCCCGGGGCGGGGAGGCCAAGGCCGTACCGTACCGTACCGGGCCGGGCCGTACCGGGCCGGGCCGGGCCGGGCCTGGCCGCGGTGCCGGCGGTGCCGCTAGGGGATGCCCTGGCTCAACACAGCGGCCGGGCCGGGCCGGCGGGGCGCGGGCTTCCAGCCAATCAGCTCCTCCCGGGGCCGGCGCCCCAGTTCCTGCTCTCCCCCCATTGGCTGAGGCGGCCGCGGCGGCGGCCCCTGCTGGGCGGGCGGGCGGCGCTGCGGGCGCGGAGCCGGCGGGGGGTCGCCGGGGCCGGGGGGGGGGGTGTTCCCCGGGGCCAGGGGGGGTCCCCACCCGCAGCCCCACCTCGGCCGGGGATGGGGGGGGCTGCCTCTTCCCGAGCTGCCTCGCCCCCCCAGCCTTTCCGTCTCTGCTTGCGCCCCACTGGGACCCCCAGTGGAACTGGGAGGGGGGGGACCCCCCCCCCCGAAGCCGTATCTCGGCCGTTTCTCCGCGCTGATATCCTTCAAAATCAGAAAAATGGCTAAATCCTTCCTGAGGCGGAGCAGCTCTCCACCCGCCGGTGGAGCAGGAGAGGCAGCTTTATTTCAGGTGCCCCCCCGCCTCCCGCAGGTCCTGCACCTGCCGGCGCATCCCCGGCCCCGCTCCTGGGCTGGGGGGGGGGGGGGGGAGGCGCTCCGATCCCTCTTGGCACCCCCCCGGGGGTGTCAACGGGAGAACCGATCCGCTCCCCTCCACCTACGATTACTTCCCGAAGTGGCCACTCGGGGAAAAAAAAAAAAACCAAAACAACCAACCCCAAACTTAATTTTCCCCCTTAAAAAAAAAAAAGGGGGGGGGATTGGGGGGGGAAGGTTAAAAGAAGTGGGTAAAAGGGGGTTCCCGGGGGTGCGCGGCGGGGGCGGCCGGCCGGTCCCCTCCTCAGGCGGGGACAGGCTCCGCCTCCCCCGGGCTTATGACACTGGAACCTCCTTAAGTTGCGTCTCGCCACAGCTGTCTGTAAGCACTGAGCCGGCTGGCGCCATCCTGCTCCTTTCAGAAAGAATGCCTTCCCTGTAAAAAAAAAAAAAAAAAAAAAAGGGAGAGAGGGGAAGGGGAAAAAAAAAGAGAGTGAGAGGGAGGAAAAAAAAAATCGGGGAAAAAATAGGGCGAGCGAGCGAGCACAATCTGATCTGATCAAGCACTTTCAGCTTCATCCCTCCTGGGTCACATACTGCTTCTCCACCAAGGTTTGTGCGGAATTTCTTTAGCAACTTGTCGCTTTTTATTTTTTTTTTTCTTCTCTCCTCTCCCCCCCCTTTTCTCCTCGCTCCTTCCCTTCACCCCCACCCTCTTCTCCATCGCTTTACCCCCCTCCTCGATTCCCCCCCCTTCTTCCCCCCCTTTCTCGGTTGCATAATAATTAATGAGCAATCAAAGTGACTCTAGGCTGCAGAGCAGCGAATGGCACAAGTTCTCACCGGCTTAAGCCGCTGGAGCTTCTCAGGTGCAAATGGGAAAAACAAACAAATAAACAAACAACCGCGAGGACAAAAAAAAAAAGCCAAAAAAAAAAAAAGAGCAAGAGGAAGAGCCGAGGCGGCAGGAGCGCGGTTAGAGCTGCTCGGCTCCGGAGACGAGAGAGCGAAAGAGAAAGAGGCGCTGGGGAGAGGTGGGTCCAGGGCAGAGCAGGCGCTTCCCAGGGATGGCTGCCGAGGGATGGGATGGGTTTTCTCCTGCCTAAAAAGTCAGGTGCTAAAGTTCAGAACTTCTCAAGCACGTTTCTCTCTCTGCCTCTCTCTCTCTCTCTGCTCCTTCCCTTTCCTCTTTCTCGTTACAGGTGATCAAAGAAGAGAAACATCTGCAAAAGAGCGGAAGATACTGAGGGGAATCTCACTTCGTAGAGATTTTTTTTCCCTGAGTTTGTTTTCTTTTTTTTTTTTTCCCCTTTTTTATTATATTCTTTTTTTCCCCTTTTTTTCTCTCTCTCTTTTTTTTTTTTTTTTTTTTGGAATCGATCGTTTATCACCATACCCCCCCCTCCCTCCACTTCAAACCAAACCTAACCAGAAACACCCCCAAACTCGCCGAGCACTTTCCCCCCACACCCCCCCCCGCATCACTCCAGCACCGTCTCCCCCTCCGCTCTCAAGCCCTCCGCGCCTTGCTGAGGAGGAGGAGGAGGAGGAAGAGCAGCGGCGGAGCAGCGAGCGCGGAAGATGGAGGTCTCCACGGACCAGCCGCGGTGGGTGAGCCACCACCACCCGGCCGTGCTCAATGGGCAGCACCCGGACTCGCATCACCCCACGCTTGGCCATACCTACATGGACCCCACGCAGTATCCTCTCGCCGAGGAAGTGGATGTACTTTTTAATATCGACGGACAAGGCAACCCCGTCCCTCCGTATTACGGCAACTCCGTGAGAGCCACCGTGCAGAGATACCCCACGGCCCACCACGGTGAGTGTGTCCGCCGAGACCCCCGGTCCCTGTCCCGGTTCCCACGGGTGGCCCCGCTCCCGGTGCCGGTCCCGGTGCCGGCGGCTCCGCGCTGCCCCGAGCCCCGCCTGCCGTCGGGCAGACCCTCTGCTGCTGGCGGGGAAACTACATCACGGGTGGATTTTGGGGTTGGCTTATTGGAAATAATTCAAAATCCAAGCTTCCTTCCTTTCCTTCTCTGTTTCTTTTTTATCTTTCTTTCTCTTTCCTTTCTCTCTTCCCCTCTTTCCTTTCTCTCTTCCCCTCTTTCCTTTCTCTCTTCCCCTCTTTCCTTTTTCTCTCTTCCCCTCTTTCCTTTTTCTCTCTTCCCCTCTTTCCTTTTTCTCTCTTCCCCTCTTTCCTTTTTCTCTCTTCCCCTCTTTCCTTTTTCTCTCTTCCCCTCTTTCCTTTTTCTCTCTTCCCCTCTTTCCTTTTTCTCTCTTCCCCTCTTTCCTTTTTCTCTCTTCCCCTCTTTCCTTTCTCTCGTCCCCTCTTTCCTTTCTCTCTCGTCCCCTCTTTCCTTTCTCTCTCGTCCCCTCTTTCCTTTCTCTCTCGTCCCCTCTTTCCTTTCTCTCTCGTCCCCTCTTTCCTTTCTCTCTCGTCCCCTCTTTCCTTTCTCTCTCGTCCCCTCTTTCCTTTCTCTCTCGTCCCCTCTTTCCTTTCTCTCTCGTCCCCTCTTTCCTTTCTCTCGTCCCCTCTTTCCTTTCTCTCGTCCCCTCTTTCCTTTCTCTCGTCCCCTCTTTCCTTTCTCTCGTCCCCTCTTTCCTTTCTCTCGTCCCCTCTTTCCTTTCTCTCGTCCCCTCTTTCCTTTCTCTCGTCCCCTCTTTCCTTTCTCTCGTCCCCTCTTTCCTTTCTCTCGTCCCCTCTTTCCTTTCTCTCGTCCCCTCTTTCCTTTCTCTCGTCCCCTCTTTCCTTTCTCTCGTCCCCTCTTTCCTTTCTCTCTTCCCCTCTTTCCTTTCTCTCTTCCCCTCTTTCCTTTCTCTCTTCCCCTCTTTCCTTTCTCTCTTCCCCTCTTTCCTTTCTCTCTTCCCCTCTTTCCTTTCTCTCTTCCCCTCTTTCCTTTCTCTCTTCCCCTCTTTCCTTTCTCTCTTCCCCTCTTTCCTTTCTTTCTCTCTCCATTTCTTTGTCTATCTCTTTCTTTATACTTCTTTCTCGCTTTCTTTCTCTTGCTCTTTTTTCTCTCGATTCTTCTCTTTCTTTCTCTTGCCATCTTTCTCTCCTCCCTCTCCCCCTTCTCTTTTCTCCCCCCCTCCTTCTTTCTCTTGCTTTCCCTTTAATCTTTCTCTTGTTTTCTTCCTCTTTCCCTCTCTCTTTCGCTTTAGTCCGTGTCCCCCCACCTTCATTAGGTTAACAGTTAGGGTCTTCATACGATGTTTAGTTTTTTGCACGATTAAGCTGCTCTGGAGAAGAAAAGCAAGCTGGAGAGCAGGGGTGTGAAAAAGGACCCTGCTGTCCTCATGCTTGGGCTATTTTATTCGCACTTGGTGAGCTCGTTAGGCTTGGGTCGAAAGTTTTTGCACATGCACCCAGGGCCGCACCACGGCATGTGTTCAAAATAAGAAAGAATGAAAAAAAAAAAAAAAAAGAATCCCTTGGTGTAATGAGGTGTCAGACCCGATGCGTTTTCCTGAGGATCCTGCAGGAAGGTATTGATCCGCAATGTGAATTTTGTTCCTGGGTCACAGCTTTTGGAAAGGAGGTGAAATACCTGGGGCCGATGGGGCCCAGGTCCACGGAGGGATGAGTGCTTTGGGGCCATCTTTTATGAAGAATTGGAGAGAGCCAGTATTTGTAGCTGGAGCTTACCTGTATGGTTACAAAACAGGGAAAAGAGAAAAATTAAAAAAAGGAGGCAAAAAAACCCCAGATGCTGATTTGTGAAGCCGGACAGTGACCTCTGTCGTGGCGAAATCTAAATGCGCGAGGTTTGCAGTGGAAATCAGCCCCAAATCAAGGAGAAAAAAGTGGGACGAGGGAGTGGAGATGGAGCCGAGCCGGGTTCAGGGGGCTGCTCCCAGCCCTCAGCTACTTGTTGAGTGTGAGTCTGCATTAGGCTCCGCTCAGTAACTGCATTGTTCTGCTATTAGTCCCTTTAAAACAATTATTTCTAAGGATCAGCAGCCTTTGTCCTTTCCTTCTTTCCTTTTCATTTCTTTTTTTTTTTTCCCAATATATCAGCAGAAAGTGGAAATGCGGTCTCTCTGATCTAGCCTGAATATTATTTACTATGCTACTTCCTGGAGAAGATAATGAATCTTGACCCTTTCTATTCGTATAACCCACCTCCCCTTCCTTTCGAGCAGTTACTTTCAGTATTGTTCACAAATGTCTGGTACGGTGAAAACTAGCTTGGAGATTTTCTAGACACACACAAGCTCCCATGCAAACATACATGTCCACACTGCACCAGCTCTTTAACTCTCTGTGGCTCTCTAGATCTGTGTTTGCATCTCTCCTTCTGTATATTTAGCAGTCTCTATACACGTATCACGATACCTACAGAGGTTAAGGCTCTCCAGATGTCAATGCGTTTCCAGGGCTTTATTAGCAGGCACTAACTTGCTCTCTTCCAGTTGAATAACTGTGTTTTTCAGCTTACAGCGATTTGCTGAAGTTGCTGTGGATTTGGGTAGATTTGGTTCTTTGGATAAATATTTCATTTTTTTTTTAGCAAGGGCAGAGATTAATTTAAAATATTAGGTGCCATCCATTAAGAATGTTTCTAGCCAAAGAAAAAAAGGTTGGACTGCGTAAATCTAGTGGTTTGGGTTTTTTTGGTTTTTTTGTTTTTTTTTTTTTTCAAAGTCCAGGTCTGTATTTTAAAATACAAGTGAAGGGTGTCTTGCCATAAGAAGGGGATGGAGAGTTTCTTTTGAGACAGTTGGTAGTCTCTGCGTGTGCCATATCGCCACGAAAAAAAGCCGTCGAACATTTACGTGCAGCCTCATGGAAGAAAAAAAAGCCAAACTGGGCGGTTTGCAAAGTTTATCATCAGCTCTGCTGCGAAGGTTATTATCACGTCTGTGGGCATCTTCTGGTCGTCTTCGTTCGGCCAGAATATTCCCAGGGTTTGTAGCCCACGGCTGCGCTCGGGAAATTATTTTCCAGCTAAGAGAAAAAAAAAAGATTTCTGCAGCCGGGGCTTGGCAATTTCACGCAGGATCTTCGCTTCAAAGTCCGCGTGGGATTGCCTGGAAGAGGGAGAGAGCGCGGCAGGGCTCGCCAAATTCCGTGTCCCAGGGCTGGCATCCCTCCTCGGGGGGGGTCCCGACCCGGCGAGCGGTTCCCGAGCAGGATGGGGGCTGCCACCTCGGGCTGTTGCAGCTTTTCAATTTTCATTTTTAAAGGGGAGAGGGCCTTGGCATCAGGTGTAATTTCGCCTGCTCCCCCCCTCTCCCCACTCCTTTGGGAAGGAGGAGGAGGAGGAGGACGGGAAGGGGGGGTACAGCCCGGCACCCCCCCGGCGGGTTTGCCGGGGTGGCGAAGGGAAGGTAACCGGCTTTTTTTCGCTGTGTTTTCTCCGAGCAGGGAGCCAGGTGTGCCGGCCCCCGCTGCTGCACGGCTCGCTGCCCTGGCTGGACGGGAGCAAGGCGCTGAGCAGCCATCACAGCGCTTCTCCATGGAACCTCAGCCCTTTCTCCAAGACCTCCATCCATCACAGCTCACCGGGACCCCTTTCCGTCTACCCACCCGCCTCCTCCTCCACTTTATCCGCCGGCCACTCCAGCCCGCACCTTTTCACCTTCCCACCGACCCCTCCTAAAGATGTATCCCCGGATCCGTCCATCTCCACCCCCGGCTCCACCGGTTCCACCCGGCAAGACGAGAAGGAATGCATCAAATACCAGGTGTCCCTGGCCGATACCATGAAGCTGGAGTCCTCTCACTCTCGGAGCAGCATGGCCTCTTTAGGAGGAGCCACCTCCTCCGCACATCACCCCATCACTACCTACCCACCGTATGTCCCAGAATATGGCTCTGGACTTTTTCCCCCCAGTAGCCTCTTAGGAGGATCGCCTACCGGCTTCGGGTGTAAATCGCGACCGAAAGCACGGTCAAGCACAGGTAGGGCTTTTTGGCTTCTTCATCCCTTTTTTTGGGGGGGGAGAGGAACTTGGGGGGGGAAGGCATAGGGCTGCGGCCCCCCCCCCCCCCTCCTCCTCCTCCTCCTCCTCTCCGCAGGATGCTCACAAACAGCCGGGGGATGAAGGCAGCGGGGACTGCCCCCCCCCTTGGCCAACCCCAAGCACGCCGGCTCAGGAGCCCAAATCTGTGTGTCTCCCCCCCCCGCCCCGCCCTTCACCGTTGCCTCAGGGCTCCTGCCCGGTTGTTGGGGCTGGGGGGGGGGATCCGTCCCCCCTCCGCCACCCCAAGCGCCTGACGATGCTCTCAGCTGCGGCGCCTAAGGAGGAAGCGAAACCGAGGGAACCGCAGCATTAGTGTATCTCTCTGTATTTTAATAATGGTACTAAATCCCGGCCAACTTCCCTCCGCCTCGCTCTTCCCAGGGCCTCTTCCCGCAGATGCGGGAAGGATTTTCCCTGGGGCGGTGGGAAGGGTCTGGGGGGGGGGGGGGGGGGGGGAGAAGAAACTCGCCCACGCAGCCCCCAGCCCCATCCAACTCCTTCCTATGGGCTTTGACCACCCTCAATGCAAGACCCCAAAAAAGCATCCCCCCCTCCTTCCCCGGCTTGGGGGGGGATGTCCCAGGGCTGTGCGCACCCCGTGGAAAGGGGGGAGCGGAGTGAGGGGGGGGGATTGCGCGGCTGGAGGCTCCGGGTTTGGCCGTTTGTGTGCGCCGAGGGGTAGTGTGTGAGCCGAGGTTTGTGTATGTGTGTGTGCAGGGGAAAGGGCGATTAGTCAAAACTCTTTTTTTTTTTTTTTTTGTCTCTTTCTCTCCTTTTTTTTTTTTTTTTTTCCGAGGAGGCTGCTGCAGGGTTGCCTGGCATGAATGAGATCAGTTTTCAGGGTTTTTCCAGGGTGACATTTACTCTGTCTGTCTGAGCAGGGACTGTCTCTATTTAGCTGATATGTTTGAGCTAATCCAATTATTTTCAGACTGCTGCACGCGACAGTTGCATTGTTTATCCAGCGCCAGGAACTTTAATAGAGTCCGGATGCGGTTAGAGTGACAAAAAACCCAGACCTGTATGTTTTGTACATGAAAGCAGGAGAGAGAGAGAGATGGAGTGAAACAAAAGAGAGGGACAGAGACTCAAACAGCCCCGGAGCGGCTGTCCCGTTTAACCGGAGGGGAACAAAACGACCTGGGTATTAACGGGAGCGGCTCCCCGCCTGGCCCCGGTACGGACCGGGTGCTGTGGCAGGGTAGGGACTGGTTTATTTTTACCCCCGGTACAAGCCGGGGGGGGGGGGGTGATGCGTCCCCCGGCCGCCCCGGTGCCCGCCGAGCTACCGGCTGCGCGGTATTTTCAAACCGTCTTGCCCCCCCCCCCCCCCCCCGCCTCTTGTTTTCCTTTTGCCACTTTCTGTTACTTTACCTTCTAGAGAGACATCTGCGGTTCCTGATAAACCAACCCCAGCAGCAACACCTTTTTTTTTTTCTTTCTTTTTCTTTTTTTTTTTTTTTAAAGTCGATTTTAGCAAGCTGGGAAGCTCGCAGACAAAGAGTGTTAGTGCTGGAGGAAAAGGAGGGAGGGGGTGTTTTTGCAGGATGAAAGAGGGAGAAACGGCTGCGAATGTCTTTTTTTTTTTTTTTTTTTCGGTGTTGGGGTGAGACGAGAGGGGTTTAGTGCAAAGGCTCTGGAAAAACGGTTGCCGTTTGTGGTTAGGGTGCGGATGCCTCTTGCTCGAACACAGCGCGGGTTGGGGCAGCGGGGAGCCGGCTCTGCGCTGAGTTAGCTCGGCTCTGGCCAGCTGAGGTCTTCTGCTGCTCTCAGATGGGCCAGGAGTGTCATTAGGTGCAAGAAAAAAGAAACCCAACCAAAAAACAACCCAACAAACCAAACACCCAACAAAAAACCACTGAACCCTCTGAAAGTAGCTGAGAGGCATCCCCATCCCCCCCAGTTCCCTCCTCTGAGCTGGGAGCTGGTGGGCCGGGGGACACCCCCCAACCCCTCAATAGCCAGGGAGAGGATAGAGAGGTGCCAAAAAGGAGAAGAAGAAGGAGGGAAAGACCTTAAGCAGGGCTCAGGCAGGCTCGGGGGCTGTTTGGGATCCCAAATATCAGGGATGGACCATCCAGCTGCAGATGCGGTGGGGAAGCCAGCGGGGTTTCCTCAAGTTGGGTGGTGGAAGATTAATTGCAAATTAATCGATAGCGGATATTGGCAGAGTGGTTGCGTATTGGCTGGGGCCGGGGAGGTGTTTTGATTGTTGATCTGTGATTATTTTGGGGGTCCTTGATGTGGTTTGACCTGAGGCCAAAGGAAGAGGCCCCCCCCCCCAGGCTCATGTACCCCCGTGGAAGTTGGGGCAGTGCTCAAGGAGTGACCCCGGGGTCCTCACACCCATCAGAAAGGGGGGGGCATGGACTTAAATTTGGTATCCATCCATCTGGGGAGGGTTGGAGGCTCCTTGCAAAGCCTGCCAAGGTTTGTCTGGTCTAGCGACATGGGGTCTGGAGGGCTGTAGAAGCCCTTAATCCAGAGGTGAGGGGGAATTTTCCACCCCCCCCAAAGGAGGGACCTGTGGGAGGGGTGAGAGCTTCTCCAGGGAGCCCCTCGAGCCACCATGGGGTTCGGGTTGTCATTGTCACCATCCTTCTTCCTTGCTGCTGGGACACAGGCCTGATGCTGCCTGTGGGGTGATGCTGGGGAGGGGGACAGGATCAGGCCCCACCAGCCCTGGGGCTGTCGCTCAGCCATGGCCTTGGACCCATCCTTGGACATCCTGAGCTTGGAGAGGACTGACAGGGTCTGGCATGGCTGGGTCTCTCAGGGAGGTGGTTTGTTTTGTTTTTTTTTTCTTTTTGGGGGTGGGTAAGGTGTCCCCAGCCCCTTTCACCTCCACTTTCCCTAAGTGAACTATGTGCTCTCTTGTTTCCAGAAGGCAGGGAGTGTGTAAATTGTGGGGCTACCTCAACCCCTCTGTGGAGAAGAGATGGCACCGGGCACTATTTGTGTAACGCCTGTGGACTCTATCACAAAATGAACGGGCAGAACCGGCCCCTGATCAAACCCAAGAGAAGGCTGGTGAGTCTCCTTTTTTATTCTTTCTTTTCCTTCTTCTGCAACTTTTGCTTCTTGTCTGCAGCTCGGGATGGACAGGGAAGCTCAGCCAGCTCCGAAATCTGGTCCCGCTGCGTCAGAGGGCTGGGAGGGGGGGGATGCTCGGAGAGATGCTCCCAGCTGCTGTGGGCCTCAGTCGTCCGGTCCTCTTGCAAACTGCAAAACAGGTTAAAAAACCAAGATCCAGGGCTTCTTGCAACCCAGAACTGAGTTTTCACCCAGGTCGCAATGGTGCAGGTGCCTCCGCACAGCACTTCTGGATGGCGACCCAAGGATGGTGGCTCTTTCCAGGGGCTAAAGGGCAGAGTAATCCTTTCTGAGTGACCAGAGAGATTATCAGGAGAACAGAAGATTTCTCCTGGGCTCTCCACGCTGCTGTCCTCCCCTTCTCAAGTGTGTCCCCATCCCCTTTGGCTGACAGCGTCATAGAGGGGGGACCAAAACTGGGTACCGGCCGCCACTGGGGCATCAGCTGGACCTTGGTCCTGCAAAGGGCTTGGCTGATGGTCCTGGTGCTGCTTGAACCTGGTGTGGTCATTTGTCCCTGAGCCGTGTAGGTCTCAAATTGTGTCATTCCTCTCCGAGTCGGTGTGAGTGAGGACACAAGGCAGGGGATGGCAAAGCCTGGTGAGTGTGCAAAGCTGAGCGTGTGCCCGGGGCCGCAGGAGTTGGAGGAAGACGAAATGTGCGGGTAAATATTTGAAATAATAGTTGCAAGCCTCGCAACTGTACTACGCACAGGCAGTACGTTACAGCATCCCCAGTGATCTCTTTATGAATTTCCCTGGAAGCCACAAAAAGGTCTGGAAGCTGTGGGCATGGCTAATAAATGCGTTGAAGGATATTTGGCAAATAATCAGGCAAACCACAAGGGGAAAAAATATATCAAGCGGGGGAAAAAAAATATGTTCCCTGCTTGGGAAGTTATTGAATGTTTCGAATCGAGGCACGTTTGGTTTCGTTAGGATTAAAGACGTGGACGGGCTCCTGGGGGCTGCTCAAAATGCGGAGGAAAAGCGGCTCTCGCCTCTCCGCGGAGTTTCTGAGCTGATGGATGGATCCGGTCGGTTGCGTGAGGCTTGTGCCCGGCATGGCCGGATCCTGCGGGCAGGAGAGGGGTGCTTCGCTGCCCTCGTGTTCTCTGTGAAGATGCTCACGGCCTCGGTCCGGCAGCTCTTAGTCACGGATTTCAGCTTCCTCACCTGTGAGAATCCCGCCAAATTGGACCGGCTTTATCCCCACAGGCGCCGGGAAGCGTTTGCAGGATACGGCCCCAGGAGGGGTTACGCTGCAAGGGGCAGCGGCGTCAGCTCTGTCTGGCTGTGCGGGTTTTGAGGAAGATGCGGGTTTGCTCCTCTGCCCCCAAACTTCCCACAGGTGAAACCTCTGCATGCCTTCCTATATGGGCTTTTCCCATATAGGAAAATGTTGGTCTCCCTCACCTCTCATAGCCTTGTTAGAAAAAAGGAAAAGCTTTCTAGGGAGGGAAGTACGGGCTGGGATTTTAATTTTTTTAGGCAGCTCTCTTGTTCTCTTCTCCTCCTCCCCCCAGCCCTTCTGTCTTAAACACACACACCTCGTTTGCTTTTTTATTTTTTTTTTCCTCGTTCTCTCTTTATGTGTAAAGCTAACTTCCTAGGAAAAAGCTGCCGGATATCTGAGCCCTGGAGATAACTCCTAAACAACAGCTCCGTTTCCCCAGCCCAAACACACAGGAGCTTGAGCGTATCCAAACAAGCGGAGGGGGAGGCAGAATAGGAAAGCGGCTGGAAAAGGGGGGGAGAGCTTTCAAAAAGTGTCTGATGGAACCACGAAAGAATGTCCCGAGTCACTCTCAGCCCGGCACATGTAAAATGAACTATATAAATAAATACATTGTAAAAGGTCATTCTTGAGGGGGAAAAAAAAAAAAAGAGAGAAAGAAAGAAAAAAAGTAAAGAGAGACCTTGTCTTGCACAATCACTCCAATCTTGGGCATTTTAGTTTACGTTACAAAAAGTTCCCATTCTTTGAATGTGGCCTTTGCTAAATGGGAACTTTTGATTTATCTATATATTTTTGTTTTTTTCCAGCACTGCAAAGAGAAACATTTCCAATGCTGTTTGCATCTGTATTTATTTCCCTTGCTAACCTCCAAAAAAAAAAAAAAATCAGAAGGCCCCAAAGCTGGGCCCGTGTTTGCATTTCGTGTGCATAGATGTAGATGTGCGCGCGTCTGTGGCTTGACTTGATCTTTCCTGACTTGTGAAGGCGAGCGGGCTGGGGAAGGCAGCGTGTGGATGGAGGCTCAGGGTGGGGATCCAGTGCATGGTTCTCTCCCTCTGCCACAAATTCCCTGCGTGACCTTGGGCTGGTTTTGTAGGCTCTGATCCCAGGCGGGCTGAAACTAATGAAAGGACTCCGATGGGTTGGAGAGAGAAGGCAAATAAATCCTTAGATGCTGAGAACCCAGCCCAAGCCTTTTTAAATTCAATGGGCGTCTTTGTAAGGGCTTCTTTTAGGGGAGACGGCTGGAGCTTTGCTGGCCAAGGGGGCTCAGACAGCTCTGCTTCGTCTTGGGGGGAAGGTGGAAGGTCTGGAGATGTTGGCAGGAGGATCAGGAACAGGCAGGTGGTACCACACCACCACTCTGCTTAAAAGGTCTATGGCCCTCTCGGAGACCGCTCCTGTCCCCGTCGAAGCCAGCGGCAGCCAAGTCACTGAAGTTGCTGAGATAAAACCTTCCTTTGGATTTTCTTCCTTTCCCCTGTCCATGTGGATGCAGAGCGCTCCGTTTCCGTCTCCAGCTGTGCTGGTTTTGGAAAGGTTATGGCCAATTTCTCAGAAGGCCCACGCACGTGCAGTCTTATTTTAGGAAGCTAATGCTTGCAGCTCTGTGGGTAGCCCATGTAAATCCGGATGGTGAAAATGCCCCTTAATTAAGCATCGTTATCAGTGCTTGGTTCCTCCTGCGCCATCCTCAATTCCAACTTCTCATCGCTGCCAGCGCTTCTGAAGTTGTGCCCTCGCTCACATGCAACTGGGCCACGGGGTCTGGTCCTACAGATGATATGGGGCACCCTATTAGTCATCCCATTACTTACATGGCCAGGTTCGGGTCGGTGATTAGCGTCAGTGGATGCCATTGCTGGGAGCTTTTACAATAGCGTTATTATTCATTGTTTCCTGCCCGCTGCCGGTGTCTCCGGTATAAGTTGGTACAGCATAAAAGGTACAGTCTGGGACCGAAAGAGCACAGAGTTCAAAATATTCAGCTAACAACGCTGAATTTTTGTAGGGGAAATGCGGCAGATGGAAAAGGTTTCAGAGAAGACAGTGGATGTTGTGATTTATTCGTTTATTTAATGTCAGAGTTTGTTTGAAGGTAGCAAGGTGGTGACCAGGCGTGCCTTTTAAACACACTTGCCGTAAGAGAAATTACGGCGAGCGCTGTGTAGAAACCCCAAATATCTTCAAAGGGGATGTTTCCCCTGTGTGGGCTGAGTCAAATATCACTGGTTTTTAGAAATTTCCTTAGGCTTGATTTTTGGGTCTGATAAGGGCAAAGCTGCCACCGAGAGACTCAATCCAGCCTCTGAGCCATCCGTGCTGGCCAGCGGGGGCTCGTCCTGCGGGCTCGTCCCCCGGGTCTTGGCGAGAGCCTGGCTCTACAAGCTGTTGTGTCCGTGCTGCGTTTGAAGCACGCGTATTAACCGGGTGATTTTGATGGGAACCAAATTTGGGGCTGTGGCATGGTCCAGGGGAGGACGGGACCGAGGCGTGTATGCGCATATCTGTTGGGGGCTCTGCCGTTCCTGGTGGGATGCTTCAACTTCCCCTGCTGGCACCAGGATTTTTGCAACCAAAGACCCACGTGCCGTTCCCAGCTCCTGCTTGTCATCAGCACGGAGAAGTCAGCTAGAGGCCTCATCGGGCTTGAGATCGGCTTGTTTCACCGTGGGTTGTGGTCAGGGAAAATGGAACTGTCCCCACGGGCAGCTGGTGAGAGGCCCTTGCTGTCAGATCAGGAGCTCTGTCATGCTTCCCAATGCTCATGGGCATCGTATTATTTATTTTTCAGACAGTCCTTTTTGTCTAATTAAAAGAAAAAAAAAATGCTACTCTACCTAAAACAAAACCAACCCGTCCTCTCCCCACCTACGCCACATTCAATTATGATTAAAATTGCAACATGACCTAACAAGAGTTGGTATTAACGCTAGCGCTGTGCCAGTGTCCATGTTTGCATTTTGGGTTTGTTGTACGGTATCCAAAGATGCGGTATTTTTTTTTTTTTTTAAATGTTGGATGTGCTACAGTGTGCGGCTGTGTGGGGTGAGGGGTAAATTTGAAACAGTAAGAGCACAAAAGAGAGCATTAAAGGCTCAGTTCTGCAAGGTGCCAAGCATTGCTATGATCTGGCAAATCGCTTAAGCACATGTTTTAACTTTAAGCACATGAGCAGACCCATTGAAAGCAACGCATTGGGATGAAATCAGAGCTCTGGGACTGTGTCATATTGATGAAGAAGAGATAGGACGGGGATCTAAAGGTCTTTTTTTTAGGAGCTGTAGGCACTTGCAGATATGCAAACATGCATACGCGTTCACACAGAAGACTGCAAACTCCTTCTCCTCCCTCAGTGGCAGAAGGACAACTTGTTTGCTAAAGTTACAGTTTTTAAATGATAAGCATGAATTCATCCATGTGAAAGAAGAGCGACTTTGCTAAACTTGGCTTTGCTAAATCATTATCACAGCTAACAAAAAAGCTTCTGTATACACCTTGACACGTAGACTTTTTTTCTTGTTCCTCCTCCTTTATGAAATGGTAAATTCTTCTTTCAGGCTCATTACCAATCCTTAAATAAACATGAAGGTTTAGGCTGCAAAAGGATGTAATTAAAAAGTTGGGATTCTTGCTCTTTGCCACGGTGTTATTTCCGATCTGGAGCCCGTATCCTTTGAAGCTGAGCTGAATTTACGGGACCGGGCTGTGCTTGCGGTCGGACCCGGCGAGCAGCTGCCCACCAAACTCGGCGTGGGTCTCACCCGGCGCTTGCTGGAGCCGCTGTGACTCATGCCGTTGACTCCAACAATTATTAGTTCAGGCCCTGACTGCAGAATTAGACCCCTGGGGGGTCTGAGAGAATTAAGATGGAAAGACATGTTGGCATTTAAATAATATTTTCCCCTCTGGAATGGGCTGTGCCAGCGCTGCTAATTTTGATGAGTTCTATCAGAGGTTTAGCACTCACTTTTAGGATGCCCTTTGGCACCTGATTCAGTTCATATATAATTTGGGATTAAAGTACCTCGGGGATTTTTTTCAGAATTATTATTTGTTCTCACAAGCCAGTTTCTGGAGGCCTCTGCCGATGTGCGTCAGTCTTGCAGGGTTGATGTTTTCTTTCTCAGCTATTTTGCTGATTGCATCTTTTTATTTTTTTTTTTTTTTTTAACACGGGTGCTTTTCTCTCTCTCCCTCCTTCTCTTCCCCTGTCTCCCCCTCCTTCCCGCAGTCTGCAGCCAGGAGGGCAGGCACGTCCTGCGCGAACTGTCAGACCACCACTACCACCCTGTGGAGGAGAAATGCCAACGGCGATCCCGTCTGTAACGCCTGCGGGCTCTACTACAAACTGCACAATGTAAGTGTGACTGTAACACTCAATAGTGGGGCCTCAGTTGCGGTGCTCGGTGGTCCAAACTCTTGCTTGACTTAAGGATTTCCAGTCTTGGGTGGTGTTGAGATCTCCCTTATCCATTTGGGGACCTTGGGGGTTGGAGCGATGAGTCGGCGTCCCCTCAAACGTAGCTGATCCGACTTGGGGAGGTATAAAAAGGGCTGTCCGTGGGTAATGTTAGAGATTTCCCATGCCTGAGCCAAGAAAGGAGGGGTGCATCAACACAGAGAGACATTATCCGCTGCTGATTGGGCTCAGTGCGTTGGAAAAGACAACACGCTGTCCTGCAAGCCGATACCCCTTCTGTGCATAGCTTGGTTCCTCCAGCAAATACAAAATCCGGAAAAAAAGCAAAATGTGCCAGCAACTATTTAGATCTTTCTTGGGTTTGTGGCTGCCTTTGTTCCGTCCCTCCACCCGTCCCCAAAGATGATTTATTTAGGTCTTGTGTTTGCCCCGGTTGATGCAAGCGATTCGTAAAGCAAAAAGGACTTGATTTAGCGGGTTGCAGAGTCTGCTCAACCTGTGATGTGAATTTTAAAGTGTCTGTCATGGAAGGGAAGGAAAAATGAAATGAAATGGCTGGCAGATTTAATCTAATATCTCCATGCAAAGCCAGCTTGCAGGAACCAGGAATATGTGCCCCAGGGAAAGAGCTAAAGGCATCTGAAAAGTCTTCTACTGAATAATACTGCTAATAAAGGAGTCTTAAAGCTACTCCTGTTACTCTCATTCCACATGTGGCATTAGAATAATTATTATGTCAGAAGAAGGAAAAGACTTTCAATTTCTCTGCTTTGATATCACTTTTTTTTTTCTAGTGGTCGTTTGCTTTATGTTTGACTTAGAAATCTTGGGCTCTGTTTTGCCCTCATGCCCACCCACGCAAACACATCAAAGACGGATCGGGTTTCGTGGGGCATCCAACCCTTGTGGTGTCTCAGTCCCTTCCATTTGTTATTTCAAGCTCTTTGGTTTCTTGGGATGAGTAAACAAGTTTGGATTAAGTAGGAAAAAAAAACCCAACTAGGCTAATTTTTCACCTGTTCTGTGAGAGGCATCTCTCTTGGAAAAAAGGAAAATGTGTTTACCCTTTAGTGGGCAGGCGTCTCAGCACGTTTTGAGTCCTATGTAGCAAGCAAAGCTTGTCATCAAGCTCTCAATGTGATCACTGCAAACAAAAGGGTTGGACCTGGAGTGAAAGCTCTCAGAATATCTTCCATGGCAAGAAGAGAGCAAGGTCAGCCAACTTCACTGGAGGAGCCTACGCTTGTGCTATGTTTTTATTTTGGCCTGGTAGCCACCAGTGGTAGGACTTAAATCGCATAGCTTGGGAGACCTATACCTGAGCTGCTCCTCCTGTACCCCAGCAAAGCCATTCGAAGAAAATAGGCTCTTCTCGGGTGCCATTGGTCGGACCCGATGGAGACGCCTGTGTTTGCATGAGATGACTTGTACCCTTGAAGATGGGGTACAAAAGGTGACGGCAAAAGGTGGCAGGATGATGAATTCAGATGTGTCTACCTGCAGCGTAGACATCTGCCTGGAGGAATCCCCCCTGAGGTGTCTAGAAAGGTGCCTGGGTGCCGGGGCTCTCCAGAAATGTGCCCGCAAGAGCTCATCCTTTTCTTTTTCACACTAACGTTGTGAACCTAGTTGGCCTGAACTGACCCCTAGATCCAACTGTTTAGGGAAACTCTGATCCGGCTGTGAAATTTGCGACATGGGGCAGGCCTTGAGCACATTGGAACCATTTTCATATTCATTAAAAACACCGACAGCTGCTTAAAAGCTCAGCACAGCTACTTAGCAAAGTCAAGTAGTATCTTGCCTTATGAGCAACTTGATTAATGGGACCTGCTTAAATGAAACCCCTAGAGGACTGAGATACTGTGTGCAACAATAGAACTAGGCGAGGGTACTAAAATCTGGCTATGAGTGGGTAAATCCTTTTGTTTTTACCTTTCTAAGGTGATGCTTAGTTATTACTGCAGTGAGAAACAGGCAACGTTGCGGCTGATAGTCCTTGAACATTCCACCCTCAGCTTTAAAGGTCCACAAAGGCAGAGCATTGGAGCGTTATTCTGCAGCCCAAATGGCTTTAGAGGCTGTGACTGTGAAGGCCACATTGTGCTTTGGAAGCTAAATAGGAGTGAATTTTTTGTGACCGGTGATAAGGCAGTGGTAGCTTCACAGAGATGCCTTCTCATTTTGGCTGCTGGGACGCAGGACCTAGGGAGCTGTGCTAATTGCCTGGTGGGTTGCACCAGCATCATCCTTTAATCAGCTCAGGGCAGGGAGGAAGTTTGGTGGTTGCACGTGGACAAGGTTCCTCGGCTGATACAAATTGGTCTGGTCTGTTAAAGCGCAAGACTTTTTTGTGTAGGCTGTGGTCCTGCTCCCTTTGTGTATCTTATCTGCATCGGTTCTCCATCAGGAGAGGTGTCAGAAATAGAGAGGCTCATCGTAGCATGTCCCTCCCAAGCAGCTGAGTGTTTCAGCACCGTCAATGCCAGTGGAAGGTCTTCGGTCACCTGGAAGGTGCCATCGCCTTGTTTCAGGCTAGTTTGTAGCAAATTCCTGGCTGCTTTTTTACATCTCCCCCCCCCCCGCCCCTTTTGTCTTTTCTTTGGGTTTAATGAATTTTTCTTGGACCTTCAGATCATTAGGGTATTTTAATGGATTGATCTGAAGATGAAACTTATCTAGTTTTTAAGTCCACACCGGGAACAATTGCAGTAAAAAGGCTATCTTTTTCATGGGGCTATATCAGTTTGTTTTACTGTTGATTCCCACAGCTTAAGCAAACCCATTTGTCAGTAGGATATAAGCAATAATCATAATAGTCTTGGGGTGCATTTAGTGAAGCTGCTGGCATTTCTCCCACTGACTTCAACAAGAGCCGGCTCCATTAACACCAGTATTAACAATGACTAATATTTCACATTGATACGGTGCCTTTCATCCTGTGGCATCCCAGAGTGCTTTCGAAGATACAGCCAGCCTGGAAGATTAACCCAACATTGTAATGACTATGTCTGAAGGATAAATCCGCTTCAGTGACAGGACCTTATTGAGGTCAATGGCAAAATCCCATTGTCTTCAGTCAGAGCAAGATCAGACCTATAATGTTTAAGACTATCCCTTGGATTTGATCTGTTGAATGTGAGGGTCTTGTCCTTGTTATTTTAGTCCTTCTTAGAAGCGGGATGAGCCTTCGCTCACTTCAGGGATGGGTGGGAGTGTACCTTGCTGTAGGTGCACAGAAGATTGGCCTGTGCCCATAGAAATGAGTGAGTTGCCATTGTTTTTGGTAAAAGTCCTGAGAAATGGCCTCTATTTCACAATATCCTAAAGCAGGGCTATGTGTCCCAAGAGCAGAGCAGCTGGTACTTTGCATATGATAAAACAAAGAGCATAATTCCTGCCCATAATTAATTGGCTCCATCTGAAATTAATGAATTTCATATACATGCATTGGGCTGGTTTAATTTTAATTTAGCATGTGTTTGTCATTTTTATCATAATGAATTTTCATGGAGAAGGTCTTCCCTCTGGGTCTCTCATTTCTCTACCCCAGCAACCGAGATCGGTCCATGGCTTTGATGTTTTGGAGATCGCTTCAACTCTGCTGTGACTGACCTTTGAAATCACTGGAAAAATTTGACTTGACTGTGCTGGTCTCACTCTTCCTGACATTTATGCATGTCCTTACCTGTTTGGCACTTGGGTCAGGTACTTGCTAGGAGGGTGAGACCACGCACGCCGGGATGACGTGTCCAGCTAACAGCTTGGATGGCATCTCTGACCCCAGTTGCAGGGCTGGCCATGGCTTTGTCACCCTTAAATTTCACATCAAATCATGGCCCGGGGCAATCTGTTCTTAGCGACTGAATGAAACATGAGAGACGTTGCTTTGAGGAAGTGGTCATTGTCCTGCAGGACACGACACCGTGCTACACAGGGTCAGGACCCCGTGCTTGCTCTAAGAGGTAGCACGGTCCCAGTCCCAGCCCCAGCACCAGTCTGTCGTCGCTTTGCCACCGCCACCTCCTGAGCTCGCACCTTTGCTGCTTCACCTGGAAATCAACTCTGCCTGCCCCTGAGCCTTGGTGTCACGATGCAAATCCTCATTAGGAGCTGGGGCTCGTGTGTACCTCCCCGCATCTGAGCCGGACTCATCGGGGATGGAGACTTCCAGGTCTCCTCTAGTGTCGCTGCCTGGTGGGGCTCACGTGGGGCTGTCTCCTGCCTTTGAACTTGGGCAGCATGTCCCTGTTGGCTGACTTAAAACAGGCCAGGCACAGATTTCCCAGCCCGGCCATCCAGCTGGAGCAAAGGCCCCTCCTTGTGTGTGTATCCCTATTCCCTCTGCGAGGACGGGAAGCCAGGCAGGCGGGTGATGGTGTATTTAAAGCCCGTGACATCTGAGGTTTTTGCTTGTTGCTGCCCCAGGGCTGTTGTTGGGCTGTGCATGGGCAGATTCCTCCTTCCTACCTTTAGCAAGCAGGGCTGATCCCTCCGGTTCCCTTTTTCCAGAGGTAGAGGAATCAGTCTTTTATTCACCCATTTTCAGGATGAGGTGAAGTTTCTTATCACTGCTGGTACAAAGAGCCTGGAGTCACTAATTCGGACTGGGATGATGAACTTTGGGATGCGTAAACTGGACCAGATGAGCTTGGTCCTTCCTCTCCCTGTGCCTCCATCCCCACGTGTAACAGGGAGCTGTTGTATCCCTGCCTCCCCAGGGAGAGAGATCCGTGAATGATACCCATGCTGCGGGGAAAGGCACCAAGCAGTGGCTGATGAGCAAGAAGTGAAACTTTGCTGCGATCTGGAAGAAGGGAGCGCTTTGTCCCTTGCACTGATTTAAGATCTTATGGCTGAGGATCTGTTCAGAACCCTTGCAGGAATCTCTTTTCATTGTCCTTCACCGGGGTTGAGGCAGTAGTTGCCGGTGGATAGCAGATCCATTTTTTCTCCCTTTTCCCCCTTTTGCAGAATATCCATCAGCATTGCCGTGTGCTCACATTTATTATGAAAAATGTTCAGCCCTGGGGGGTTTGCTGGGCTCTCCTGTCTTCTGCTGTGGGTGAAATTCTGCAGAGGAACCAGTGCAAGACCTGTGTAACTCCTCATGTAGGCTCCCAAATCCGGATTTTTAAGGATGTTTATGGATACTCGATGCATAAACCCCTTCCCAAGTGTGGTCTTCAGGATTTCACGGCACCTGTGCTGATGCATGTTGTGGTGCTGGCTCCTTATGCAGCAATAGGAGTTTCTTACAGGAGGTCCAACAGACCTTTTGCTACCATTTCCTAAGCCCAGTGGGTGTATGGATGGTCATTGCTGCTGTGTATATCCATGCAGAAGAATTTAATATTTAGGTTTCCTACAGGTATGCCTGCATGCAAGTAGAAAATGATCTGCTGGGCAGCACAGATACCTGTTTCAGGCCCTGCCAAAAAACCTGGAAGGCTTTAGAAATAAAATCGCATTGGCTAAAGTAAACCTGAAAGGAGGGTCAGAGCAAAATCTTTCCAAAGAAGAAAAATAAGACAAATACCTGTCGCTTTTGTGAAGAGTTTGCCCAGCTCCCTAATGCCACTGTGAGAGTTTGAGACCCCTGGTAGCACTGAAATCCCAGCAGCTCTTGCAGCTAATGGTTTTAGATCAGTCAGGAAGCCTCGGGGTGAGACTGTGTCTGCAGGGAGTATTTCAAGGTGCTAATGATTGGTTTCGTTCCTAAACACGGTGCAATTACCTAATGTGCAGATAGCTGAAATTTTTCAGCTGCCGTGAGTTATCTGGGTATGTTTTGCTCCTGTGAGGCTCTGCCAGCAATTTTATGTCACCTTGTGTTCAGAAATTTCAACGGAACTTGAGATTTCCTGGTGGGATCTGAATTTTGGGATGGGGGGAAGAGTTTGTGTGGCCGTGGCACATGGGGTGTACGGGGGGGGGGGGTGCTGGCTCTTCAGCTGGTCCTGGGCACATCCCTGGGACTGCCCGGGCATGGGGTACACGAATCCTGTGGTGATATGGGGAGAAGGGATGGAAGCACAAAAAAAATAATTGATTTTTGTTTAGATTAACAGACCCCTGACTATGAAGAAAGAAGGAATTCAGACCAGAAACCGAAAAATGTCTAGCAAATCCAAAAAGTGCAAAAAGGTCCATGACAACCTTGAAGACTTTCCCAAGAGCAGCTCCTTTAACCCCGCCGCCCTCTCCAGACACATGTCCTCCATCAGCCACATTTCACCTTTCAGTCACTCCAGCCACATGCTGACTACACCGACACCGATGCATCCTCCATCCAGCCTCTCCTTCGGACCTCACCATCCTTCCAGTATGGTCACTGCCATGGGTTAGCGAGAGACTCCCCTGCTGAATGCTTACAGTCTCAAAATGAGATTTACTTTATATACTTGCATTTTTGCAGGCGTGTGGTTATGGGTCTGACGTCCCGAATCAAATGGGAGGGGGAAAAAACTGAATTAAAAAAAAAAAAAAGTTATTTGAAGGCGTAAGAGAGAAAAAAATTTAAAAAAACCCAGAAAAAAACTACAAAAAGCACAAAAAAGGAAAAAAAAAAGAAAAAAAAAGAGAAAAAAGTTAAAAAAAAGGTTTTAAAAAAGTGATGTTTGCCACTTTTTAAAGGAACTCACTATGGCGTCTATGTATTCTTACCCACTGAATCTGGATACCATTTGTGAATAAGCCATTCAGAACTTGCATTCCCTATTGGACAGGATCTCTAGTGCTGTGAAAAAAATAAAATAAAATAAAATAAAAAACGCTGAACATTGCATATAACTTATATTGTAAGAAATACTGTACATTTGAGGAAGACTTTATTGCATCTGGGGAGCTGTAAAGAAAAAGGCATGAAGGACTCCGAGAGATTTTTTTTTAAAGGAAAAGAAAAAAAAAAAGAGGATGGGAGGACAATTTAAAAACCAGAAAAACAAACAATGCAGACCAAGAGGAAACGCGGTCTTACGAACAAATGGACCAACTGCCAGTCATGTCTTCTCCTTTTATTTTATTTTTATTTTGGTTTTTTTTGTTGTTTTTTTTTTTCGGTTTCTTTTTCATTTCCGGGGAGGGGGAGGGGGCTGGCTAGAACGGTTTTGATGATGCATTAACTAACTAACTAACTAACTAAATAACTAAATAAATAAAACCTGTAGGGAGATCATTCATTTTGGGCCACAGGCCTTTTACATAGGAAGTACCAATGGTGTCAGGCAATCAGTGTTAACATGCGGACATTGCCAACAAGGGGTTTTCAGATAGCCATTCTCCAGGTCTATATGCATTGTGAACAAGTTCCTGTAATTGTTGTTTGTATGTATAATTCAACGCACCAAAATAAGAAAGATGTAGATTTATTTCATCCTATTATACAGACTGAATGGTTGTACAAATTTATTTACTGCTAGTGATAAGACCTGCTTTTTTTGTTTTGTTTTCATATTTTTTTCCTCCTTTTTTTTTTTTTTTGGAGAATAAACTAGATTAAATTCTGTTGACTTAAAAGTGTTTTGTACTTGGGGGTGGGAAAGGGAATAAGTTTCTTTCTTTAGTATTATTATTAATATTATTATTATTATTATTTTAAATTTGTTTTGGTGGTATTTATTACATAGTTACCACAGGTATGGGAATGTGTGTCTCTGTGCTCATGCTGACAGCCAAAGCAGTGTTTGCGGTGGCTTGATTAAAAAAAAAAAAAAAACCAAACAAAAAAACCAGAACAAAGGAAAAAAAACCCTCAAAAATAAATGGACTGCATGTTAGTGTAATCCCACTGTCCGGTGTGTGCTCCCTGTCCCTCGAATTGCAGCCCAGCCACTGCCCCCGCCTAACGTCGGGCTTCCACGTGGGATCGGTCCCTTTTTGGTCACAGTCAACCGCGGCCACCGCGGTGGCAAACCTGTGTTGAGGACAATTTGGGACTGGGATAAGTGCAAAGGTACATCAGGGTCCTTACGATCCTGGCTACTTTTTGGGCAGTACTAGGAAAGACCCTGAGACTTTAGCTAGGAGCTGGAAAAGCGCTTTTGGTTCTGCCCCATTGGGTACTCAGTGGTATAATTTGATGGTCTACAGTTGAGCTCTTGACGTGAAATCGAGATGGAGCAGACCCTGTCCCTGTGCTTGGAGGAATGGGCAGAGCCTGTTACAAAAGGCTGGATTTCATGGTAGATGGAGGACAATTCCTCAAAATTCGAAGGCCATCAGCCAGCCCCTTCCTGCAAGAGTTTTCTTTGAAATAATGCCATTTGTATTAATATTATTATTGTTATATAAGAGCAAATTTTGGCTCTTATAATTTGCTTTCTGATGGTTTAATCCTTAGGAATCGGTCCTCCTTTTAGTCTTCAGTATTTACTCTTCTAGCTTCTTTATACCATCAAAAGGGTTGGGCATTTACTTTCCAAACGAAGGGTTAAACTTCTTATCACCCCACTCCATTTGCTGGAGATTTAAGCATGGTGTGATAAGACAGAGGTTGCCAAGGCTGTGAGAAAATGCTTAAAAAACGCCAAACAAAAACCCGACCCCCAAATGTAAAAACCTCCACAGACATGACCTGCAAATGAATTTCCTTTTTTTTTTTTTTTTTTTTTAATATGGAATGAAATAACTGAGTTCCTTCACCCAGAAATATGTGTACTCCTGCCTTTCAGTGCCAGATGGATGGAAAAATATCACCATACCTGTCAGATGCTATTCTGAACCCACTTTCTGTCGTGTGATAACTGGAGAGGGTAACAGTGGCGTGGTCTAATCTTCTGCAGATGGCTCACATGAGTAAGGATGTTCCATGTAAGAAAGCCCACTTTGAAACTTTCAGGATGATTATACAAAGGTCAAATAGTCATTTGATTTGGGAATGGGGGAGGAAGGGAAAAGGATTGACCTTTATCTGGGCTTTTTCTCCCCTGTTTCAAAATGAACCTAGTTAAATTATGTCTACCATAAAGGAGGATTTAACAGATGTAAGCAGAACAGGCAGTAATCGTTTTGTAATGTTGTATATTCTTTCCTTTTTTCTCTGTTGACAAAAATGTGTAAAAAAAGTCAGAACAAATGGCACACATTCAAAATCTTATGTTAATCACCTTTCTGCTTTCTCAATGAATATTTTAAGCATAAAGACTAAATGTCGAAATAAAACAGAGTGAAGAATTACTGAGATGCAAATGAAGATCTTGTTGGCTCCTAATTAATCATCTGCGAAATATAAAGCTATTTTCAATTAGTCTGACAAATCAAAGGAAATAATCATCTTTGCTGATATTAAGCTTGAGAGATTATTATTTTTTAATTCGTGATGCTGCAACCTTTCCCTCCTTTTGCTCATCAACAGATTGCAGTTGGACTAAGATATTGATCCCAAGACCTCAGCAATGATGAAAATTAGAGGAGGATTTGCAAGGCAGAATTTTGCACTCGTCTGTTACTGTGGTTTTATCTTTCCATTTGCTTTAGAGGGAACTGGCTCCTGAGTTTCTTGCTCTAACTTTTTTTCCTAAAAACTGGAAACACCTCCTTGCAGTTTCCTTCTGATGTTGTTTCTTAGGTTTTAGGGGCATTGAGTGAGATGAAGCAGGATTGGGGCCAGATCAGAGAATGAGCATCCAGAGAAGGACACAAATGGAAACACTGTGTCTGCATATACTCTAGGAAACATACACAGTTTGTCTAGAGAGTTCTTACATCAATTATCTTATATTCTGATGTCAGGAGCAGGAATAATAGGATCTCTCACATCACATACCCCCTGATTACTGCCTGAGGTGCTAAATTAACATGAGTAGTCTAGCAGTTTCTCAGTTATGTTTTCTTTTCTTTTCCCAGAGCAAATATTCCAGAATTTTAATGTCTTGAACGGTTTTGTTTGTTTGCTTTTGGGGTTTTTGTTTTGTTTTGTTTTAGTTGGTTTGTTTGCTTGTTTGTTGGTTTTTTTTTTTTGGTTTTTTTTTTGTTTCTTTCCTTCCCTTTAACGCAAGAAAAATCTGGTTTACAGAAAAGGCTGAGAACTGTTGTTCTTGGGCAAACATCTTGTGAATGGTGACTCTGCCTTTCTTCATTTCTGAAATTGCAGGGAAGAGTTGATGATAGGCAGGTTGGAGCGGGAAAGTCCTCTGAGTCACGGCTCTACTTCGATAATCTATATTGTGCAGAAAACACCATGGAAGTCATTAGTGGGGTCAAATCTTGTGGTCTTTTTGCAGGTAAAATGCCTTCTGGGAATGTGAGTGAGTAATAGCTGCTGTGCTGCTGTGACCGTGGTATCTACATTTTACTCATGATCCAAGCAAAAGTCCGTTAACATCGGTGGAAAGATTCTTAATGAGTAATGCAATAAGACTTGAATCAAGACCTCCTAAGTACTAATTTCAGTGTTATCACCTTGATTTATCTGCTTTAGTTAACTTTTCAGCTGCATTGGTCCTGTGTCAGGATACATGTGTGCACACAGACACATGCGTGATATTGAAGGGATATTTTTAAGACTACCAAGCTCAATGCGTCAAGGTTGAAGAAACGAGAAATGCTGTAATTAACACAATTTGCAAAACTTTAATTTTTCTCCTGTGCTTTTGAATTACGAGTTGTCTTAGGATGCATGCAGACCTGCATTTATGTTCAGATTAGCAGTGTGTTTTTGAAGTGACTTCCCAATAGTTCCACCTTAGGGTGATGAGATTTTACCTTGCATCATGGTTTCCTTGGACCTCCACCTAATGTGCTACTACACTGTTGGGAACTCAGGCCACAGGGCCAGACTAAAACTACCCTGAAGCAACCCCCCCAAAATACGGTCTTTGGCTCCTCAGCACAGATTGTTTTTCCCTCCAGAGTCACTCCTATTGCTAGTGCACACATTGCCATAAACCACATGTTCTCATACTCCTTTTTGGTCACTGAGACTCCCAATTCACTCAGGACTGGCTGTAGTCTGGGGAAGAATTGGGTGGGTGATGACTGGACTGGAGGGAACCTGTCTTGTTTTTTGCCGAATTTGGGAGGTGTTTGGGATAACAGACCAGAAGAAGTTCTTACAGAAAAAACCTGTAAACTGAGCCTTAAAAAGTGTCATATTTATCCCTACCTCTTTCATAGAGGTTCTATATGGCATTGGGAAACTCAATGCAGTCTTGTCACATGGGGACAGCCACTAATTGTGTGATCATCCTTTTTGGGGATGCCTAGTTTCACACCCTGAAGTCTGCTTTGCAGTCATGTTCAGTGCTCTCAGTGGTATTTTAAGCCAGAGGATCTTGTCCCTGTATTAATCCTGCAGAATACCAAATTATTTAAAAATACAGGGATTATCTCAACCTGAACTGCAAATACAGTGCTTCATTTCTTCTACCTCCTCCCATCCCCAAATCTGGAGAAAAGATAATAACTCCTTCTCTCCTCAAAGATGTGTTGTGAAGATAAATCCATCACTTGTGAAGTGCTTGGATGCAGGCTGATGAGCATCATGGAAAACCCGTCAGCTTCAGCAGGTCTGCAGGAAGGAAGGCGTGACGAGTAAGCAAAATAGAGGTCCACTGCTCGTGAAGGGCAATGTCCTCCCTCTGCCCTGAACGAGGCAAAGGAAAAAAACATTTGGCATGATTGTCATATGTAGAAGGAGCAACGGAGGTGGAGGGAGGGTGAATAATTCATTCTGGTGTTTCCTAACAATTCAGTGGTTGATTTTTTATCTTCACACTATCTTTTTAACGCATTTTTTTTGGGCTGCATTCTTCGGTAAAAATATACACGTATAGGTAGAGATGGGTGCTTATTGGCAGTATGGACTCCATACCTTGTCAGCAAAGGAAATGCGATGTGTGTCATGCCTATGCGTAAATATGTCTATACCCAGAGAACAGGAGGGTGCCTGTTGTCACCTGTCAGTCTTCATTGGTTGTGGGATGTTCTGTATGTGCCTGTGTGGATATCTAAGCTACAGCTCTACAGAAACCAAGGCACAACACAAATGTATAGCAAATTTATACCTGTTTCACACAGTTCCCTGAGGCTATGCAGACTCCCGGGTGCATGTTGGATCACTCTATCTTAGAAGTATATTTCCCTTGTTATAAGTTTAAATTAAGGCTTTGACCTGAAGCTCAACTCATTTTTTTCTCTGAAGGTACAAAACACCTGGTTATTTAACCTGTCCTTTTACATTTCCACTCTGGGTTACTGTCTACTCCACAGGCACTGAAATAATTCATGAAAACCTGTCCTCTGGGAAGACAGAAGTGACTGAAATGCTCAGGGAAAGCTTGTTTGTGAGCCTCGCAGGTTGGTGCTCATGCTAACATGGATAATTAGCCGACCTTCTGCATGCGTATTTAGGCTTAGCCCATGAACTGTTTTAGTTCCCAGTTAATACTGTATTGCAATATTATAGGGCAACCGTTTGTTTAACTATTTCTGTATTAGAAGCACATTAATCTTCTTACACTACTTGACCGGATAACTCTTTTCTCACTGAGGCACAAATCACCCAGTGCGTAAATCAGGGTGGTCCCTTTGGCGGCAGGGAGCACTGCTGTCCGCAAACCTGGGTCGCTTTATTCCAGGTCAGGATACAATCCTTCAGCTCCAATTCTACTTTTAATTACACTCTTCCCTAATATTCACCAGTCATAGAAAAGTGTCCCCTCTCAGCTGTGATCACTATGAGTAATTAAGAAGTCAGAAGAAAGCAATATGAACTGCTGTGAATGCAGGGGGGGTTGATGACTGTTGGCTTCTTGGGACTTTTGATTTCTTCCCCCACGTGCCAAGACTGCTCATGGCCAGGGAGGTCAGAGGACCCCTCTCTGCAAGAGGTGAAGTGGTCTCACTTGCAAAACCTCAAGCTAATTGCAGAAGGTCATCCCTTTTCTGCATGCATGCAGAAATGATTGCTGGTGAATTTGCTTCCTGTGGAGTCGCACTGCAGCAGATTTATAGATTCTGTGATAAATTTTAAACTATATTTAGGGACTCTGAGGAAACTGTAATGAATAGGCACAGGTCCTGAACTGTGATTCTTGATTGCAGCTGCTTCATAATAGACTTTTTAAAAAAGTACCAGTATGGGACAGGAAGTGGAGGGGAATATAAAATTATGCTGAGCCTGGAGAGAGGAGGATCCTCAAGTAGGAATTGAACAGGACCCATGGGAAAGCCAAAAATAAGGAAGGAGGGACTGAACCTATGATGGATTTCTGAACAGTCACCCAGGGTCTTTCCATTAATAGCAGGCAGGATGTTTTCCTTTATGAAAACCTGATTAAGTGTGTCAGACACTGATAACCTTTCTATAAGAATTTTCATACTGTGCGTCCTGTCTATATGTACATAATAGGGATATTGTTGTCTATTAATTTCTGTAGGGTGGCTTTTCTATAAAATCCTGTACATCAAAGAAGAGTTATGCTTCCATACGGGCCTGTCAACCTTGTTTGTATTTAGTAGACCTTTTCCAAAAGGGTCATGGGAGAGGAAGGCGAAAGCCCATGGATTTGATGAGGTATATCTGTCCCAGTTGTGTATGCACAGGTGTTTCATGGATGCCCATGGTACAAAGGAAATCTGTTCCTGACCTGTTTGAGTGGAAGTAGCTGGTCTCTGGGAGGTTTTTTTTTTTCAGGAGAATTGAGTTGGGAGACAGGTAGGAGGCAACAGGCTTTCCAAGCTTTAAAGTGCTATGTCTTCATGCTTCCTAGCTTCTTGAAGACCTCAGGCTGGTCAAGCGCATAAGTGCTTGCTTTACTTGAGTATGATGGATCAGCATAGAGTGTGTCGGCAGCTCAGACATGATTTATGATGAGGAAATCCTGTGTTTTCACTGAATTTTCTTTCCATTCCCTCTGGTCTACTTGATCCACATCTCTGACATGTTGTCATGAATCTTTACTGTTTATGTAGCGTGAATAACCCTTCAACTCAAATCTGCCTTCAAACTTTGAGGATCAGGTCTTCATCCCAGTGTTGCTAAAATCAATTGCCAGGTCTCGTTCTCTGCTCAGTCCCAGGAATTACTGGGTTCCTTTGACTAAGTTGTCCTTTCAGGCCATTGGATACCCAAATTTTCTCTGTTCTCCACCATAAATCTCCCGCTGGGCAAGGAACATGAACCATTTTTCCTCTAAGGCAGTGGGAAGTCTGGAGTCAATGAGACTCCATTGCCATGGAAGGCAAATCATCTGTCATGCCTATAGAAGTTTATTGATTTTGATAAGTGCTTGGGCTAAGATTAATCCAGGTAAACATATTCCTGCTATTGCAGGATAATCACAAATATTTCTAGGTGTTTTTTTAGATAGTTCTGTAATATATATTAAATGTTATCTTTGACCATCTTTCAGCTTGGTGACTGACTACGGCTTAGGAACATGGGTGGACTGCATTACCTAAATGGGGGATGTGCCCTTTTCACAGCTCCTGGGTGTAGAGACATTTGTGTCCACACTGGCTGCAGTAATGCATCAGGAGCAGCGATATGTGTGATAAATTCACAGGCCTGCAGGAGCTCCAGCACATCTCAGCATATCAGAGTATACGTCAGGTGAATGAGCACCCACAAATATAATTAATGAGATTGACATGCAAAATAGCTTATTCTGCATCCCTTCTGTTAAACCAAAGCCAACCTTTTCCTATGTATAAAAATGCATGATCTCATTTCAAAAGTCCCTGCACTCAAGTGCCTGCTCATTAATTTCTGACTCCATTCCCCTGCCTTAAGTATTCCAACCATAAGGCTTTCCCATGGCCTGTAGCCTTCACCCAAGTAATGATTTGCAATCTCCGCTATTTGTGTTCAGCAAAGTAGAGGCAGCTTGCAGCAATAAGTGCAGCAGGATTGATTCAGTTGAATCGGCAGCTGATTCAGAAATCTGAATCAACTCAGATCCTGATCTTCTGGAAGAAGTTGCTTCTGAAAAAGCCCTCTCCCCTCCCTTGAGGTACATCTCCAGAGCCAGTGGGGTTGATGGAAAGCCTCCCACCTCATTTGTCGGCTTTGGATTAGTCCTGAGTGAGGGTCGGATGCTGGATTTCCTGGGCTGTCAGCCATTCTTGGTCCTCAAAGGAACAGACAACCTGTCAGAGGGGATCAATAAATGCCATTGCCTGCCCTGGAGCGTGAGGCTTTTCAAAAAGAAACTCCCGGGAGGAGATTCAAGCCTGGGACGTAATCTTGACCACACTCAGTTGATATTCAGTGAGGGGTGTTTATGATGGTGGCGGTCTTCCTTCGAGATCTTCACAGCACATGTCTCCTCAAGCAATGAAAAAAGAGATGGAAAAGAGCTCATCTGATCCTTCTCTGGCACTGCTTTTTTTATACCAGTATCCTGGCACATTTATACCTCCTTTACACCCAAGGAAGGTGGAGTTACACCTTATTTATACTGGACTGGGGCCAGCATTTCGGCTGGGTCCTTTACATTTTTAGATGGTCAGGAAAAGTCCATCTCTGCCCTCAAGTGCATCAATGTAATTGATTTTGGTAGTGTTAGATCTGTGAAACTAAGGCTGGAATTAATCCAAAGAATAAAATTATGTCCTGAATTACTCCCACCAGTTGAACCATGTGAAATAGGAACAACATTTGTGTTCAAACTGTCTTTGTAGTGAATATCTAGGAACAATACTCCTTTTTCTGAAAAATGACATGTATTTAGAGTCCTCTGATCTCTGAAACGTGCACCAGTGTCTATGGGAGCTGGCCAGTGACTCACTGTGGACACAGAAAACAACTGAGTTTTCCCCCTGAGGTCTCTCACGACAGGTTTCTGACTGTGCTTGCTGTGTTACCCAGTTCATTTTGCATGTTCCTCTACCTCCTCATGCTTGGAGTTAGGTCCTTAGACTAGGCTAAAAATCCAGCTGAAGAAATGCCCTTTTCAGATATATCTAGTCAACTATCATGTGTCATCAGGCTTGAGGTTCTTCCCAGACAGAGAAGATGTTTGGACCCTACAGAGAAGAGGTTTTCTTACAGATAGTTGTCCGGAGTTTCTCAACAGTAAGTGGAGAGAAAAAGGCACTTCTAAGGTATGAATCTTACACATAGTTTAGACAGTCATTTTAGGATGTCAGCCACATGCTGGAAGTGCCCATTTCTTTTCACTGAGTAGCTCTACTGAAGATATGGGCTTTGCCAGTACCTGGAGGTAGGAGAGGTAAGTCCCACCCCTTGCATCAGTGCAAAATTTGCAAGAATTGTTTTCATGCCAGGCAAGGGTGACTTTGCTGACCTTTGACATTTGCAGAGAAGATTTTCTGTTCGGTTTGAAAGTGGTCTGACACTACTTCATAGCAAGGAATTTTCCAAGGAATACAGTAGGTAGAGTAGAAAGGAGACTCATATCACTCTCTACCTAAAAACCTCCTCCCAAAATGGCATCCCAGCAAAGTCTCTGAAACTCAAACCTTTTCAGATCTGGATGTCTTTGTTTTTATGTCAGTGTTGCACTTGGTACTGCAGTGAGTCTTCCTTAGCTTTATTACAATCGACTAATTTACATGAATCAGGTTTTCTTTTTGGTCTTAGACGTGGTATCAAAAGGGCTTCTGGCAGCAGCAGCAATAATTATAGACACAAATTGTTTTAATATTTATCTTATCTAAACATCTGAGCATGTATTTGGAGGGCACCCAGACACAGCAATGATGTTAAAGGAGCTTGAGATGCCATTGTATAAGTAAATAAACAAACACATGAATACTTTGATTCTCAGCTACATAGAATTAATGCTTCACACATCTTAAGGGGGTGTTATTTCACTGTTAAAGCACTAAAATCCAGTCAGGACTCCTGAGTCCTATTTTAGCTTGTACATTTAACCAGTCACAAAATTATTGTCATGTAGACACAAATCTATGAAGTAGCCCTTAATTAATTATACACATTTTTTTCCTTGCCCATATTACCTTTCAAGAATTTATCTGGAATGGTGGAAGAGAGGTTTAGGTTCCAATGCCTATTTGTGTAAATTGTTAGGTTCTCATCTTTTTGTATATCTGAAAAAATGAGGCTAATTAGCCTCATGTCATCAAACATTGCAAAAGCATTTGAGATGCAAAGTATTGTATCTCCATTATGCAAGAATAACAATACATTTCTGCATGTGGTGTTAAAAGCTTCAAAGCTAAAAGAATAAAGTGGCTGCCATAACAGCAGAGACACTCGCCAACTCCAATTAGTGACCTCAGAAATGCCAAACCCCCTTTTACAATACACCTACTTAATATTACAGTACTTTGCCATGGCAGGAAATAGGCGATGCTCTATCTGAGAAATACTGTTTTCTGAGAATAAAGTCCTGATAGATCTTCTAAATCTGCAAGCATGCCATCACACAAACCATGGCAGTGCAAAAATCAGTGGGTTGTTTCAGTTGCCAATTTTAAAAAGTTAGAGATTAATAACAAGAAAAATAACTCTGGCTACTAAAGATGGTGTCAGATTATGGCACTGCGTTGGTTTGTTCTCACAAGGACTAAGTTCCTGGTGGAACAAACATTTGTAGTCTCCCTGCAGCTGGGTATTTTTTTAAGTTAGGTTTACTAAAAAATAGCATGTGAAAGGGATTGAGAAACATTTTAAAAACAGGTCTTGAAGCTGACTGAAAAAAGTTGTGGGAAATTAATCCCCAAATGTATATTTTCAACATTTTCAAAATGTTTCACTTTTGGAAATGTATTTGCTTTCAAGTTTCCAAAGAAAAATATTTCGATTTTTTGTTTTGAAATGGCACCCTCCATAAGAACCTGACTTACCTTAAAAAAACATAAACAAGAAAAATAAATTAGTAAGGCCAATTAACTTAAAAATTAGAAGGTCAAGTTGAACAAAATATTTTGCCTTGACCTAGAATTTATTTTTTAAAAAAATTTCATCACAAAATTAAAAATGAATGTTAACTCTCCTTAATTTTTTATTCAGTTTCTGAATGGAACCTCTCCTCTCCTTCTAGTGAAGGGTGATTTTTTTTTTTTTTTCCAGATCATTCTTGGGCTTAATCTGCTCTGTTTGTGATCAATAATCAAGCTAGGCCAACACAGCCTGACTTCAGAAATCCCATCATTAACAGGGATCATGATATTTTACTGCTCTCTTTAGACACACTATAGAGATATCCAGTGTAAGAAAAGCTTTATTTTATCTATGAGTGACATATTGACCAGTACCCATGAATGAGATTGCACATTTCTGTCCAGGCAGAATGATGAACAATAATAATGACGCTGTGTAAAAACAGCATACACACACACACACACAGACACACACAGACAGAGTGAAGAGCTGGTCTTCTTGGCTGGGCATATAAATCTAAAGGCTTTCTACTACATAGTTATCAATTCAGCTGTCAAATAATTGGAACCATTTCCCACTGGATTTTTGGCATGAAGATCTCTGAGGCCATCTTGCCAGAAGAACACTAACAAGTAGAGGAGATGAGAGTTTGCCTCTTCTCTTCTTCTCTTCTTCTCTTCTTCTTCTCTTCTTCTTCTCTTCTCTTCTCTTCTCTTCTCTTCTCTTCTCTTCTCTTCTCTTCTCTCCTCTCCTCTCCTCTCCTCTCCTCTCCTGTCCTCTCCTCTCCATCTTTCTCCCCATTCCAGGCAGGGTAGACCTACATGGGCCTTCCCCCCAAACGAACAAAGGAGCACCATTTCACCATTGCTTTTCCAAGAGAGTAGCTTATCTCAGCAGAGAGACCCCAGGGACAACACTAGGCTCTGTGCAATACAGGGAATCAGTCTAAAATGGTTCCAAAAGGCTCATCCTGAAGGGTAGCTGTCTTGGCAGGTTCATGGATTGGTTATTGGTTTAGTTTGTTAGGACAGATTTTTGGAAGGCTGCTAAGGCATGGTGATGCGTTTGATTCTTCCAAGGCATTGGGTACTGGTCAGGAAAGAGAAGTGGACCTAGATGAGCCAAAGTTGTGTATTTTCACAAGTCCTTCAGCTGCTCCCCTATAATCCAGGAACGTAGGGGTGTAAATCCCAATCTAATATCTTAGTTACGTTTGATCTGCTACTAATAATAGCTCCACCTACTTGACATGGGGCATAACTCACTGACATTTGTAAGGCCATCTGGGTCTTACAAGTTAGATACAGGATGAATTAAACATGCTGTAATAAAAACAGTGCTGACATTGCCCTTTCATTTTAATTTTTGCTCACAGGGGCCTTGCCAGCCTGGAACTGGGGGTTCCTGCCATGAGGACCCCAGCAGAGAGCCCACAAAAATAATTTTCTCATGTTGCCTTTTATCTCCCATTTCTAGAGAGGCTAGCACAAAAGAATCCAACCTTGGGAACGTACCCAGGCTGTGCCCGGAGCTTAATTTAAAGGAGGGAACAACCCATTGGGTCAAGAGAAATGGTTAACTGCAGCAGTGCTCAGTTACCTCTGCGTGACCTTCCCTGCAAACGTGGACGGGAGTCTCTCAGCGGTGCCGCAGATGTTGGATAACTCTGCTAGGGCTGTTGAAAGACAGGGGTGATAAATAGCGTTTGAGCCACATTTCTCCCCTCCTTCAGGCAGAATTTGAGAATCTCAGGTATACGGCCTTGGGAGAGTGATTCACGAGGTACCACTAGCACCAGCTTCCTCCGAGGGAGAAAGCTGACACTTCCAGGACACTGACCTCAAGCCTGTATGCATTTAAATGTTTCAGCACCCTCAGGAAAACCACAATTAGATGTTGCCTCCCTGTATTTAACACCAAGAGATGAGCACAGAACACGGCTGGGGAACGAATGTTTGAAAAACAAACGTTAGAGAGAAAAAAAAAAAAAGAAAAAAAAGAAGTTCTATTTAAAAAAAAAATCTCTGACACCAGTTGGGTGAACTTGAGCTTGTTTGGAAGTGAGCTGAGTACCTTTTTGCACCTCCCCACACAATCACCTTGCAGAAAAACAACCCCTCAGCCAAAAAAAAAAAAAAAAAAAAGGCAAACCCACACAGATTTTGCACTTTGTAGAGGCAAGATGGTGCTTCAAATTTGCCTTCGTTATACAACTATGTCTGGCCAGGCTGAGCCTTGCACCCGCTCCTCATGTTTTCCCCTCCTGTGCAGCACACGAGCTCTAGTCGTTGGCAGCTGAGTGTGTAGGCAGGATCTCAGATATCATGGCAATATAAATAAATAGAGAATGATGAGATAAAATATACAGGCAGATGGAGGTGCTGATAATGAGATAGGCTGATAGGGTGGTCAGGGTAACTGCGCTTCAACACATGCATAAATACGTGGGTTGTGCCCCTTACCCTAGGGGCAAAATATCCAGCATCCAACATGACACACATGCGGCCATTCAGCCAAAAGTACTCCAAAGCCTATAGTAAGAATAAACCTTTTCTTGTGCAGCGCGTTTAGAGTAACAGCACTTTCTATAAAACAATCTTTTTTTAATGGCTTATGGTCATAAGTGGGACAGGTACAATATGACCCCAAGACAGCAAGAAAAAGTTAAAAAAACCCAACACTCCAATATGTCCCCTATCCATCGCCACCCTTTTAGGTAGGCAAATACCCAGATATTAAGCCGAGAGCTTCTTCTATTAGGAGAAATGTCCAAATGGCCATGGGAGGAGTGATTTTTTGTTACATCTCCAAAATTTCTGCTGTGAGGACCGCTAGGGAAAATGTGAGGATCATGGGCTGTAGCCTTTTTCTTGACACTTGACCAGCTTTTCGGTGTGCAGACTTTATTGTAGACCCGTACAAGCTCAGTGGTGACCCTGAATTTCTGCCTGTGGGCATCACGCTGTCTGTGAGCCCCTTCACTAGGCTAATGGCCACAAACCCCACTCTAGTTATGGTCTGGTTTGATACAGAGTCTGTTACTTGCTGGGTATTTTTACCCAGGCACTGGTGATGATTCGGAACATTGTCTTGTCTCATGATTACTTACTAAATTCAGCTTTTGGTAATCAGCAGTTAGCGTTTTTTACTGTATGGTGTGGAGGGGAACGTATATATTTTTAATAAATTGTACATTTTTACCGGGGACCAGAACACCAGTTGAATTTGCTGAAGAAATTTGTGACCAAAATAAATAAGGGAAGTGTTTAAAAATCATGACATGTAGGTATTTTTAGGGTAAAATGTTTCCTTTATGGAAATAAAAACTTGATTTGCCTTTTTTAAACTGAAGCTTTTTGCATTTTTCATTTCCAAATGGCATCTTCTTTGAAGGATTGACCTAATTTAGGAAAAAAAAAAAAAGATAAGAAAGAAAGAAAATTTTAAATGACTTCCAAATGATACTCAGCATTTCATTTTCAGATGAAGAAAATGTTTTGGGCTGACTCAAATGATTTTTTTTTTGTTTGTTTCATTAAAACCAAATGAAAACCTTCAAACTTCCCATTTTGCTTTGACTCTGTCATTTTTTTTCCTCTACAGTTATTATGCTTGGCCACACCACTGGAAAATGCAGTAATTCACTGAAGTGAATCACCACTGGTGACCTCTTTGAAAATACTTTTGGTGATACACCTCAAACATCTCCAATCTTTCACGTCTTTCCTCAGGTCTGAGCATTTGTTAATTAAACTTTGCCACACAGTGCCGAGGGAAAAAGCTATTACCATAAAATGAATGCAGGATTTTATGTGACCTGGCTGGAGATATCGGGACCATCGGTTTTCCAGGCAAGGAGAAAACCTGACTTTCTTGGAGTGTTTCCTCTTCAAAGTAAGGTAGGCAACTCTGCATCACTGCTGGGGTTATCTGTCCATGCAAAGTGGCCAAGAACACAGTCACTGCAACAACTAGGTAAATTTGGCTAAGAAGTGATGTTTTTTTCTATGGATAAAAGACATGTTCCAAGCCCCAGTGTTGCCTTGTCTGGGACATTACACAAAGGGTAATCAGGCACTGGTGCAAAAAAAAAAACCAACCCCAAACTGAACTTTCTGTGGATGTGCAATGCAAACAAAACCGCAGCTTTGCCTTCCCCACCCTTGTACCAAAACTATGTTGAGGTTTTGGAAAGTATATTCATATTTTCATTTTCACTCCTCCAAGGTAGGACAAGAAGCAGGATGTGCTGAAATACCGCAAAGGGCCGTCTGGTCTGGGTAGGTTTCCAGCACACTTCTGCAGAGCTCAGGATGGTTCTTGTTTGTGAGCGGATTTGGAGGTGGGGCTTTTCCCGTGAGTCGAAACCTTCAACCAGCCTCGTCATCCTAAGTGTAAAAACTGAATCTTCGTTGTGGGTGACTGAGAATGATCCTGGCTTAAGGATGTAAAGAGGGCAAAGTAAAATCTTCCCTCCTAAAGTAATATTACAGCTGAACCTTGTCACTAGGCAAGTCCCTATTGAGGCTGCAAAAATTTCTGCTTTCCTTGAAATCAAGGTGAATTTTACCCCTATCTTGAAACCAAGGTGAATTTTACCCCTATCTTGAAACAGAGCAGAGGTGGGCCAGCAGATAGGGACCGGCAGCGGAAGAGTCAGGGAGAATAAAGCAAGATTATTTAATAGGAGAATTACAGTCTTTTATTTGCATTGTTTCTTTTCCCCAGCTCCAAGCTTTGCATAAAGCTGTCTTTGTTAAAACATCGTGTTGGGCTATGGCATTGGATAGACAAAAAGGCATTTACGCTGGCATTTAATGCAGCACAGAAAAAAGGTATAGTTGCTTTAAATGAAAATCAAGAGTAGGCAGCCTCCCGAGAGCCTCAAAGTTTAAACAAATTACGAGAAGTATTTCTCAGGTGAAATTGGAAAGGGTGCTCTGTGATGCAGAAGAGTGGCCATGAGTCCTCTGTGTTCACACCGTCTCGGGTATTGTAAGGAGCTTTCTTGTGAAACTGTTTGCCAAATCAGAAGTCCTAAATTGAAATGTGTTGACAGAAAGACTCTTACTACTTATTTATAATTTAAATACATCTTGAGGCAGGTTATGAGATGATGCAGGTAAGTCATAATCCACCCTCCTTCTTTCCTCCCCGCGTCCTGGTGCTCCTTCCAGCACCGGCCGGGGCTGCCAGGGCATTCAACGTTCAGCTGGGCATCATCCCTTCACCCTGCATTTCGGAGAGGGGGGAGAGCTGGGAAATTGGCAGGATCAGGCCCTTCACCTCATGCAATCCTATGACCCTGAGGGAGCCCACACACAGATTTGTTCCATAACACATAACAAACAACTTCGTTTTACTTAAAGGGAGGGAGATGAGCACTTTGAACAAATGCTGCATTAAATCAGGGCTGCCAACTGCACCTTGATGTGAGTGCTTTATGCCAAGATCTGTCTATCTATCTATATAATCTTTTATATTCCCAGCTCTTCCTGCTCATCTATCTATCCATCTCTCTCACTCTCTCTCTGTGTATATCTTCCTTATTTCAAACTCTTTCTGTCTATCTGTCAGTTAATCTATCTACTTATTTTGATGGCTGTCATCAGAATAGCATCTATTATGGTATTTTAACTGTGCTGGCAAAGGACGCATTGCAATTCCCCTGACAAAATTACAGTCGCATGGAAATCAGGCCGCAGTTTAGTTTGACTGAAATCAAATGACAACAGCAGTTGGGGGGCAGGTTTTGCTGTCCAGTGGTCAGAGCCTGGAGCTGGGCTTTAGGAACTGTAGGATCTAGTCCATGGTCTGCTGTGGGATCAGCTCCTTGCAATCTCTCTCCTGCCCTTATAAAGTTTTCCTCCTTTTTCTTATTTCTACACTCTCCAGGCCTGCTGTGGACATCATAAACAGGTTTCTATTTTTCACCTTAGAAAACCGACCCATGGGCTTTGTGGCACATGTAGATGTGGCACTTTTAAGGACATGGTTTAGTGGGACTCGGCAGTGTTAGGATTATGGTTGGACTCGATGACCTTAAAGGTATTTTCCAACCTAAATGAATCTATCATTCTGTCATCCCTAGGTGCTACTGAAAGGAAATGACATCTTTTCCCCATACTCTGACCTCACACATGAGAGGTACCCTCCTGCTCTCTTTAAAGGCATCTGGGGGGGGGGAGCTGCCATTTTGAGTTTGAGCTCAGTGCAGTTAATCAGTTGTACTCTCTCCTCCCAAACTATCAAAGTTTAAGTTTTTTTTTCTATTTATTTTTTGCTTTCTGTCATCTGAAAGAAAATGAATCTGACCTTTTCTCTTCTCCGCCCCCATCCCTTCTTTCTCTGTTGTCCCCATGTTTTACTCTCTGTATACAGTAAAACACATGCTTAGCTTACTTGGATTGTATTCACATGTATTAACTTCTACAGCCTGCAGCGAACAATGAAAACCCATCCTAGTAGGGAAATAACAGTAGCGGCGCATTGGCTGGTAACAGCAGAGGAAGAGTTTCAATGTACACAAGGAAATCGAACCTCCGATTTGCATAAGACTAGGCTGTGCTAATTTGTTAAGTGAATAGATAGGTGAAAAACAAAAACATGCCTTAAAGCATGCACGGATGGTTACTGCAGAAACCAGTACTCGAAATGGGTCAGATCCAAAAGGGAAGCCGGCAGAGCCCACTGGCTGCTGCTGGAGTTGGTCTTGATCAAAGGGTGAATAAAAAGCAAATATTCATCTGCTCCATGAAACCGCAGCCCTTGCATTTGAAAGGCAGCAGGGAGCCACCTGGCACTAAGGGATGGTCCAGAAGTGATGATATATCCAGGGATGTGTGCAGGATTTCCTAGGTCCCCCAGAAACCTAAGTTTATTATTTTTTTCAGGGTTCACCATCCGTATCAGCCTTCCCAGAGTTTGGCAGAGAGGTTTTGCTGGAGAAGCAGACAGTGAGGCAGATGGGAACACGATCTCATTTCCTCTCCTTTCCCAGTGAAGTGCTTGCCACTCTTGCAGACAAAACTTAAATTTCCCAAGGGAAATGAAATCAATGGAAGTCTCTGGGACTTTCCCTCTTTGTTACCTATGAAAGAGACAGTCTTTAGGTCTGTACTCAAGAAACATGATCACCTCCAGCAGCAAAGAGAGAGACACTTGGTATTAGCCATCACATGAATGTACACACACCTATGAGATATATATATGTGTGTGTGTGTGTGTGTGTGTGTGTATGTGTACATATATATGTGTGTGTATATATATAAATCCAGCTGAGTAGGTTTTCCATGTCAAATAAATACCTGGGATCCCCAGGATCAGACAGTTTGATGAAATACACTTTTGCTAAGCATTTGCTATTTTCTCCACCAATTCGATTTATTTAACTAACAATAAGGAGTGATCTTGGAGCAAGAACAAAAATAATCGTTTCTCGATGCGAAAAAGCTCTAAAATAATAAATGCCAAGAGCTCGCTGAGATGAAAGACCTGAGGTGGTTGTTCTGGAGGAAGGGAAGCTGCTTTGTGGAAGTGCAATAATATTTTCCTTGCCTTAAGACTGTGAAGGCTTTTCTGTTCAAGCTTTCCCCTGGAGCTTTAGCAGGATACGGCCGTGTTATTACACCTTTGATAGCGCACAGCCAGGCGATAGCTGCATTAGCAGGTGTGTTAGGGGTTGTAGCGAAACTTTACAGTCAGGGCTTGTTTTCAGGAATCCGTTTGATTATGTCTTTAAACAGTACAGCTAGGTGGCAAGAAACCGCAGCAAACTGGTCCCTGTAGATGAGGTCCTGGGTGGCTCAGAAACATTGCCATGTTTCCAGCTGGAGGTTATGTGAGACTCCCAGGTTGCTGAGCTGGGTATCTAGGAGGGCTGTTGCCTCTGCTGCCTGCCTTTGGCTTGCATCTGCCCAATGCCACTGGATGGGGAGGTGTTGGTCATGATCCTTCCAGCGTTACTGAAGGGTGTCTGAATACCACCAAAGGAAGGTGGTACTGGGACCTGTAGAGAGCAGAATGGAAGTAAATATAGTGTTTTCCTGGAAAAGTAGCAAATGCAGTAAGTAGCACAGGAAGGAACTTCAGGGGTGGCGGAAATCAATGCCTCGCTCTGACCTCGAGGTGCCTGAGGACAGGTTCAGATATGCTCCTTATGGGCTGATATTTGCCAGTGGTTCTTAAAACCTCCTCTTCCTGTGATTAATACACTCACTATTAGAAATAATTTCTCTCATCTTGTCTGATGTCTCCAAGGAAAAACACAAGACTTCATAGTATCCCTAAACCACCAATTACTTGTGAGTTACATGGCAAGCCCGGGAGATCACAAGTTGCCCCTTGGGCAAACAGCCGTTACCCATTATGGAAAATAATGATCTGACTTTGGGATAACTGAAAGGGGAGGATCATGAGCGAGGTGCTCCATTTGTCAGAGAACTGTCAACCATTTCATAGCTGGGAATGGCTGAGAAGGTATCTCCTTTGCTGGCAAACCACAAGGGAAAAATATGCAGCTATCAAAGGCGTTCATGAACCTAGATACATCGCTGGGGTTGCTACTGTTCCACTGGGCATTGGCAGCCCTCTGGCCTTCTCCCATGTGGGATATCCAACGAGGGCCAATGAGGTATGAGCTCTGAATGTGGGTGAAGGCTGAGTGAGGACTTGGATCTTCAATAGGAAGAACTATAAGCCTTTGCCTTGTCGACAGGTCTATGGGTATTACTTTAAATCTTCGTAATCGTATTTACCAAATTCATTAGCTATGCAAAAGAAGCTAACAGGCATCTTTGCTCTTGCAGATCCATCAAATCCATGAGTGTCTCCCATTTCTATACGTGACTTTCTGCATGTTCATGTTCTGTGTATCCTCTCTGCCCAGGGCCTCCCAAAGAGAGGTGGCCTGTCCACTTGCTTGTTTTTCTCCTGAATGTGGTGGTGGTCTATTGTCCTCCTCACCATGATATGAACGTGTGCAGTGGGAAAACCCATATCAACTGATTTTAGTATATTACATTGATATCCCTGTTGACATCCTTTCTGACTCTTTGAAATAATTCCCTAATTAACTACGGCACTAATGAACACAACTGGGCTCAGTAGAGTTGTAACCCCTTTCGTAGCATGTTATCCAAAATCCCCTTCAAGTCCCTAGGAAAATCCTTGATGGTTCTGGATGGGAACTTCTGTCTCTGCATGCCCTCTTCCTCACTGAGGGGACGTCCTGGCTTAGCTCAGGGAGTCTGAAGCTGATTAGACTATTTCTTCACTGCCTTTCTTCTGTACCCCATCCCACCTCTTAAACTGAATTGTTTGTCCTTCTTCAGGTGCTCCTGCTCCCCTTTCTGCTGTCTTCCTTTCCTCAGGGCCAGATCCCAGCAAGAAAGCTACTGCTGACTCTTACTGTGTAATATATGTAGCTATATATTTAGGGGAGCATTTGGAGTAGGAGATTTGGGGGGTTAAGTGGCTTCACCATTGAATGCCTGTCTTGGGGTTTTGTTGCTAAGCTGTGTCTGTGGTGGATGAATGTGCAGGATGCAATGAGTGTTTGTGGCCATGGCCACTGCTTGTCTGTCCATCCACCTAGTCCTCATTGGACTCTTTCGGAAACCTCGGCGGGTGAAATGCCCAAATATCTGAGATCCTCCTGCACCCCTTCTCCGAAAATGTCCTGCCGACTCCAGCTTTCCCCAAGCTCTTGCTTGCAGCACCCAGTCTGGCACAGTCCTGCAAGCCATTTTGTAGATCTTAATGATTGTACAGCCCTCATTTTGAAGGCTCCAAAGTGTTTGCTTCAGGTATGCCAAAAAGAGAGGGTGCGGTACAGGCTTTGGTGAGTTGGCACCCACTGACTTGAGTCAGTACTTTCAAGCCCTCAATTTTGCAGACGGTGGAACCTGGAGCACTGGCTCTGCTTGTGGTCCTCCTTCTTCTCCTCCTCCTTCCTCTCCTCATCAAGGAGGCTGGCGCACAAGTGCACGGCGTGCTGACGGGAGCCGTCGTGATGGAGACCATCTTCGTTGGGAGGGTGACACATGAGTGGGGAAAGGGGAACAACACCCGGATGGAAAGAATAACCCAGTGCTCCTCACAGCACTGGGATGGCCGCTGGGCCATGCAAGGCCCCCATTTCTGAGAGGACATCGTGGGCTTGAGTCATACCACTTGGCTGGGAGATATCTCTACTTTGCAAACGTGACGTGATAACCATCTAGAGCTGTCTACACGCGTGCAGGGTTATCTCTGGCAACAGAAAGTGTGGAACCAACAGCAATGAGATAATACAGTGCCATGGCTATGTATTATAACAACTAGCGATGGGGCAAAGTTGAGCTCAGACTGAACCTACATACCAGAAAGGACCTTCTTTGCAGTGAGAGCTTCTGGGCAGTGGAGCAGTTTTCATAAAAAAGTGGGGACTATGTCATATGGAGTGTTTAAGGCTGGGAACATACCAGTCCCACCTCGTTGGCTTGCCTGACCCAGCCTGTCTTTTCCCTCTTTCTAATGTGTTACCTCACCCAAGATCACCCAGATCTCAGTGACAATAGATCGGGGAGGCCATGTAACCTGGCCTCCGACCAAGGCAGGATTCTTCCATCTGCCCTGCCTATACCACACACAACAAAGAGATGGCTGTTAGTTCACAATCATTTCCCCCCCCGATTTTTTAATCCTGAAGTAAACACGCTGCAGCTACAGGAGGGGTGGTATGCAGACACCGGGCCAGGGTTGGCTTCCACCACGGTGGTAGGAATGGGAATTCCACTGCAGGCTAAGGGGAAGGGAGAACCCTCCAAGCTAACGTGATGTGGGAGGTCTAATTCCTACCATCCCAGGCCTGATTAGTAGGCAACAGATTATTTCACTGGCTTTCACGATGTTTTTTATATCTTGGGTTTGTTTTTTTGGTGTTTTTTTTTCTTTTTTTTTTTTTTTTACATGAAAGCAGGAGTGTGTGGATTTTGCAGGTAAATTATAATGAAAGCTGATGGGTGCTTGTGTAGGCTTGTAGAGGGTTTGTGCACAGAAAGCAAGCAGGGGCTGGAGGGAATAGCTGAATGCCCAGGGAAGGTTTAATTAGCATATAGTGAAAAATCTAAAGGTTATACCTAGCCCCAATTCGGTGAAAGACAAAAACTGACTGTTCTCAGAACACAGCTCAGCAGCAAGCCCTGTCGCACCTGATGCAATGCTTCCCTCTTGGGCCACCCACCTCCAAGACATGATTATGCAGTGAGAAAGAAGCAGCGCTTTGCACTTTCTGTTATCATGGTCCTTCTTAATTATACATGCGTAAGCGTTCAGACACGGCCGCAACGAGCATGGTACACATCCAGGGGAAGTGAGATACATCTGAGAATCTCCTACTGCTTGGCAAGCATTTATTAACTCAGCCTCCCAACACCCCCGTGAGGAAAAATGTGTTGAAACCCATTTTCTGTATTAATTTAAAAAAAAAAACCAACAAACTTAAGCAAGCAAAGTGACTTGCTCAAAGCCAAACAGCAGGTTGGTGTGAAAGAGCTTGCCTTAAAGACCCAGAATAAGGGATTTTGCCCTTCGTCTCTTCACACGAGGCCATGTTCCCACGATGCTCTGTGTTTCTACAGAAACTACAACGGGGGGTCCCGCTCTGTAATTCAGGGGCTTGGTTAAAATCCAGCGAGCAGTGTTTCCATGAGTACTCCTCCTTTATGTAAAATGGCCCTTGTACAGGCTCATCTTGCTGAGCTGTTTGGCGCTGTTCCTGGGCCTGACTGCTACCGTGGGGTAGGACTGCAGGATCGCATTTCCATTTTGTAAGGAGACGCACTTTCTCAGGATGCACGGAGGCCTGGCTAATTTCAATAGGAAGTCTGCTTGAACCAGAGCTGCAAGCTTAGATCTACTGCATTATTATTATTAGCATTAATATTCATTGCAGTAGTGCGTCGAATTCCTAATCAGCGATCAGAGCTCTTGTGCTAGGAAACAGTAATTGTCCTCAGTGATCTCAGGTCTAGATCCACCAGAGTTTAACTTCTAATTATGTGCTAGGGTCCACAGGTTTTACTGGGAAGCCGTAAGTTGGGAACAAAACTAGCTTTGCAGACCTTGGCTGAAATCTTTGTGATACAACACCCTTCCTTGGCATCCCGGTGCAAAACTGCTCTCCACGTGAAGGGCAGCTCGCTGTGTGAGAACCGGCCATCCCGTGCGTGCTTCATATTCAGGATCAAGGCCTCTATTAATGACAAGGCTTGACAATGGGAAGAGACCTACAAAGAGAGGGAGAAGGAGGTGCCGAGGGTGTCTTGTGATTATGCGGTTAGCGTGTGTTTCTCCACCATGCAACAAAAAGGGAAAGAAAACCAGCTAGACTACAACAGGCATCCTTGTGTGGCCTCCAAACTGCAGCGTCATTCACAGCTTCACTTGGAAACCCTTGCAAAGTTTTATTAACATCTGCTCCTCTATGAATAGCGATATTTTATGCGCAGAAACTCAGCTTCACCTCCCTCTTCTACGTTTTTCTTTCTTGTGTGTATGCTGATTCTGTCCTTTTTTTTCTCTTTTTTTGGTGGTTGCCTAGTAGCTAGCAGTTGCATTCTGCCTTATCAGATTATGCCTAGTTACAATCTTTCTCTATGTGCCGAGGGCAACCCACCATAAGAGCATATGGAATATTTTAGCGTGTTGTTGGTTTTTTTTCCCTTTCCATTTTTATGTTGGTTTTTTTTTTTAATAGACTTCGGTTTTATTCCCAGTGTAGTTTAGTTGCCATTCAGATTGTCTTTTGTCTCTGATAAAAGCTGACATCTGCAGCTTGGGAACTATCAAAAGAATCAGGTGAAATGAGAAAGGTGGTAAGGTTTGATGGCTTTGGGGCCCTTTTCAGCTTAAAAAAAAGAAAAAAACCCCCACATTCTGAGCTTGATTCAACCCTCCTTCCTTCTAGCCTCTGACTGAGAAGCCTGCATTCAGTCCATGTAACATCTGAATTGCCTTTTGGAGGTGCTTACATTTCTCCTAACTGAGAGAGCCTCCAAAACGTGGTTTCTGAATTTCAGACTGTGCCGTATCAACAGCAAAAAGCCACACATGTAGCGTGCTCTTCCGGTTCTGTTTTACCATGCTGGCTTTGTTGGATGGGACAAAAAGGGAAAGTCAATGACACCTCTTGATTCAAGCTTGACTCTTCTTTCAGCAGTGACAAAGGAAAGCATGCTGCTTTTGGCAAGGCATGACGCACGGGCTAAATAGGGGCTGTTGGGCTGCCTGTTGCTGGGCTCTTTGCAAAGTCTGATCTTCAGTGTGGGTACAGATCAGTGTTTCACACCTGGGATGTGAGCAAGGGGGAGTTGGCCATGTTGCTCTCATTAGGCTTCCCTTCCGATGGAAATTTGGCTCATGAGATCATGCTCTGTGCCAGGATGCGTGTGCATGTCTGTGTGTCTGTCCGCCTGGTAACTTTGGAAACCATTAGCCAAATTCAATCACATTTGACAGCAGGGCTAGAGATTTAAAGATACACAGTAAGTTGTTGGAAAACAGGAAACTGACTGGAGCTGGAGATTTTGTTGAAAGAAAGGCAGCAATGTGAGGTCCACCCTTGTTAGACATTAGAGAATCCACACAGGAAAGATGTTTTGAATGCCCTACCTTGTTAGGAACAGCTTTAATCAGTTTATGCCCTATCAGACACCACAGAAATCACTGCTTGTTTCTGTTTTCTCTGTGGAATCTAATAAGTCACAAACACATGCTTAAGCTTTCTTTCCTTTTTCTTTTCTTTTTTCCCCTTTTTTCTTTTCTTTTCTCTTTTCTTTCTTTTTTCCTTCCTTCCTTTCTTTCTTTCCTTTTATGACTAATAAGGGAGCTCCTGCTGCAACCCTATTAGAAGTCAATCAACCATCAGATAAAAATCACTTGGAGACAAGCTCTACGAGACCTGCTGTCCACTTGCTATTTTTTCCCTCTTCCAATGTCTCGGAAAGGGAGTTCCAGAAGCTGGAAGAAACACTTATTAGCTTATTATTTGAGGTAAATCTAATCAGCAGGTGATCTATCATAATGCTATTTCTCTGAACATAAGAGGAGAAAAGGCCTGGGGACATGGTGGTGATAAGTTTCCCACCCAAGACAAACCAAGGTGAGCCCTGTTGGGTCAGAGCATGACTGATCACTGTGGTCGTACCCTGTCACATATCTCGCAAGGAAGCTCACATCTTCTTGTGGGTAGGTTAGTACTGTTTCTCATTATTAATATGGCTCTGTAGGTGTGCCAGGCCCTTTCCAGACTAATTAAATAAAAGGTCTCTGCCCCAAGGAACTAACCCAGCAAGGGATGACAATAAACAACAAGAGGAAGAGGGTTACGCAAGTGAAAGATCATGAGATACATCTCATGTTGTACCAGTATGTTGGGCCAAATCCTCAAGTAATTACATAAAGCCCAATTTTGCCAAGTTGTTCATTGTTAAGTTACTCCACCCTCCCGTAAGAAATCCCATTGAATTCACTTAATGAGAAAAAGACATGGAGCTGTACTGAGAGGCAAACAATCACACCTCACAACCCAAGAGAGTGGATCTGGCTCTGAAAACAGGGACCACTCATCAGGACATAAAGAGTACAATAGAGCTTTAAGCTGTTATCTAGGCAATATATGGATATTTTGTTTTATTAAGCATGGCAACAAGGTAGAGCAAACCACTCAGATTCCCTTGAAATTAACTCTTTGCAGATTCAGTCATTATGACTGGATCATATAAGGCACTTAGGAATCAATGGGAGACAAGTGTCTTTGAGAATCTAGCTTCATACCTTTAAAACTGGATCTTCTGCATCAGCTATCAATTCCTATCTCTCCCTCAGAAAGACCTTGTCTGAGAGGTTCCCTCCTTCCCGAAGCCACAATGACTCATGCTTACAGTTGACATTCAAGGAACAAAGAAGACTTCAGCATCTATCTTGATGTTCGTTTGGGCCAAGATGGCAAGTCACAATCTGCCTTGCTTTGAGCTTGGAGAGAGAGGGGCTGATGCTGTAAAGATCAAAGGAGGTCCAGATTCCCCTGACGTTATTCTGCTTAAATGTAGGGTTTGGGGATAATTCCCAGCTCTAGTTCCAGGGAAATCTCCTAGCTTTCAGCTGTGAGTCTCGGTCTATCAAGGAGGTGAACGCTCCTGTACCAAGAGAATCCAGATCTATGGCAAACAACGGCGTTGGTCCTGGGAGATCTTTTTTCTCCACTGGATCCAGGCCATATACAGCTGAAATCTAATTCTGAGGGGTGGGCAAAAGACTACAGGGAGGCAGTAGTTGGGAGTGGGACTGCGTTCAGGTACGTAGGTTGAAGGCAAAGGAAGCTTTGTGTATGTTGGCTCTGAAGCCATGTGAGGTAGAGGGTGGTACAGAGAAAAGCTCAGACGGTAGCTCACCTCCTTCTTCCCCTGGGGGCAAATGCCTTTTTTTCAGTTAGGAATGGATACATAATAAAAGAGCCAACTCTGTAGCTGTCATGATGCAGAACCTGGCAGTGCCTGTTTCAGAATGCTGGCTTAAGCATAAACAAGACCACATGAGAACAGGGAGAATGAAGATGGACCCCAAATTTGTTAAACTACTTGTAGAGCACACATTTTGCCTGTGCTTTGGTAATCAGCGCTCTCCCAGAGCTTCCTTGGGTCCATGCATTCCCAGGGGACTTGCTGCTCTCCGTGAGCAAAGGGAGAAGGCTGCTGTGACTGCATGGCTCCCTTTTGGCCAAGGTCAGCTCACAGAGAAGAAGGAGCAGGACATCAGGGATCCTAGCAAGAACCTCAAGCTAATGTGGTACCCTGTGAAAAACTAGGGACTTGCATTTGTCAGTCCACTGTCCCCACCTGTCCCAGCTCCTGACCAATGCTGTTGAGCCACATCCAGCCCTGACAGGGTATATATATGTGTCTGCAGGAAGCACAGATGGATGGATGTCTGCTCAGCAGCGTCAGGGACTTGAGTTACCCTAGTCTCCTGTTTGTGCTGCCTGTCAGAAGTGAAATAACCCGATGGCTCAGGCAGGGGACTCGGAAGGGAAACTGATACAGAACAGTTAATACAACACCAGTCCTTTACACTGAGGATGAGCCAGTCACTTCTGAGCAACATAAGAAAGCCACTCCAGCTGAAGAGCATATGCTTCTTTTCTCTTTACAGCAAAGCTCCCATTTCAGGCACAGGTATTATTTGTTTCTCAAAATCCCCTTTCCTGTGTCTGCTTCGCTGACCCGATCATCTGAGAGCCCTGAGAGTGGTAGTTATCCCTTCCTACTATTGTTTGCTCTCAAGACCAGTTTGGAAGTGCTGTGTGCATGTGTGTTTGTTTTGTTTCTCCTGCTAGTTGTTGGTGGTTTTTTTTTTTTCTTCTTTTTTTTTTTCCAGGCTTAGATGTACACAAATGCAACAAAGAAATCAGAAGCAGGAGGACTATGGCATGCAAATCTGTCAATGTGCTATTCAATTAGTGTATTGTTACAAGTGAAACACCAGCAGCCTAGTGAGAAAAAGGAAGTAACGTGCTAAAAGGACAACCATACAGTTTTCAGGATAGCATATCAGACAGGTTTTGGCCTCTTCAAAAAGTTTACTTGTTCTTTCTCTCATATAGACCCGTAAAACTGGAGGGCACCTCTTGAGACTCTTAAGTTGTATCTCTTCTTTCTTTTGATCCCTTCCATGAGCTGAAAAAGGTTCATGGGGAAGGAAGTTTCTTGTCTGTGTGTTTTTGCTCCAGTTACACTAACTGGAAGCTGTTCAGGTCTTTCACCCTAGTCTTTCTTCCACCAGCCTGTGTTTTTTTAGTTTCAATTTATGCCATTTGTTTTGCCCATGCTGTGTTTTAGTTTAAATAGATCTTTTTTTCTCCTATTTACTCTCCTGATGTATTTATATAAATCAGTGCTGTCATCTCAGTCTTTGCTTTGTTCAGCTAAACAAGCCAAGACATATATTCTCTTCCCATGACACGGGTTCACCATTTCCTGAGGCATCCCAGTACTTCAGCTTTGTCCTCTGAGTTCATCTTTCCTAAATATAGGCAACTCGGATTGTTCTCTACCTTGGAATTGTTCTGGTGCTTTGGAGATTCTCCTCCATGTGTTTTGTGCAGATCAAGACAGAAGTTTCTCTATCCACGTTGGAAATACCTTGTAAGATACATTTTTGACAGCTATGTCACATGTTCCCTTCTCATGGTTGATCCATGTATCCCACTTTTCACACCTTTTTTAATAGATTAGCTTCAAAAACTCTCATTAGTACCTAATCTATTAAGGCGTCCACCCAGCATCCATCTTGAATGTCTGTAGGGTTGCTGTCTAGCCCAGGCTGATTGTCAATGGTTCTTCTACAGACACAGGAGAGAAAATAGGTATCATATCCTACTATAAGTGTCTAAAAAAGACACCCTCAGAGGCTGATTTATCTACTTTTACCTTTACTTGAGTATAGCAGGAATTTAGCCAGCTACTTTGGACTACATCTTCAACGTAGCTAAAGTTAGGTGAAATGCATGACTCCTTCAGTACTGAACCTCGAGTTCTCAAAGGCATGCAGTACATCTTATATGATAACTTTATGCTCTTAGGCACTTACAGTAGTGCCTTCTGAGTTTCTGTTAGCAGCAAATTTTAATAACACTGCCCTACTTTTTGTGACAAGGACATTTGGCAAAATATTAAATAAAATCAGTCCCCAAACTGATTTCTGAAGAACTGCAGTTGTAACTTCCTTCCAGCTCAAGACTTCCTCTCTCAACGCCATCTGTTGTCATTTCCTCTGTAGTGACTCCCTTTTCCATCCTAAAATTCTTCTCCTAATCTCCATACTCTACTGCTTAATAATTTCCCATGAGGTACCATAACAAATGCTTTTCTGAAGTCCAGAGAGATTAGATCTACTGTATTTCCTTTCATTAGAAAATCAGTCATCTTATCAAAGCAAACTATCAGGTCAGTTCAGAATGATTTATCTTTGTCAGAAAACATGCTGTGTTTTATTGCAATTTTCATTTACATCCATGTCTTTAATTATCCTTTAATGCTGAAGGTGTTCCAAAGTCTGACATTGCTGATGCCAGCCCGCATTTTCTGGATCAACTCTTTCAGCCTAAGATTTGATAGACCTCAAAATTATTCACAGTCAGACGTTGTGCCTATGTTTAGACAAGTAAATCAAACGGTCCAGGGCTCATTCTCTGATCCCAAAGACAAATGGCAGGGCACAGCTTGAGACAGTACACCTAAACTCTAAAATCCACCACCAAAAGAGTGGTCCTGTGGGTACTGTGTACTGGAAATGATGCCTAGCACATGATGTCTTCTGAACCATGCCTCAGCATGCCAGGTGCCACAGGACAAAACTTGCTAGGGACTCAGCTAAGAGCAGGGCAATCACATGCCCTGGCCTCGTTTAATATACTAGTATAGGCAAAACTAATGATTCTTTGTGCCTTTTCTCTCAGACCTCTGTAGGGAGATTGTTTAGTTTCCCCTTGAGCTGATGGCAATTTCAAGGAGGCAATTCCTACTCCCATCCCCTCTTTCCCATTAACCTTTATGCCTCCAAGCTCATGTTCAGTATTCGCATCCTTTACTGGAAACTTTGGTATTTGTTTGAATTTCCTTTGCAAATTCTAACTGGGTTTGACTTGTGGCAATTCTCCCTCTTGGTGCATTTGTTTCAGTCATCGTACCTCAGCCCTCAAAAAGTTCAGTGCCGAATTTGGGAAGTGGTGTATCTGTCTCTCTCCACAGTGTGTGGATGACCTGAAGCACTGATCTCCATTCCAATCCCTTAGAATTTGGGGGAGATAAGTCTCATCCTATATTTGAACATCCCTCTTTCTCTTTCTCTTTCTCTTTCTCTTATTCTTGCTACAATGAACTACTAACCAGAAAATTGAACGTTGTAGGTGAGGTCTCCAGCACCTGTAAATCTAAAGCCAGCTCTGTTGGCTCGACGGTGATTTTCACCAGCTGAGACCTGCACCCGCAGCTTTCCCTGGTGAACCAGGATGAGAACAATTTGACGCCATTTTTTCCTACATAAGTCAGACACAAATGGGATCATTGCTCCCATGCAAAGATTTTGCTCCCCACCCCTGTGACGTGAAACATAAGGTTGCACATTTCAGCTACTTTTTGGATAGAGGCAATAATTTCTTAATTTGCCCTGAAGGGGCACGCGCAAAAACGGGGAGGAAAGAAAAAAAGAGCTTGTGGAATTGATTGGAGGAGAGATGCATCTTGTTCAAACTAGAAGTGAAAATATATTCCAAAGGAGAAATCATTAGCATTTTCATTAAATGCCAGAGAGTGTGACTATTAGACCTACCTCAGGCAACCCTGGGGTTGAAAACTTTTCAACAAGATTTAATTGATCCAGATGGGTTGAGGTTGTTTTTGTTTTTTACCCCTTCCACCCTTCTACCCCCTGCTTAAATCTCTGTACTCCATCACATGTGAGAAAACCCCAAACCGAACCAAATTAAAATAAATAAACAACGCCTTCAGCCCACGCCCTGGAATGAAAACTGCAGTGTAATATGAAATGTGTCCTGATCGTCTTGTTATGGAGCCCAGTGACTCACCAACTGTTACAATTGGGGTTAGATAAAATAAAGGGATTATAATTAAGGAGGCAGCAGGAGGATGTTAACTGGGCAGTCAGATGGAAGCAGGCCCATTCCAGATCCGGGTGTGCTGGGGTTTGGCTTGGCCATTGGAGAGCTGCCAGGGATGCACGGACACTCGGCTTTGCTGGGTGATTTGCAGCAGAGGGTCTGCTTGAAAAAAACACAAGAAGGTCCAGTTTGGCTGAGATACTCCAGCATACTGGAAAGAGGGCTCCCAGCTCCTGTTTGTCCTTCTGTAGGTATTGCCCCAAAATGCCTGGTTCCCAGGCTAACGTGAAGATGGGTGGTGAAGTGCTCTCCTGCCAGTCCTGGTCAAGGGAAGTCATGGGCCCCTTGCTGCAGTGGTCTGAGGGTTGGGCAGGGTTTCTGGGCAGGGTTTCAACCCTGGACCTTGATGTAGGACCCTTTTTCCCTTAAAAAGAAATCTGAACCAGTCCTCCGGACCCAGGACAAACCCCAGCTCGGGTGACTATCAGTAGGTGCAGGCACCGTCCTCCATGGCAGCAGGGAGCAGATGGTGGAGAAGACAACAGTTTGGTGGCACATGACTATTAGGTTTCGACTACATACTTGGCACAGTGGCAGTAGTATTTTAACCTGTTGGATACGAGGTCGTGCAGCGGGTAGGCAGGTTGGGTCTTCCAATGTCTACCATACCAAAAGAGTTGTTTTTTCTCCTCACGTTCCCAGCTTGCTTTGCTGCTTCTTGGCGTCCTGGAGGAAAATGACTGCAGAAATAAGTCTGTTAACATCTCCAGTGTATTTAGCATCTTACTTCCAGCAGCCTGAGTGAGCCAGCCTCAAAGTCCCAAGGCCAGGTGGATCATACGATGGTGTTTCACATGTCAGCATGCCAGAGCAGTGCCACAAATGATCTATGGCCAGTGCAAATGCTTCTTATGTAAGCCCATGCAAACCATTTGCATGGGTGCAAAGCACCTAATGCTTCAGTTTGGGCTAGCTTAATACCTCCAGTAATTATCCAAAGGAGTCCTGAACACTATCGTGACTAACTATCAGGTTGGAACTGGACCTGAGATGGAATCTGTGAAAATGCAGTCATGGTTGGAAAGGGCTGCAGGACTCATCGGGGCTGTGACCGCACTACCAGAATATCTTGGAAGGAAAAGTGCAATGATTTCTCTAGTGAAAACTATAATGGGAGTTTCGGTTGGAGGTTCTGTATTATTCCCCAGCCTGGAGTTTTGCCAGGGCATGGGAATTTATGTGCCTGAACGCGATGCTTCCCCGAAGGAGTCAGTAGCTGGCTAAGCCCGAAGCTATGCTCCAAACTTCACCCCTGAATCAGCCACACGTGTGTCCCCATTTCCTCATATTCTCTGTCTGCCTGTATCTGCCTGTTGTCACTCATCTGGCACTTACGCTGGAAATGCCCTGGGGCTGGCATCCCCTTTTTGTTCTGGGCTTGCACAGCCTCTTGCACAATGAGCCCTGTGGTAATATGGCCAAACAACAATTGCTAAGGGTGAAAGATCGCCAGGTTATAGATGGCAAAACCAGTCCGCAGGACTGGCTGTGTAATAGAATAACAACAATAACAAATTCATAATAATGATGGCAGGAATAATGAATGGGTATATTCAAATATTAGCTAGCTAGAGCTCGTCACTTGCCTTTTCTGCAGCTCCTATAAAGCTCATTCTCCTTGCTGAACATGTATTTGCCTGCACTGCCAATGTGCTAATTCTGCTCCTCACCATTTTTCCATTTGCCTTGCTGTATCTTTCTCAATTAAAAAAAAAAAAAGAAAAGAAATAAAAATCAAATCATATGGCATCAGAGCTACATCAGGAGGTCATTGCATCAAATGCTGCCGCTAGTTTAATAAAGGAACTGACTAATATACTCATTAGTGGTGCTCGTTGCTAATGCCTGATCAGATAATGAAATTGAAATATCGTGTTTTAGGGTGTAATCAGGATCCCTGCAGGTGCTGGGATGGAATTGCCCCATAGGTACAGCATTACACAGTTAACTAGGTGTGTTACTTGACGGGGGTGTTTCAGCTTCCCAAGCCTGCGGGTAGGAAGAGATGAGGAGGACTGTCAGCGTAGCTAATGAGAATGAGGAATTGGGTTAGAAACAAGGGAAAAAAGCCCAGGTGACCTGGGTTGAAGGGGATGGAGGCAGGTAGGAGCAAGTAGCAGGTGTCAAGCCACCTACGGGACCAGATAGGACCGGGTAGATGTGTGGAGGCACGGTGCTGGTCCTTTGGGAGGGCATGTCAAGATGCCTGCAGATGAGGAGGTCCCTGGCTTGGCTAAGCACTGGTGGGTGTATGCAGAGAAGCTCACTGAAGCAGGGCTCCCGGGAACATCAAAGGCTTCATTGCCTCCCTGGCATTTGGAAAGTAGAGAAGAAAAGACTAGTGTGGACGCAAAAGACCTGTGCGTGGAATCGGAGGTAGAGGGGACCTGTTAGACCACCCCTGAGCGGGGATGCTGGGCTGCTTTTAGCACCGGCTCTAGGCTAATGGCAAAGCCCTTGGTTAGCAGGCGGTAGCGAGAAGGGATGCACCTCACTTCCCTGGGTCTGCAGTGTCACCTACACAAGGCTTTTAATCCCCGGTGTCCTGGGGGAGCTGCAATTGCAATTTCATTGTCGGGGGATGACAGACAAGCATGTCAGAAGCCTAGCACCAGCTTTCTCTTCCCCAACTCAAACATCTGCCTTCTAAGTTTTCCAGCAAGTGGCTAAGTCCAAAGAAGTTAGCAGCACTCTTTTTTAATTGCATTTTTTTTTAAATAGAAAAAATGGAAACATTAAAAAATTCAAACCCAACCCCAGTCTAATCAATGCTACCAGACTTTGGGTAAACCGGGCTGAATGACAAGAGTTTTCCAGAGGAATTTGTTCTGTATGGAAGTTAACTTTAAACACTTTTCTTCATTGCCAGATGATTTAATACTGGATGAGCCAATGAAAGACAAAACACTTCAGAGACACTCAAATTACTTCCCAAGTTGCTCACAGAATATGTTCTGCTGAGACAACACCAGGCTAGAGACTTCAGTGGGATTAGCAGTAAAGCAAAGTTTTGTTTTACTACAGAATTTTAGATTGTCTTCCAATCTTTATTTCTTTTTATTTTTCTCCCTCCTGCTCCCAATTGCTTAATAATAACTTACATGTCAATAACAACCCCTCCTGGCTAGCGTCTCTCGACAATTTCTATGTGTCCTTCTCTTCCTTCAGCATCCCAGATCTTCCTCCTTCCACCTTTTTTCATGCACTCTCTGGAAAGATGGTTCAAATCCTTTCAGATGAAGGTGTGAGCTCACCCAGTACTTACACATCCGCTGTGAGGTCCTTCAGAAGAGGGATAAAAGAGGTGGGGAAGAGGAACATGCATGCCCCTTGGGTTTCTGAGAGAAAAATCTTTGCTTAACTCCAGGAGAGGGGTCAGGGCCATGAATCTTCTGGGAAGGGAGATGTCCTCTTGCTGCCCAGAATATGGTACCTACATCCTAGAGGGAGGCAGGATTTAAAACATTTCATTTTTTCTCTTTTTCCCTTGGTGTTCTCTATTGGTTAGTTTAGGCAGGCCCCTGAGCCATGTGCAGACTGCTATGAAACCTGTTTTTAAGTGCATTCTACAGGGAGATCCATGGGAATTAGGTCCCTAAATAATTACACTTAAGCACCTAAAGCTATGGCTGTGTTGATAAACTAAACAGGGCCAGGGCTCAAGCCCAGGTACTGGCACATGATCTTCCAAACTCTCCAACCCTTAGCATGGTCCCTGGCTATGGTTTTGTCCTGTTCCAACTAGCACTCTCCCAGACAATGCCTGGGCACAGTCCAGGGACAACCCGGGCCAAGGAGCATCACCACAGGCGGTTCAGATGCAGCCCCCCGGTTTTGGAAGGAAAGACGCTTATCAGCACGGACGCAAGTTGGTCCATGCCAGTTGGCCTCTGGGCCAAAGAACAGCCCCATGCATGTTTTATTTACTAGAATAGATGAAGTTAAATGCTTTCAAGAATGTAGCCTGAGATGCTAAATAGGGACTTGGGAGCATAGCTGGGATCCTAGCTGTGAAAAAGAAAGGGGGATAAAAGTGGTGCTTGGTTTATCCAAATATTAACTCATTCCTTCCTACAGATCTGCTTTGCACAGCTTCATTTCCAGAAGACCCCAAAGGGGCCAGATTCCTCATTGCCCTTTTCTGCTGCCGTTATTCTCTTGAACCCTCAATCCACTTGTGGCCACTTCCCAGATCTCCTAACACTATGAAACTCCTGAAGATGGGCAACCGGGGCAGCAAGTCAGGGTTATTTAATACCGGAATGGAAGTGAAGTTTTTAGCAGGAACAAGGTATTCTGGTGTTTTCCTTCAGGTTCTTGTCATGTCTGACATCTCTGTCATAACTTGATGAAACAAGATTTTTCTGTCCCTCCAGTCTGTGCCAGTGCAATATTTGGTAGAAGGTGGTAACGAGACTTCAGCATTTGTGCTGGTGAGAATAAATTTGGGGAGATGACGCTGGCCTGTTCTCACAGCACAAAATGAAAGCTGGCATATCTGTATCCCTTGCCACGAGCACTCAGCCGTCTGGGTGAACAATGGAGCCTGTGTTTGTGCAACACATCACGGTGCAGCACATCACGGAGGGGTGTCCTCGTCCCCAGCCAGCTCGCCAAGCAACATGACACCGTGAGCACTAAACCCAGCAGAGCATCCACATGCTTCAAACCCGGGGGGCTCTGAACATGCTGCTTGGAAATTTTTGTTGCGGTCATCTTGGCATTAACATTTAGAGGAGTTTTGCAGCCCATTGGTAATTCACTGAATTAGACAAAATAGCTGTGAAAGGAAAAAAAAAAAAAGCTTTTAAATTCTGACTTTGAAACATATTTTGGCTTAATCGACTCCAATTTCTGCCTATATAAAATCTAAGTTTCTTGCATTAGAAATTAGGTGTCTATTATACATGCACATATGATGTGTGTGTACTATAAGCAGAGGTGCGTGTAATAGATATGTATGTGTATTCTTTATCCCTGGATGGACGTTTCATGTTATAATCCCTGATTCCTGTGGCACTGGAGACCCTGTTTAAAACTGTGGTCGTGCTGGGCTGGACATTTCGCTGCTCAGTGTCAGCAGCCATCTAGCTCCAGGGGTGAAGGATTAACCTCACAGTCTCTTCTCAGGATCCTGCTTCCTCATGGGCATTTCACTCTAGTATACGTGTTACGAGGACGTCTGGAGGCAAAGTCCCCACTCCTGTATGTGTCGTTTGGGTGTCTGGAGGTGACACGGCTGAGGTCGGAGAAGTGCGTGGCAGAGCTTAGCTAAACTCAGCCTGCCGGAGTTATCGGTTGTGATCTTAACTAGAAGGTCCTTTTTCTGCTCACTTACCCTTGCACACACGCACATAATTGCAGTGTGAATTCATAATATAAACCATGATGTAATAGACACCAACTCAACTCAACTTAATTACTGTACAAATGAACAACAACTTAAATCACAAGCAGAGTCCCATTAAAAGTAATCAGATCCTGGGTGGGGAGATGGTTAAAGGTGGTGTTTGAACTCCAAAGAAAAATATGCTCTTGTTTGGACATAATTGGGTTTCTTTTTTTATTGTTATTTTTTCTTACACAGTGTATTTTTGCTCTCTCTCCCTGGCTCTCTCTCATTTTAATTTTTTCAACCTTTTCCTGATAAACCAAACTAGTCTAGACATATCTTTTGAAAGCAAATGTTCTCTAAGCTATGTTCATTCCTTGTGAGTTTGTACGTTAATCATTAAATATAATTAATTAGAACATCTTGTAATTAACTTGGAAAGCAAAATTATACAAGGGAATGAGTTTGTAACCACATCACATTTGAAATAAAAATAAAACTTTGACTAAAAGGAATAACTGCTCTTTGGAATTAGATGAGTAACAATGTTGGATTGGCTCCCCTGAAGCTGTAATGTTGGCTCTGAACTCATTCACATCTATTAGCCATACTTCACATCGATACACGTGTGCGCACACATACTTGTGTGCACACACCATAGTGCCATAGTCCAGAGTTAGCCACTACAGGGATGCTTTAAGCCACCTTTTTGTCTTCTTGGCTCTCTGCACTGCGGAGGCCACATGGGACTGGGCAAACATGCTATCGAGCAGCCTTAGGGTTGCTCTGACTTGTCCAGACTAGTTGCGATGGCCCTTTGGGTATGATGCTGGCTGGAAATTGTGGCATTTCATGGCAGGCTTTCCTGCCAAGGCAGGAGGGAGCTGGCAGGGGGTGGCAGACAGCTGGCCATTGGGCTACCCCCCAGCTGGAGATCCCTGGTCCAAAGGAATCCTCACGTATGGGCTGGGACCAGTTCTCAGGTCCACCACTTCCCTAAAAAGAGGACTCTGGGCTGACCTGTGGAGCACAGCTAATGAACCACCTTAGCTGCCTGCTCCAAATAAAAGGGGGAATAGAGTTTATCTCTTCTTGCCAGGCAATTGTTCCCATCAAAAGTTAAACACCGCAATCATTTCCTTGTATGTGTGGAGAGTTCTGCCATCCCTGCTTGACTGAATAAGCTGGGGATGTCCTGGAAGACAGGAGCATCACCGTGCCCAACAGAAACACACCTCTCCATGGCATCCCAGGGTGAGATACTGGGCCTGGGGGCTTTGGGTCAAGAAACTCCTAAAGTCTATAGGAGCAGCACTCCTGGGGATTCCCCAACTGACTACCTAGAGGGTGTTGGGGAGGCTAGCAGTGACTGTACAGCAGGTCTGGCGCTTTGCTGAGCTCTGCCACTTGCTTGCCGTATGGCCTAGGGCATGTCATTTCACCTTTGTTTCTCCTTCCTCTCTGCCCTTGAGTGCATTGTGTTGGTGGGGAGATCACCTTCCCTTTACATATCGGACAAACGCTACTGCTAGCCGAAAGGGCTTTTTCGCCCCTGTCACATCCCCAGTTGGGACCATGCTTTCCCCAGCAGCTGGCATCTGCTCGATCCGGCCGGAGAATTTCACTGCTCTAAGCTCGCTCTGCTGAATTTCGCCTTTCACTCTTTTGGCAAGAGGAATCGTTAAGCCTCTCTCCAATGAAATTTCTACCCTCCACAGCCAGACAATCGCTCGGCTGTGTTGTTCATCACCACCTAGGCACAGAAACTTTCCTTGCATTTTTGTGGTCAGTTTTTGGGCCGACAGGAGGGGAGGCAGCTGGGGAGGAGGGGGGCTAAGGTGGAGAAGAGCAGAGGTGGAGAAGGAGAAAGGCTCCTCAGAAGATGGGGGAGATGAAAGATGGGAGAATCTGGAAGTCCCAACCCTGGGATGCGGAATCCTAGTGAGTGGAGAAATGTCATAGGTGACTCTAGTGAGGCAAGGTCCTTTCCTCTTCTGGGGTCATAGCCGAGTGACCAAAGGACTTGGAAATGTGGCCTTGGATATCCCTCATCCCTGCTTTGTGCCAATCTCTCAAACTGCATGTTGACCCCCTTCAGTGGTTCCTTAGGCTGGAAATCAGCTAAGAAGCCATCCCTCAGCTAAAATGTTCTCAGGTTGTGGAGGGTTAATTAATTTCAAGAGGCTCAAAAATATGATCCCCCCACTTTGATGAGCAAATGAAACAAGGTGTGGGTTTGCAGGGCCGGGTTGGAGGGGGAGAGGCACTAGGAACATAACCGTGTTCTGCTCGCCTCCTGCCTCCTCCCTGCCCGTGGGTAGAACCCTGCTGCTGGGGCAGGCACCAGGGGTGGGACGCAGCTTGCCTAATGTTGAGCAGGTTGATGTTAGACATTTGGGATAAACTAGATGGGTCGTAGCACCTTCTCCAGGCAGAGGGGAGGGACAGGCACCTCTGGGAGAAGAGCCTCCTGTTGCAACAGAGGGCTAAGGTCCACCCAGTATAGATCCTCGGGGTGACAAATGAAATGCCTATCTTGCTCTTCAATGGTGACATGAATCCCACAGCCAAAAGAGGAACCGGAGCTGGAGTTGTCTCCCTGGAGGGGAGCTTCACTCTGCCTCTTACCCCCATTTCTCCCACTCTCTCACCTCCACCTTAGCTGTATCCGTCCTTCCCGACCTCTTGTCGTTGGCAAAACTTCCGTTCTGGAGCAAGATAAGATGGGCCTGATTCTGACATGTAAGAAAGGGTCTGCTCTATGTGGGACAAGACATCTGCCCATGTTTATTGCATTGCAGATACGGGGTGCTGTGAATAAATGAGAGCGCATGCATATTCCTAAGGAACAATGGCAGTGAACGACAATTAAAAAAATCTAAAAGAGATGTGACAGTAATTTTGAATAGAGCTGACACCGAGCAAACACTTCACACAATGTGGAGGGTGATATAATATCCTGCCCTTTCAGAGTGTCACTGTGACGTGTATTTAACATTCATTGGGAGCAGCAGCCCGGCTTGATCTTCACACTGCAAGGTGCTGCGCATATATCTAGGAAAAAAGAAGATAGTTAAAGAGATGCACCCAGTTCACTGCCCTTTCTTATGTGGGTGTGAATCTGCCTTAGTGGAACCCATGGGAGCTTTACTACTGACTTCAGTCCCTATTAACCTCCCTGATGAGTAGTAGGAAATAAGGCATGCGTGGAGGGAAGGGTGTTTATGAAAAGCAAGGTTTAATGAGAACCCGGTTTCACAGTTAATTATGGAACAACTATTGCCGCTCCCTAACCCAATACTGCGCCTGATTCTGATCTCGCTGCATGGGAAAGCGAGATACTTTATACCCATGGGGGCTCTTGGGCTGCATATGGCTCTTGAGCAATTTAAGTGCATTTATGCTTGGGTGATATCATGTGATCGGCAGTGGGACTGCACCGATGCGGGGCTGCTGGGTAATCTGTGGGATGAAGCAAATCAGCAGGACTTGCCAGGTCATGCCCAGCCCCATCCCATCCCACAGCGGTGCAGAGAGACGGAGGAGAGCTGTTGTTATCTCCTTGGCGAACCACTCCTGCTGCTCTCCCTCCCTTCGCTCTCTGATGTGCCTGATATGTGTCCTCTGTCTCTCAGCTGAATGAAAGGTGTTGGTGGATGGTTTGTAAGGTCAGCAAGATGGGCCAGCGTCGGGATCAATTGAGTTGTACCCGCGTGTGTATGTAATCAGGATCTGGCCCTCTGCTAATTAAAAAGCTTAAACAAACACACGCAAATGAGGCAGATATGAACATGCAGGTGGATTGCTGGAAACAACACCCTCCACTCCTCCAATCGAGGGGGCAGCCTGTCCCAGCACTCCCTTTTGTTTTGTTGTTTCCACAAAAAAGCTGCGTCTGTTGTGGGGAAGTTTCCCCTTGGTTGAGTTCACCGTGTATGGTCCTGAGGCATAAACAACCTCTTGTCCCATGACACACGCTTGCCCTGAGATTACACACAGCTTGTCAGAGATGGCACAAAACACTTCACTGGGGGTGTAAGGAAAAGCCACTTTCCCCCTTTTCTTGGCCTTGCATTTGATGGGCTGGGAGCCTATTCGAGAATGAATTTCAAATGGTTCGCAGCATGTGACAGATTTTTCTGGGTCTGATTCTCTTTTCCACGAGGCCATTTTACATAGCAACCTTGGGAAAACATTATGGGAAAGATAAATTTCTTGCTACGAGAATGGTGTATAAAACAGGTACACAGGTGACAGCTCTGCACCCATTAAATCTAAATCAAGATGCAGTTGATCATATTTTTCAGTACAAACCAGATTCTGGGATAACTTTTATAAATACTTGCACTGCTCTTGTCACTGCACTTCCAGAGTCCTTTGAGAATAGGGATTTTTCCCGCTAACATAAATGGTCCTTTGATAATGGAAAATTTGCCTGAGTAAAGGCTGACTGTTTAATGCTGTGGTTAAGTCATTGCTTTAATCTGGCATAGCTCTTGAAAGAATCTGCTGGAAGGAGTTACTGGAGGGGTCCTTTGAGTCCCCTTTTCCCTACAGCCACTCATTCCCTTTGTGCTTATACTAATGTTCATGGGTCTGTGTGGTGATTCAGATCAGGGAATTGATTTGGCCATAAACACTCTTGGCCAAAAGAAGAAGAAAACAAATAAACAAACACCCCCCCCCCCCCCCCCCCCCCCAAAAAAAAGCTTGGTTTTTTTCATCAATGTGTCAGCATGAGATCCAGCGTCAGCCAGAGGGACATGATAGGAATGAGAGGAGGTCACGAGTGTGACTGAAGTGAGCCCCATCCATTGCACAGAGTCAATAGAAAAGTGCTAGAGCCATGGAGCACTCTGTGCTGAAGACCAACATCCAACCCACTTTCTGGCTTGTATACAGGATAGCTAATATCTGCTAGATGCCTGACATACTTAGCAAAACTTATCCTTGAAATGCTCCAGCCCAGGCTGTGCATCAGGGCTGGTGACCTAGGAGTGGAGCGTGTCTCCAGTTTGATACCGTAAATGTAACTTGGTAAGAAACAAAGTCAGGGAGAGATCTACTCAACACATAATCGCACATCATTTCTCCGTGCCCCCATGGCTGACTTTGCTATCTCTACTGAAAATGAGTCTATGTTATATTTCACTTTGGTTAGCACTGAATGCGGAAAGAACTTCAGATCTTTTTCTCCAGTTCTCCTTTTGGACATGACTCAGATATCTCCCATATCCTCTTCCCCCTGCATGGCCTGTAAAGGACGATTGTACCAAAACACCAAAAAAGAGTCACACTAGACCTAGGGGACAATATTCCATTTGATTTCATGTATTTTTAACTTTCAGTAGAACTTAGGCTGCTCTAAATCTCTGTCTAATATTCACAGGCTGGGGGTTCGGCAGAGACGGGCAAAGTGGTGTGTTAATTTGTTTGGTATAGCCTTGTCATGTGGGTTTTCATTTTGCAACTCCACAACCAAAATGAAGGGTAGCTGAGATCAAAGTCATTTACTGTTTAAACTCTAACGCTCAGGGGAAGGTAGAGGTGCTATTTCAGATAGGAAGAAGTCTCTTATTTCATGTCATTAAATCCGTATGTCTCAGTTCCTGAAAGCACATAAATACACTTATAGTTGAGCTTAAAGACAGGAGCATATGTAAATACTTTGATAAAGCAGAGGTAGGATTACATGAAGTGCTTCTTGCTCCTGTACTGACTTACTTGAGTTAGCCAATTCAGACAAAAAATGCCATATAGGCATAGTAACTTTGCTCTTAACTAGATTGAAGTTAAAAAGAACAGATTAAAGCATAGAGGGGGCTTGAGTGCTGAACATGAATTACTAGTTAGAGTTGATCTCAAAATGCCCTTATCTTTGATCAGTTCAGAAGTAGAAGTAGATTCAAATGGAGAATTCCAGCTCATATTGGAAACCTTCACCAAGAGTTTGATTATGGGAAGGTCTTGTGACAATCACTCCCTTACAGACAGTCTAGATAGAGATGGGGCTGCTTTGTTTCCAGAATTTGTTTCTGGGAGTGTCTAGAGCCACCACTTTTTCATGTTTGCTTTACTGAATCAGGTTGGCCATGCAAGTTAAGAATGCTCTTCTTTTTTTATTCCCACTGAAAATAGACCTTGAGACGTTCATTCAGTGTAAAGTTTTGGCTGAAATCCTTGTTCCAAGACCTTAGTGTCAACAACAGATTCCAGATTCCTGTTTACTTTAATTGTCTTTGCTTTTAGCCACAAGTAAAGATTGCAGAACTCAAAGGCATGGAATGGCTGTCCTCTGCTTCCAGTGTGGATCTGCATTACTTTTTTTTTTCTCCCTTGGGTTTCTTATGCGAATGTGCTTTTGAAACCGCTTGAATCAGGAATTTTGTTTTCAAGTGGGGACCTAAATTTAGGATCCTGAATCCCTATTTAGAAAAGGATAAAAATAACAAAAAGTCCTTAGTGCTGTTCTCCATGGAGATTGCTTGGCCCTGAGAACTTTCAAGATTTTGGATGTGGAATACCATATTTGTCAGCATAAAGCCTACCAAAACTTTTCCAATCATAATCTACAGCAGAAACAACAGATTTTTGTTTATATGTTGCTCACTACCACTCAGTGAGTATGCTGACGGCATGTGGGTGCAATTGGTGTGCACAGGTATGTGAAAAAATATGACAAAAGCCCTGATTTTCTAAAGCAGAGCATTCAGTGATACCTCCCAATGTCATGGCTGAAGTTAACTCTTCAGGAAGAACCATCTGATCTGCTCTCAGCACATCCCTTATACCTGAGAATGTTTTGGGCTGGGATTTTCCAAAGCGCTCAGTGTTGGCTGAACTCCACTATCAAATTTACCGGCAGTGATTCCCAGTGATTCATTAGGAGCAGAACTAGGCCAGAAATTAGACCCTCTGAAGAAGGCCACTGTGAGATCCTGTCCTGAGGCGTCCATCTGCTGAAGAAGGTCTCCTCCTGGACCTTTTTATCGGTGGCTGTACAGAGAAATGCCCCAAGAAAACTGGAACAGTGCACCTTGGTGGGCAAACAAATGCTATTGCTAGGAATCTTTTGCAGTTGAAGGTGATGAAATTCTTTCTGAAGAAGTTATGAAAAGTCCTTCTTATTGCCCAGTGCACTGTGTCACCCCATCTGTGAGCTAATCTCTCCCCGCAACCTGCCCTCCTAGCTGATAGACCTGTGGTATCTCTCCCACTCTGCCTGAGGTTTTGAAACGTTTCTTCTTTCCACACTGGGGTGTGATAGACAGGAGATGTGTGTCCACCTTTGCCCTTGGTGTGATCTGAAAGGCAGAAAATTCAGGGAAAGCTCTCCTATCAAAATCCTTTAGGAATTATCAAATGTGAAACAACAGAAAGCCCCAATGCAGGTTGGAGACCTGCAGCCAAGGATGGCCAGAACAACAGTGAAAAGCATCTATCAATCACATTGTCTGCCTCCCTTATTTGCTATCCTTCTCACAAGGCTCCTTCCAGCCTCCTCCTCACTTCATGATCCCAGTTCTTTTATCCTGGATGATGGTGGTAGTAGGAGATAGATAGCACGTTTGGACATATTTGCCCTCATGTGGCTTGTCCTTCTCACCCCACCCATGCTCTGGCTGTGATGATGCATATCTATGGGAGTCAGTGGGAGACCTTTTCACAAACACTCACTGTGTGTTGTGTCTCTTGTGGGCAGAGATGTTGCTGTGTTAGCCATCATTATTTGATCTGCTTCTCTGACAAGATTGCTTTAAAGCCTAAATGTTGGTTTCTGTTCTTAGCTGGGAACATGCTATAGTTATAGTTATAGCTTTGCCTGCGTGGCCAAGTCCAGTTCCTCAGCTGTGTTGGGATTGCCTGGCACTGTGGAATGGAAACTGTGGAGAACAAAATCTGTGACAAGGAGTGCTGCATGAAAGAAAGGGAATACGTACTTTGGGAGCAATATTTTTTTTTTTCCTAGGGAAAATACTAGTGCCCCCAAATATGCCTCAGTTGGAGCTAGAAATACCCACTGAAGTCAATGGGATTTCAGTGAGTTAGGTGGGAGAGGTGGAGAAGTATTGATTCTACCTTCAAGTGGTAGAGGTGGAGTCTAAATTCAGATTATAAACACCTCTGCATTTTGCACCCTGAGTTACCATTTTGCCTGTTCTATAGAAAACAGTAATTTATGTAATTTTCATTTTGGAATAGAACTGGAAATTTGCCTTGCTCACCAAAGTCAAAAGCTGGAACAGAAATTCACCGTCATTCATCGTGGTCTCAGAATGCCTTCAGCCATGAAAACAAAGTACCTACTGAGTTGGTAGTCATCTTCTGATCCCTCCATTGTCAATGGATTGAAAGAGTCACTTAAATCAATAAAACTAAGATCTAAACCGTCTGCCAGTGGGAACTCCCTCTCTGGTTCCTAACTGAGGTATCTCTCTTGGGACGTGGAAATTGAATGGGATGCACCTGGGTTAAAGTGCTTCTCTGCGAAGATGCTTCTTCCCAACAGAAGACGAACAGAGAGCACGGGAAAACATGGTTGAGTGAGGGTTAGGCAGGGAGAAAATAGTATCCTCTTTAGGACAGAAAAAAACTATTTCTCCTTGGGAGTAGCACAGGAGCACAGGAGGGATGAGATTTCCCAAGGCAAGACTTGGGATTTCTTTGCACATGAGCGTATTTTATGAGATTTCTACAGTGCTTAAGGCCAATTATCTGTCTTTGGCCCAATATGCTACTCTAAGATCAGCTCTAGTTTTTGATGAATGTGGCTGTTTTGAACACTTTTCTAATCACTATGAAAGAAAGCTTCAATGAAAGCTGTCAATGCATCTGCATGGGCCTGGCCCTACTGCTGCAGAAGACAGTAGAAAAGGTCCTGCATACTTCAAGAAATTTATGTGTGTTGACCTTTCTGGACAGAGACGACCTTTCAGAAGGGACTGGGAAGGGGAGAGGACTGAAAACCAATGCACTGGAGTAGCTGAGTGAAGCTTGAGAGGGGACAGAGAAAAAACAGAGAAAGCATTTCATTTTTCCACAACTGCTTTATGCAAGGTAAGGGCTGTGATGGCATGGCAAGATCTGTGTGTGTCAGAGAAAGAAGGCCACAGAGATGAGAAGAAAAACCTCGGCCAGTGTGAACTGGTGGGATGCCAGGAGGGTGCGATGCAGCCGAAGGTCTGGCTGGATGCAGAAGCCCACGTTTGCCCGGAGTGCAGAGCAGGAACCCTTCCGGGAAAAAAAACAAGAGAAGTTATTGCATCTGTCCAGGGATTTCAAAATACTGTTTTGTGTGGAGGGAATTGTGGGAATGAGGTAGTGAAAAGCTGGGGTGTAAAAATAGGAACGGGCGGTGTGACCTGGCTGGGGGTTTGAGTGGGGTTTGGTATGCTGCTCTCGTCTCATCGTGATGCAAGACCATGCTGCCTTAAAGCCAGCAGAGCTGGGTGTAGATGAGAAACAACAGAGATCAGTATAAAACCTCCAGCAATTTTGTGGGTAACAGCTACTCTGTGAGTGACATACTGGAAACAGCCAGGGGAAATCGGAGAGAAAAAAGATAGCTGTGTTTCTCTGGCCAGTGTCCTCAGCCAGTTTGCAGGATTGCAGATTAGGTCCTTTTCTCTGGTTTCTCTTGCTGGTTTCTCTGTGCAAGTGCCACAGGGCTGTGATAAGGAGGAGGTCAGAATGGCGCTCTAACTACATGGCATTTTTTCACATGCAGCAGGATACGCTAACCGAAAGCAAATACGCCTGAATCCTTCCTCTGCTTGTGGCTCTTTCCATCCAGCAAAGCTGGGATCTGGGGATGTGCACCAGGGGGAGGCGAGAAGGTCTATGGGAGGGCTACGGAAAGGGATTTGGCACCCTCTGTGCCGAAAAACCTTCCTACAGTTCCAGCACGGGTCTGCATTTTGCTGCCCCGGTGTGACCACTGCACGCTCACGGTTGCAGCTAGACGGTGCCTTGTGCTTCTCCCTCCAGCCATCCCCTCCTGCGTGGAGCACCCCAGGGCTCACCCCGTGTCCTGGGGGGGTTCTTCACGGGTGCAGGCAGCTGCAAGCAGCTGCATGGGGACACCAGGTTGCCGTTTCTTTGTCCTGCTTGCTTTGATGACAGCCCCGCACAACCTGCTAGCCAAACCAACTGTGTGGGTGCTTCCTAAGTGAGGTTGGTGTAGGCAGCTTAAATAGCAGGTGTTACCCAGGCTGGAGCGGGTGAGGATGTTCGCAGTCAGCCGATTGAAGAAGGGAACACCCGTAGGACAGGGGGACCGTGACAAGACAGATGGGCACAGAGATATTTTTTTTTTTTAGCCAGCACGGGTAGATCTGGAACTGATTCTGCAACCAGAATCATCCATCATCAGGCAGCAGCCCTGACCCCAGCCCTTTGGGGAAGGCAGAAAATGCAGACTCTTCTGCATTTTCCTGGGAGAGGGAGGAGCAGGGCAGGTTTCTGCCTGGGGATCCAGTCACCCTGGCAGCAGAGGGGTCGGGGGTGGCCTTCGTGATTTTTCTTGCAATGTTGAGTCAGGGCTATGATGAACTAGCCTTGCATAAGCAGGAATGCCATCGCCAGTGGTAAGCTGAAAAATGCCTAGCTCTATTTTCAAAGACAGCTCAGAGGTTATTTATGTACGGAAATGCTCCTTATCTCTTAATTCCCAGACTGATGGGTGGAAGATATGCAAAGAGTGACTTCTGTCAGAGAGGAGCTCACCAGCACTGCTACTGTCTTGGCAAGAGGGGAGGGCTCTCGCTGCCTTCCCTGGTAGCAATGCTGACTAAGGGCCATAGGAATCTTAATTCCTGGCCCACAGACGGCAAGCCAAGCTATCTGATGGGCTGGTTGGCTGACAGTTAATATCCTGTCGCAGAGAAGTAAGTATTCATGATATAGCAGTTTTGTTTTTTTTTTTTGCGCCTGGAAGGCCAGAGTGGGAAGACCCAACAAATTCTCCAATTTGTGCTTAAACATCAGATCTGTCCTGCAAGTGCTTAATTCAGACCCATACTTTTATCTTTGAAAGACTACATCAAAACTCCTTGGTATCAAAAATGTTATTTTTTTCATCATGATTAGTCTCAGAGATTCAGGCTGGAATCTGAAATTCAATCCCATTTCCTTGTGGCTTGAACATTATTAGTAGGTAGAAATTTGCAACTGGAAATTAGTTAATGATTCCTCTGTAAGTACAGCAGGGAATCCAGCTTCTTTTCCCTGGCTGCGCTGACACTGGCATGCTAACTAAAAGTAGTAAAACATTTATTAATGAGTGGGGTAGGAAAAAGGAAAAAAAAAACCTAGAGCAATGAACACAGGTAATAGGGTGTCGTTATTAAAGAGCTATCTGTCAGAGTAGGACATGCATAAGAATTAGGTGTCCTGGAAAATGCTGTGAAAAAATATCTCTACTTCTGTTTGATGGAATCAAATTTCAATTTTCATGAAATTTTCACAGACTAAATATATTTGTGTCTAAAGAAATCCTATCTCTTAACAGACAGTAATGACAGCCTTATTTATACTGAATGACATTTTTCTATGAGACCAGAAAGAATGAATTCTTTTCCTAGTGTAGGGACAAAAAACCCCTCATTGATAAATTTTTTCTTAGTGGTGGTGTATTGTGGATCATGTGAAGAGTAAAAAAAAAACCTACTGCATAGGATTCATAGTGGATTTATAACATAGAATAAAAGAAAATAAAAGAAGTTGATTTTTGCATAGGAAGGGATTTTCTAACATATCCCTTTTGGGAGAATTGGATGGAAGGTTCTGGCTCTCTGGCTGCCTGACTCTTGAGAGGAGCCTTGCAGGCAGGGAGCCTGAATTCTCTGTTTTTCTGCTTTACCTGGCCTCAACCTCTGTTTGCTCTCCCTGATTCAGGCTGCCAGGCAGACAGTTGCCAGTGAGGGAGCAGAGGAATCAGTCATTGCAAGAGCAGAGGAGGCTGGATTGCCTCGGAGAGGAGATGGGGGACTAGCGGCGTGCATGACTTCCCACCTTCTGTGCCAGGGTCAGGTCGGCTTTCCGCAGCAGAGCTCGGGAGGAATGGACGTGATGCCCTGGGGAAACAATGTGAGGGGCTTGCTCCCTGCATCCCGCCTGAAAGCCTTGAAAATAGCAACTGAGGCTGTCTCTGGGTTCATGATGGAAATTCAATTCCTTTCCTTTCCTTTCCTTTCCTTTCCTTTCCTTTCCTTTCCTTTCCTTTCCTTTCCTTTCCTTTCCTTTCCTTTCCTTTCCTTTCCTTTCCTCCCATCCCTTGTTGCAACCCACAGAAGAGCATTTCCAACTGGAACATCCTTCAGATGGCAGGATCCTGAATAAGCCCTAATCAGTACATGTCCACAGACCTCTTGATCCCAAGGGAGCAGCTGGTACAATAAGGAGCTGCTGTGCGTGACTCAAGGTGACCAAATTAAGCCCTCTGCATGAATAGTGGTTCAGGTGCTGATGCATCGTTTCTTTTCTGTAGTGAGAAATTGGATGAGAAGGTTCACATGAGCTCATTCGGTCTTTATGGGCTTGAACCGGCTTCCATTGGAGTCAATAGGAATCTTTCCATTGACTTTAATGAGAGCTAGATTGGATCCTAAATTAGTACCTTCATCCTTCAAATTGTTTTGCAGTGCCTATCCCCATCCATAATTAACATAAACTGGCTGTGATAGTCATCAACAGGAAAATTATACCAAAATGTCCTCAGTAGGTTTATTCCTGCTCTCACTGAAGATGATAGGAGTCTCACAATTAACTTCAAACAGGACTGGTTGTCTGTGTATCATGATTATAAAATATCTTGATATATTTGTAAGGGAGAGTTCAGTTTGAGCAACTTCTTAATTGCATGTCAGGACTAAAAGGGTTGGCTGTGACCAAAGACAGCCACATTGAAAAATCAGGCAGTATTAAGGAGCATGATTTGACTTTGTGGCTACATAAATCAGTATTTCAGTTTCTCATTTGGTATTCACTGAAACGAAAACATAATCTGAGTTAATTGCTCTTCCCCAAGGTGCCTTGTTGCGCAATGTTTTATAAAATTAAAGCCTGTTAAGTACACACGAAGAAACATACTTTAGATGCAGAACATAAAATACTAGCACCTCTAATTCTGCTGTCATGTATGGTTGATTAACCTGGTACAACAGAAGCCTTGGGGAGAGTTTCTGTGCTGTTAGAAAACATATTTCCACTTAAGGGAATTTAGACAACAAAGGGATCTCACAAATCCCATTGTTGGAGACTAGGCTGACATTCAGGGCATCTGAGCTGTCTCACAAAGCCATGGAAGACCAGGAAAAAGAAAATGCAACTTTCATCCCACTTATGGATAGTTATCTGTCACCCCAGTGCCTTCCACAGTAATTAACAAACTATTAATCAAGCCCTATATCCCTCGGTCAGGCAATGTTCCTGTTGGCTTCAAGCAGGAATTTTGCCTGGGCTCGGGGTGAGTGTGGGGGGAAGAGTGGGGAATGGCGTGGGCAGCGGGGCACAAGTTTTTTCGGGGACCTGCGGAGAACAGCGGGAAGGTCACCGTGCCACCACGCTCCTGCACCTCACCCACCTCTGAGAAAAAAACCATGACTCGAAGGTCTGAATTTCCTGAGCCCCTCAAATGCACAGATATAACACAACTGGAGAAAAGCCACGAGAGATTGAGGAGACCGAGCTGGAGAGGTGGCGTAGGGGGGTACCCAAAGGGAGGATGAGGGGGTCCAAAAGTAACAGAAGAGTCGCCACATGGAGACCTCCCCATCCCCAGCTGCTCCGGACTCTGCTCCCCGCTTGCAGATGCCTCCCTGGGGCAGGCAGGGAGCTGCGGAGGGCAGACGGAGCTCATCGGCAGCTGCCTGTCGGACCAGAAGCATGTGGGAAGATCAGGAAGGCTTATCAGATAGTTTGCAGCAGCGAAACTGCCTAGTAAGGGATAGTGTGGGAGATGGGGGTACCCGGGTGAAGACCAAGCTGGGAGCTCGCCAGGTGTGCGTGGTTTGAGTTAGGGCGAATTGAATCTTCTCCCAGGATGAAAGCGAGCCTGTATCTTATAATGAAACCAGCTGGTGTTTCAGGTTGCTACCTGCTTCTGCTCCTGACCTGCCCTGCATCTCGGCTGCCCTCGCAGCTGGCCCAGTAGCCCATACCTCGCTCTGAACAGGACCAAACCCTCAAGGGGAAAAGACAGAGGTGAGATAAATAGGGTAGGCTCCCTGGATGGTTATAAACCTTGTGCTCCTCTTTGTTTTCTCTAATACACTGTGTTTTCTCCCTACACACTGGATGGAGAAAGCTATTGTAATAAACCCAACGGGGCCTCAACGCTTGAGACCCATCATCTGCCGTGTTTGTTGGACATATTCGGCCCACACCAGCAATGTCCAGGCTGGCGAACGCAATAGTGTTTGCTGAAATGTGCCCAAATGCTTTCTTTGCTGTGTGTCAGCACAACCCTTCTCACCCTTTGCGTGGAGCGGTGTTTTCCATTTATTCAACCTCACTAGTTGGGGAATGTGCTGCGGTCAATGCGTGACGAAGGCTGGGAGAGGAAACCTGAGGACGTGCCAGCAGGGGAGAGCGGTGGCTGTCCTGGCACCTCACTTGAGTGGTCTGTGGGTGAGCTGTCTACATCTGGGTTAGACCTTCTAGTCTTTTGGAGAAAGATAGGTATTTTCAGAGCGCAACTTCTCCAATCTGTCCTAGGTGAAGGAAGGAAGGGGTCGGGATTTGGATCCTTCACGACTATTTAGGGCAGCTAACTGAAATCCTGCCAACTGATCTTTGATTCTTTACAGTGTGGCCACCTTTAAAAGCTGGTAATATGTTTAGGGCAAAGTAGAGAATTTTATGCTACCCATGACCCATGAATGAAGAGGATTTTTTAGGGGGCTTCACAGAATATGACTATCCTTTTGACACCTGCATAAATGGGCCTTTGAGCCTCTGCCAGAAACTTTCTGAAAGCCTTATGTAGAAAAATACCAGATCTTCTAAAGGATGTCAGAGCTACCTTACCAGCTACCTGAGCCTTTGGAGTTTTCCCAGACTTCCTAAAAAATAGCACTGGTAGTTCAAAAAGTTCTTTAGCTTGTTGCTGTAAGACTCCTGGGGTAGGTGTCCAGGCCTGCTCAAATGAAATACTCTTAAATTCAGCAGATGCCGCCTCACCCCCTTCTCTCCTGCTATTTACTATTCCACCCACACCACGTCAGAGGGGCTGCAGATTGCGCCGGGGCCGGGGCTGCCGCAGGTGTCTGAGGCTGGAAATTTCAGCTGCTTCCTTCGCCACCTCTGAGCTTTGCCGCATCAGGTACTGGGAGCAACGGGGAATCCGACCTGTGAGCCAAACGTGACATTCACTGGCTGGTTGTATGCAATGTAACCTGCAGCATTGTTTGGCCTTAATTACGGGCAACTGTAAAAAACTGAGAAAGATGCAAGAAATGAGACTCCACAAGCCCTTCTAGTGGTTCTGTCTGGCCTTAAGCACTTGGAAACCTCCTGAATATGTTGGCTAATGCTCCATCACTCACTATCCTACGTGACCTCTATGAATATCCTACGTGTGGCTACAGTAATTCTGACATTAAGTAATGTTTCCAGTCTTTCAAGAGCTGTACAAATTTCAAGTGAACTTTCATACTGTCTCTGCTAGCAAGATCACCTACAAATTCTCACAGCAATTCTAGCTTTAAGCTATGGTGGAAATGTACTGGTATATAAATCCTGCCATTCTGACTCTTTGAACATGAATGCTATCAGTTTTCAAAGTTAACCAGATAGGACAAATACGTTCCTTTGCAGGATCCTTTCTTTTGATCACTGGGGGTATATCAACACCTGGTAATTCTCTGAGGCCTGCGATGGTGGAGCCTGTCTTTCTCCAAAGAATATGGACGAAGTCCAGGCAGATGGTTTTGCTAGGCCAAAATTAATGTTGTGAATAATGGGGATACTCTCGTCCTCCTATCCCTGTATTTCACACACAAGGAAACAGCAATAGCGTGGCTTATTTGCTAGACTCCAACACTGAACTCAGGAATTCTTGGCTCATAGCCCTGTGCTCAAACCCTTTCTCCTTCAGCACTCAAATAAGGGCCCAGTATATTCTCGGTAATAATATCCAGTGATTTCTGCAAGTGTAATAGAACAATGCCATATGCTTAAGTTCCTAGGCCAAATTCTCATTTTGGCATTACTCCATTGACTGTAATAAAACGAAGCCAACGAGAACATTTGACCCAACGTGTTTCCAGTCTGTAGGGACTGTAGAGGTGGTCTTGTGATTTTAACATGGAACTGCTTTGCTGGGATGGTTCAGTCTTTATTTCAAGCACGGAAAGATTCAGGGAGAAGTAGGTGCTTGCATTGTACTGGAGGCTTCATGGGATCTGCTCAAAGGAAATGTTTCCATCATTTTCATCGATGCCTACTTAGCTATAATGTTCCAGTTGCTTATACTTACAGACCTGGGAATGTGCAATGTTACTTTAGTTCTGTATTTATTGAAAGGATTTTGGATATTGCTGGTCATCCCATCTGTAAGAGGGTCTGCTATGGATTATCTTAACTAAAAAATGGCCACCTAACCAAGAATGGTAGAGAAACCAGCTGTGTTAGGTAGGGAACTGTAAACACAAAAGTCTGCTGTGTTTAAGCCTGTTGAGTAGGAATTATTCAAACTCCTCATACAATGAATACAAATGCTTAACTGATCTATTAGAAACCACTGAAAAGGGAGCTAGGGACCAAAATGTAGGTTGACATCTGTCTAAAACAGAGTCAGAAGAAATTTGGAATTTTGCTTCCTAAATAAATTGTGATGTTTCAACATTAGCAAAACATGCATCTTCCATCAGAAGATCATTTCAATGGAAAATCCTTGAATAGCTCAAATCTAAGACAGTCATGTGCTCTTCATCACTAGAATACTTGAGCAAACTGCTGACTTCGGGTTCTGAGAAGCACCAAAGAGCATTTACCCACATTTTATAAAAGGACAGGCAAGATAAATAGACACAAAAATGTCTACGGTGAGGCGGAAAATAGACCCTCCATCCACAGCATTCTGGGTCAATGCCACAATGTTCTCATGGAAGGTACTGCGGAGCTAAATTCACTCATCATTTATCTATTGCTTCTTGTTGAACTCTTTGATTTTTTTTTTTATTTGTTGGTTTTCATTTTCTCTTGAGGATCTTAAAAAAAGGAAATTAGTGTCCTTAAAAATATTTTCTGTGAATTTAGAGCAACAGTCTTTAGGAAGGGCTGACAAGCCTTCCTACTGAAAAAAAAAAAAAAAAAAGAAGCCCCCCATATTTTCTCAGTAAAAACTGCACTCTCATACTGATACTCCCCTCTTCCCTCTCTGCACTAAACCTGGAAATTTATCTTGAAATACATTAGCATACTAAATGAAGTATATTCATTCAAAATAAAAATAATAAAAATTTCATAGTGTCCCAAGAGGTCCTGAGGGAACATTAGTTTTGCTACTGAATTTAGGGGAAGAAAATATTTTAAAGTTGGTGAAAATATTGATCTTTAAGAGACAGAGACAGATAGGCTGAAAATGGGGGAGAAATGCCTTGTTGAATGTATTACCTGTGAGGGGAGAAGACAAAATGACTAAATATTATATGGAGTGTGTGTTATCCTCCAGGTTTTGCTCCAAACTTTCACTAATAAAGCAGGAAAAAAATAAGAAAAGAAAGGAAGACTTATCTTGCAGCTTGCTCATACTTCTTTCTGAAGCAGAGCTCTTTAAATATGTTCATGGCTTAGGGAAGAAGGGGAAGTGATTTGTAGAGGTGTACATGTCTAATCAAGCTTTCTGAACCAGGCGTTGCACTGGGATGGGGTGTTATTTATGATGAAGAATTTTAAAGGTCACTTGAAATGAGCGAGTATCTTTGAAGGGTGACATTCTAGCCCAGTGGGAAACATGGCATAAATTTGCAGTTATAGGTATTTTTTGTTTTAGTTTCAAACACGTTAGCTCAATGGAAAAAGAGAAACATTTTCCAATTCTTTTTCAAATATTACAACTGTTATTACTGTATTTTCTCTAAAACTAGAATAAAGAAGAAATGCAGTGAAAAACAGAGACTAGGCATGGATTCATCACAATTAATTTTAGCTGTCTAAAAATTAGGAGTCTGGTCTAAACTAGTTCTCTGGATTCCTACTGTGATCGGTGGGGATTGATGAGCACTAGCAGTTGCATATTCATCCCACTTACCTTTGACAGCTTTTCAGTATAGAATGACTAAAATCAGGTCTGCACCTCTCCATTGACTTCATAAGGATCTTGACAACTAGTTTTGCTTAATATTGAACTTTTAGACAGCTACACTGAGGAGGTAGAGGCTCCATCCTAGGTGAAACTACTGTCCCTTTAAAGTTGATGACAGCAATTCCAATGACTTAGATGGATGTCAACATACTGCCTTTCATGAATATTTTATTTTTGTGACGCCTTTAATCACGATACTGCTGTTCTAAAATATTTTACGTGAGCAAAGAAAGAGGAACTGGAACCATCCCAGCTAACTTAAAATATTTACTGTGTAGAGGTCCTCATCTGAACTCATCATTCTCAGATTGTTTATATAGACTGGAGAAAAAATAGTAATTTTTAGAGCATGATTCATATCACTAATTTCAGATTCCTCGTTTAGAATGATGAAATGAATTGCAGCCTGGAAGTGCCTAATTCTCTTCATTGACTTACTAGGGAGTCTAGACACTCTAGATCAGCTGTAGATATCTATGCTGTAGACATTTTCTTTTAGCCACATGAAACCTACTTCTTATCTCAGCCCTTTTAATTCATGTTTTAGGGTCTTTTGCCATCTTTATCTTTTTGCCTTGATATCAGAATGAATATGCACTATTCACAATGGTTCTACCTATAAGCTTATTCCACTTCAGTCAGCAAAACTTGACCAATTTTAGAGTAAAATGTATCGTAATGTAAGGAGCTAGTTTCTTCCTAATCTTTTTAAGCAACTGTAAGGGAAATTTTACACCTACTTTTGAATAGGCTTGATGGCACATAAAATCAAAGTGGTTTATTTATCCAGGGTCTTTTTCTAATGGATAAGAATTGCTATGTAGTCCAGAAAACCCCAAAAACATTAAAATGCCCTGTTTTAGCTACTCCTAAATTCTGCCTTGCACAGTCTTCAGTCTGAAAGGAAAATATTCTATCAGGTTTACATCCACTTCAAGTCCTTCTTACAGACATACCAAAGAGGATGTAGTGTAAATGTAACTGAGCCCAGAGTTTGTAGCATAGTGGGAATAGGCTTTAACGATTCTTTCTGGAAGCTGGAATCTTCCTGTGGAAGAAGGTATAGTAGAAGCTTCTCTCTGTGACTTTGCTCAGAGAGGATTACAAATATAGGTGAAAGGTTAATTGTACAGTCTGAAACTTTAGGCAATTTTTGCTTATATATTGAGGGAAAATACGTATTTTGGCAGGCATTAGGTGAATATTAATACTATGTCTTAGCTTACAACAGGCAAGAAGTAATACTCTTTAAATATTGACAAAAGCCTTTGAATCAAGATCTGAAGCTCTGCAGATCTTGCATTTGGTCACTAATTTGTTGAGCTTTGTATCTGGGATTTTGGTTTTCTGTCTCTGGAGGCAGAGGTGGTTCCCCTGTGAAATTCAGAGCTGCATTTAGATTTGGGTCTTCGGTTATGATGAGAATTTGTATTCAGGTTCCACCCTGAAACTGATTTTTATTACTCAGGAATATAAACCTTGGAGTTATTTTTTTGGTGGAAACATCAGATCAATGCTGGATAGAGGTCAAAAAGTGAATTAGGTTTTGGTACCTACTAAGAAAGGAACAGAGAACAAAATAGAAAACATTACTATATCTCTGAATAAATACATAGTGCTCCCACACTTTGGATATTGTGTGCAGTGTTGTTTTCCTCATTTGAAAAAGGTTTGATAGAACTGGAAAAAGTACATAGAAGATGAGGGAACAGTTTCTGTCCAAGTAATGACTAACGGACTAAAACTATTCACCCTTCAAAAGAGATGACATGACAGAGTTTCTTTCTCCATTCATGGAGAAGGCAAATAAGGAATGTTTTTTCTCTTTTTTTCCAATAAAAGAGGTAGAGTGCATCTGCCTGGCAGAAGAAGACCTGGGAGTGCTGGTTGACAGCCGGCTGAATATGAGCCAGCAGTGTGCCCAGGTGGCCAAGAAGGCCAACGGCATCCTGGCCTGTATCAGAAATAGTGCGGCCAGCAGGAGCAGGGCAGGGATCGTCCCCCTGTACTGGGCACTGGTGAGGCCGCACCTCGAGTCCTGTGTTCAGTTTTGGGCCCCTCATGACAAGAAAGACCTTGAGGTGCTGGAGCGTGTCCAGAGAAGGGCAACGAAGCCATTGGAGGTTCTGGAGCACAAGTCGTCTGAGGAGCGGCTGAGGCAACTGGGGTTGTTTAGTCTGGAGAAAAGGAGGCTGAGGGGAGACCTGATCGCTCTCTACAACTACCTGAAAGGAGGGTGTAGCCAGGTGGGGGTTGGTCTCTTCTCCCAAGTAACTAGTGATAGGACCAGAGGAAAAGGCCTTGAGTTGCCCCAGGGGATGTTTAGATTGGATATTAGGAAAAATTTCTTCACTGAAAGGGTTGTCAGGCATTGGAACAGGCTGCCCAGGGAAGTGGTGGAGTCACCATCCCTGGGGGTATTCAAAAAGCGCGTAGACAAGACAACTTCAGGACATGGTTTAGTGGGCATCGCTGATGGTTGGACTTGATGATCTTAAAGGTCTTTCCCAACCTGAACGATTCTAAGATTCTACGATTCTATGAGTCAAATAAAACTAATTAGTCCCAGCCACAAGACAAAAAAAAAAAAAAGAGAAGGTTACTCTTAGAACATGTGGCTAAACTATGGGAATCTCCTCCACAGGATCTTGCAGATGGTAGCTACACAAACTGACCAAAGACAAATCCTTCTGAGGTTATTTAATGGAAAGGCCTCACTTCTAGCTAGGGAGGTCCTTGAACCACAGTTCGTTGGAAGCATAGAAAACATTCTTTTAAGAATATAGGTCTCTACTTTTCCTGTTCTTATGCTCATATCTTTTGCTTGGCACTTAGTGTTGAACTTTGCTGAAGACGGGGTTAACCTCAGCTAGATCTTTGGTTTCACATGACGTGGCCATTCTTATGTTCTTGACTTTGCCTTCAACAAGACTTTGCTTGTGTACACATGCTGAAATGAGTTCAACTCTTATAACCCTAAACGACACCTTATTATTTTGTCTTCATCTATTTCAGACAGCCTGCTTGTACGGTATGTCTACCTGAGCTATTACTGATGGCAGTAAGTCCTCTGGATGATTATCAATGCTCTAAACACCATGAAGTCTAATCTGACTGAGGTCTATTGAAGACGGGTGCTCTTTGATGGTCTGTCTATAGATATTACATACAAAGAAGCACCGAGGACAGAAAATGTATGGCTGATGTGGGAACACAGATGGTCGCTGGGTTTTTTGGTAGCCTGCCTACAATTTTTGTTGTTGTTGTTGTTTTGGCAAGAAATTAGTTTTGAAGGTCCTAGCATCCCCCCCCCCCACACTTGAAAAGTCTTTTGTTCCCTTTAAACTTCCCTTATATGGACTCTTATGTCACCACTGTGTTGGCTTTGATGGCAAGGTTTCAAAATCCAGTCGCCTCTGTCAGTCAGTCATTGACTTAATAACAAAACAAGGACTGTTAAAGGTATACCTAGGCAAAGCAGAACTGGAATTACAGGAGAATAACTTCTTGAAGTGCCCAAGGGGAAAGCTGAATAAACAAGGACTTCCAGCCTGTTCAAAAATGTGTCAAAATGACGTCTGCAAAATGTAATAATGGCTTAATAGAAACTCAGGCCATACATTGTCCAGTAAAATATGAATGTAAATGTTTGGAAAATCGTTGTACTCCTAACAAGCTGTTTTGGAATCCATTATTTGGCTTGGATTTCACTGAATGTATGATGGGACCTTGTTTAATCTGGAGGGCTGATTTCCTTCATTATTCCAGTTTACCTTTTTATTTTCTCAGTGTGTTTGTATCATGATGGCATTTGACATTTCTCAGCTTTGATTATGCGTTCAGTGTGAGACCTGGATTAATCCCTTAGCTGATGTAACCCTGCACACTTCATTAGCACTAGGCAGATTTACATCAGATGAGGATGTGATTTTGGGCTATTTTCACCCACAGTTATTTTTCCTCTTCTATTTCTTCTTTCTTTCTGTCCCAAATTTGTCTAGCTAAGGAAGAAATTCTGCTGGACACATCTTGGGATCTACATGGAAACTTCAGACTGAAGACAGAGTGATGTCTCTCCTTACAAGTCCAAACATTTGCTTTTTATTTAATGAGAAGTTCAAATTTAAAAGAATAAAATAAAACTGAGTTTAAAGTTGTATACAAGAATTTTCTTTGACTGTTGCTTTAAAATCTATCAGAGACATATTTGATGTTTTTGCAGCTGTATGGCTCTTATACAACCTAAGGACCATTTATTGGAATTTTTGAGTGAACTTTTGTTTTTATAGGTGTGTAAATGTGTTATCGAAGATATTTTGGCATTTTAACCAAAGACTTAAATTTTGTCGACTTTAGTTAAAAATGTAAGTCCCTTTTTTTACTCTTCAGAAAACCCCTTTGGTTGAGAGGTGCTGTTGGTCCCACAGTAAGCCTTTCAAGGCATTTATTTTACTAAGAGGTGGTTTGGATTAAAAAATAATAACATGAGTTAAACCCAGTCCTTGATTACACCACTGTAAATAAGGAGTAAAGTTATGACAATTGAGAGAATTTCTCAGCATTTGCATCTGTCTGTGAGAAAGCAGAAGGTTATCTTTGGGCAGAAATAAAATCTGTTATAACATTTTGCATGACATCTAGCCTCTCCTGGTTTTTATAAGACTCCTATCTTTTTCATTTTAGGAATGGTTCTTTCTTTTTTTATGAAGTAGAATAATTTTGCTCACAGTCTGAAACCAGGAGCTTTTCAGGTATGAATTGATGGCTTTCATGTTTTGGGATGGTGGTGTTACCCTAATGGCAACGTGCTCCTCAGTCATTCATATGTCATCCTAGATCCCCTGGACATTTCAATAGCATAAGCTTTTTTCTTCAGCCAAGGGAGGACTCAGGTGAGTGTGAGATAACCTTTTGCTTCAACTCATTGAGTACCATTTGATTTTATGATGGAACAAAAGGGTGACTGGAAGGAATGGACATAGTGCCTGGTGGGAGCAAAAGCACTAGTTTGTTGTGCCAAGAGATGAGGAGTGTAACTGTTATCTCTGAATCACAAAATACATCTGTTTCCATTCCCGCCCCCCCCCGCCCCGATAACATTTCTAGTGTAGCCTTCTTTCCTGAATGCCAGTGTGTTGGTTTCAAAGGAGAACCCAACCACCTCAGTAAGTAGATTTTTATATATATATATATATATACACCACTCAGCAAAGTGTTAACAAAAATTTCTCTTATATTCTAATTAAAGAGATTTAAAGCCTAGTTCCTTGCCACCTCAGTCAGTGCGAGCTTTGCCATTGACATCATTAGGAGAAGGATTGACTTGATTGTTCCCAGGAGTCCTGTAGAATAGTTTTCCAGTCCTGATTTATCCTTACGTTTGGCTGGGCTGAATCCATAAGGTTTGTCTAGTTTGATGGAACAGAAGGATAGGCATAGGCAGGCTAGCTTTCAAGTATGACACTGGCTGTTGTTTACAAAGCTTGCTTCCTGAAAAGTCCTCTGAGAAGCAGGGTGAAGTACATGTGTTCCACATTGCTGTGCCCAGACTATCTGAGCTACTTTATTTAAACCCAGCTCAAATGTATACTTACTGCTCCACAACGACGGGGGCAATAGGTGAGATGACCACTCTCAGCCTTAGCAACCCAGCCCCATCATCCTTTTTTTATGCGTCACGTTCTCTTAACTTTTAACCTTCCTTGTTGTTCTCTTTTTCATTCATTCCAGTTTGTCAGCATTATTTTTAAAGAATGATGCTCAGCCTGAACACATGAGCCCAAGTCTAACATCTCAAGTGCGATTGCATAGCTTGCTTCTTTAAGTTACACACAACATGCATGTTGATGTCCAGAAAAACATTTATTCTTTTCTGCTACAGTATCAGGTTACTGGCGTCTCAGTCTGTGAGCTGGCCTCTGCTGCTTATGTTTGTATAGCTGACAGTCGGACAAACTGAATTCCAGCCTAAGAGCTCACTCTACAAATTTTGGCTCCAGCAAACAGTCCATACCAAACACAATGTCAGTGGCAGTGCTTTAGCAATCCAATTGCTTGCTCAAGACAGCGCACGAAAAGCATGAGGTGCATTGATTCAGCACTGACCAGTGTGTGCCACTCCTTTGGCATCGCTGCCTTCAGGATGGCCAGAGCTGGCCTTGGTTCTCCATTTACTTCCTCCCCTTCAAGCAGTGACATTCCCTCTTGACCACTCTTTTCTTTCCCCCTTCTTCTGCTATGTCAGAACTGACAGTCAAGCCGGATGCTGATGAGTTAAGACTTGGTGGAACCCCGAACACATATTTGTGGATAATTAATTCAGGCCCTGAATGAACACCCATGTCGCAGCAGACGGGTACCAGGTGGGTGTTGGAAATGTGGGATGTGAATTCATTCAAAGGATGCTGGGGCTGTAATTTACAACCTCCTGGTGTATGTTATTTTTAAACACTTGATTCATTAACACTTCTCTAGATGTTAAAAGAGGTTCATAAATCGATTGGTAGCCAGGAAAAATGAGCAGCAATGAGGTCATTTCAGTCGGAATGGGCTCATTACCATGCCAACTGTCAAAACTTTTTGAAGCCAGACTTATTCCTTCTCCCGTCTTTTAAACAGTCAACACAGGCTGAGGGTCCTTTGGTTTGATTGTTTCTGGTAGGATGAGAAGAAATTAAAGAAAATAATCAAAGTCTAGAAGAGATAGGTAAACAGCAGATTTTCCCTAAGAGCTGAAAAGCACTTGAGGTAGAGGTGCTCATTGGTCTTGGATATGTTTTGGTCAAAGACTGGACAGAAGGACCTGTAAGTTTGTCCCTTAGGAGCTACATACAAAGCTGAGGATTAGCTCCATCGTCTCTCGGTGCAGCATCATTTTCAAGTTGTGGCAGGGGCAAATACTGATGTAGCAACAAGCTAAAAAAGGGAAACCTCAATTCCACCTCCATGTTTCTGAGATCTTTCTTTTTTTCTCCATCTGAGTAGCAGCCCAATGAGACTGGATCATAAATGAAAATCTGAGTCCCAAGCATAAATCAATCAAGTCATGAAACAGAAGGTCAGGGGATAGATCTTCAGGTGGGGGTAATTCACAGTGTTCACAGTTGCTGAGATAGGCTTTGATGAGTCCAGTCAGCTCAGGGGATCCCCAGCTCTGATCCATCAACAGAGGCTACCATGAAGAGATATGAGCATGTTCCTGAGGACAGATACAGTCTTTCCCTCAAGTCCAGTCTGGCCAAATGGAAAGCAAGATATCTTTGGGTTAGTGGAAGATTATGAATCCCTCCACTGGTGTGTTTATTTCTGATCAGGTAACACACAATTACTCTGTCCTTCCCGTTCATCAACTCTTGCCCTTCTTATCCTTTTCATTTCATGATAGTGGTTGAATTGCTTGATCAAAGGAAGCTCTGGCTGGGATTTATCTCAGCTAACTGTAGGCAACCAAAATATAGACAGGTAAGTCTGAATTAGTCACTCTAGGCTCCTTTTATTGTCAATAGAGATAAACAGATGTCTCCAGAGAGCAATTAATCTGATACTTGTTTGTTATCTATATTAGGATGAGATGAATCACCTTCTCTAGGTGCCTCTTCCTCTCTACTGACTGTAAAGGGAACTGAGGGTGACTAGTTTAGATGTAGGCATCTGTGTTACAGATGCTTCAAGACAGGGAGATAAATCCAACCTCAAAGGAACCCCAGTCATGAAGGTCTAAATTGGTAATGATTCTAGAAAACTTGTTGCAGAACTAATAATAATGGTTGAAAAGAAATTAGGATGTCTTAGCATGAAACATACAGCATTTTATTATGAACCCCATGAAATCCTAATCAACACATGATATGAAAATTATCGGTACCTATGTTTGAGACATTGGTACTGTATATCGCTGTAGGATGGTGTGTTTCAGGCACAGTTTACTCTGCAGTAATGATCCCTGTCAATTCACCACCTTTGTGCTGGTGACAAAAACTGTGCAGTGTCATCATTGTTTTTTTTCCTACACACACCCGCCTCTGGTTAACTGATTCAAGTTAGAGGACCCATGAAATACAGGTTTAAATCAAAGGATTTGGGCCCTAGTTTTGAACCATATAATGTCTTCCTAGTCTTTCGCTACACGAAACTGTCTGAGGGTTTTTGTCTCCCACAGTCAAGCTCTTCAGCAGGGAGATTAAGCTTCTGTATTCAGATACTTCAGCAGGGAAATTCTTTCTCCTGGGGAAAACACCTACTGATAGAATGAATGGCCTTTTCTTCCTTTAAGTATAGACAGATCCCACGCAATTGATTTTGACTAGATAACTAAATTCTAGATCAACCAAAGACTGCAAATCTTCCATGTAATGTCCCTGTTCTCATCTAGCTTATAAAGTGCTGGAGGGCATGAACAATGGGAAATGTGTATGTCTGCAGGCAAGGAGGCAAATTTCTGCTGGAGAAGTGATAAAGATGTTATGATCAGAGGTGTCATTCCAGCTTTTCATTAAGGCTCTGCTGAGTACAAAGGGATCATACTTCACCAGCTGTGCTGCTGGTATTGTTTCCACCATCACTGGTTAATCAAGGCACTGTGGATATTAGACTAGGGAAAGATCTTTCGCTGGTAGCTTGCCTTGTTGGTAGTTATGTTTCTTTTTATCAGACAGGAGATGAGAGCCAAGATAATATGAGCTTCATTCTCCCCTCATTTGTATAGTTTCCCTTGACACTAATGGTAGTTACATATCAGTGTTACCTTACAGTTGTCATTGTCTCTATTTTTGGCAGGCTGTTTTAAGAAATTGAGGTCAGATGAATACTTACTACACAGCCAAGACTCATTAGGGAATAAGAATAATTCCAGGTGATTGTGTTAACATTGCTCTGTACCGAACCCAGTCTTTAGGACCCAAATATTTCTTCTTTCTTAGTCATTTTCATAGAAAAACAAAAATCAAAATGTATCTAGTTCAGTTTCTTGTAGCTGAATTAAGGGTGACTCTTTATTTAATCTTTACCAGTATGTATTTATGACTCAAAAACAACTAAGAAGCATTGAGTAAGGACACTTCTCTGCTACTTACTATATTTCAGAAGAATTTTTTCCCCTGCCATTTGGTAACAGGGAAATTGCAGTTTTTATAGGTGTCAATATAAATGACTGGGTATCTTTTTTCTCATATATTAATATCACACTGCTAAAGACCAAGGAAATACTTGTTTATTCCAATCCTCCTGTTTTATGTAGGCAACTCAGGGCTGTTATATGGGTGCATAAAAAGAACTTGTGAAGAAGGTGAATTTCTGAGACAGGAAATGCTTATTTGTCCTGGGATTCCTTTTCTGAAGGTATGAATGTCATAATTTCCTCTTTTCTTTGTTTGTTATTCAGAATTAAAAGACAGACAAAAGACAGAAATATGGAAAGCATTTTTGTTCCTTAGTTGACTAGAAGATAGTCAGGAGAAGAGAAGCTGTCAAGTTTTCCTTGAGGGATATGTATTTGATATACATTAACGGCTAGAGAAATACAGGTGGAGTTTAATTACCTTCTTCTAGCTCTGGCATAACATGAAACTAATTCCAGGGCAGGCAACAGAACTACATTAGGGCTAAATTTTAAATAGATAAGCTGAAGAGCAAAGGTATCCTCATCTAACGGGTGGGGAATATGAGACCCTCAGACATTAAAGACTGGAGCACCAGAGGATTTAGAGCAAGCATTAAGGTCCCTGGCTCTGAAGGAGGCCCAGAAGCCAAGGCTAGCCAGGCTCCCGGGGTTGTTTCTGTATTTTAAATTACTCACGGTCGGAGTCTGCCTCTCCTTGTGTGAAGTACACACGGAGCTGGCTCCAGGACCCAGGTCTCTCAGGGTGTTCTGGGGAGACCGAACCCTTTGCACTGCAAAATAGCATTTAGGAATTGGTTTGCAGTGCAGGACCCTAGGTATAGCTGCTGTTGTGTAGAGTGTAGACACCCCTCTTATTGCCTGAGCGAGCGAGTCCAGCCAGGGGTATAATATCTCTGATTTCTGGACCCCTCCACATCTCTGACAGAGACATTTCATGATCCACCCAGAGCTGACTTCCTCACACTTCAACATTTCTGTTTTGACCAGAAATACAAGTCAGCATCTGAAAGACTTCCTTTTGAAAATGAACCCCCTCACAGGAGGGGGTTGATGACGAGACATCATTTCTTGTCTCTTGTATTAAGTCACGGGTGGTGTGGCAGAGGGCAGAGCTGAGATCATTGCTTCCCGTGTCTCCGTGGAAAATAACTGCGCATCCTACAGTGAACCTTGTAGGACCACATCAGTGGACACCCTGGCTTTGTTGGCCAACCTGAATTTAACTCACAGGTTTTTTCCTTTCCCCAGCTATCACTTCCCTCCTCCTCCCTTCTTATTTTTCCCACACCTTTGTTTCCAAAGATGCTCAGGTCTCGCTCACATTTTCAAACCCCTACTGCTGTGGGAGAATGAAATGAGTGTGTTTCACCCTCATTAGCAGTGAGTGCATCTTGATTTTAAGCTTTTATTTCATTGGTAGTCTGGGATTTTTTTTTCTTTTTTTAAATTCCTCTCTCCAAACAAACACTTAGTGAAAGATGCCAATTTTCTGGGCAATTATCAGACAGCTTTCATCCCTTTCCTGATACACAGGCCACCAAACTAATAGCTTCATGCTCTCAATTTCACACTCCAGGAATGACACAGAAATGTAACTGGGACACATGTACTGCAGAAACAGTACCAGAAAGAACAGATTTGCCCCTTATTATTAGTTCTTCCTGGAAGAATAGTTATTTTTTTTTTCTCAAAACTTTTAAGTTCAAGGAAGCAGTATGCTTCTATCATAGATAATATACTGCATTTCTGGGAATCCTCCAGGGGCCCATTCTTCCCCCTGTCCCCAGCCCAGTCTTTTGTCCTCCAGACACCAAACTATAATGAAGTGACTCTATCAAAACATGGTGGGATGCCCTGGGTTCTGGAGACGTTGATGCTGTGTCTCAGAATGATAAGACATTCTGAAGGTAAATTCAAATTACATATTGATGTGTACATCACAGGTATGATCTGTTTGTTACAGGCAACCAGACTTTATATATAATAGGCACTGCATATTGTACATAGATATATATATACTACTGTGTATCTGTAATATCTGTGGAGAACACAAAAGATTGTCTTTTTAACAAGCAATGCAAAATCTGTAGTCCATTGCACAAATTCATGTTTTGCACATTGGTCAGTTTATTTAATGTGAGAGAACGTTGTACAATGTCTTACAAAAAGTGTATTCCTAACAGAGGTCTTTGGCATCTCAAAAGTCTTTGCTATTTCCAGGACAACAGTTTTTTTTCTCTTGCTGTGGCTGTCCAGCCCAATCTGTGATAACAGATGTGCTGGACATTTACTTCTGGCAACAGCATAGTTGTTATTCATCTGATACAGTCTTTCAGTAACTCCATGAATGCGGTAATCGGGAAAATGAAACTTAAATGAAAGAGTGCATACAGCAATTTTTTTCCTTTCTTTCTTCCTTCCTTCGATACTGTCATTGCTTCCACCTCTCCATTCCTTTCTGTGCACTTTCTGTAACCATTCTGAATGTTTTTGAGGATGTTTCTACTTCATTCTTCAATCCCTTTTGGCCACCTTTAGTGATCCTGAATGAACTCTGTTTGCTGCTCTAACCACAGCCACTTTCCTCACTTGCATTCAAACTGGAAAGCTAAATTTTATTTTTCTGTGTGGAAAACCTTTCCTCATTCTTGATAACAATTTTGCCAAGGAGAGTCCTCAAAGGTTGAGAATATAGTTTGCAAAATCCTCACGGGTTGGGTATGTTCTTTATGGGGAGAAAGAAGAGATGCCAGGGAACGATATTAGCTAGTAATGCTCATTTTGATTAGCAGTGAGTCTGAAATGATCTTGATAGAGAGTCAGGTCCCTGTCATAGAGATGAGGAAACTACAGCAAGAACAAGGTAGTGACTTCCTAAAGGTCATGCCACAAATGAGGATAGAAAATAGATCAGTACATTAACTGCAAAATCTCACCGTCTCCTGTAGTCCTAATCTGTTTGCACAGGCATATATCAGCTTGGGTCAATATGGCAGAATCTAGACAATACTAAATATTTGGTACCCCATCATTTCTGTCGGCCAGTATCAGGTGCTTCTGAGGAGGGTGGTGAAATCTGTGCAGCAGGTAGTTACGCCCAAAGACCCCAAGGGATGTGTCTTTATAACTCTTAATGTCTTTTTATGCTTTTCAGCTATTATCAGATTCTCCGGAAAATGCTGTAAGGTAATATCTGGTCTGAGGACTGGCTAATATCTTAAGTCCTGTGTTTGGCTGAAATCCTTCCAGGCTATCATCTGACTGAGTTCATAGAATCATAGAATGGTTTGGGTTGGAAGGGATCATGCAGTTCCAACCCCCCTGCCATGGACAGGGACACCTTCCACTAGACCAGGTTGCTCAACTCAGTTATTGCAACTCAGTTCATCTGGGGAGAAATAAAATAATATAAACCAAAACAGACCTTCCTGACTTTTTGATGGAGAGGATGGGCACGATCCTCCATGATTCATTTCAAGAAAATTTGTCTTCACATGGACATGCTGGGTATGGCTGTGATAGGTTGGTTGTGTGATCCCAAGTCAAATATTTAGTTTCAGCAGGTTTTTGTCTCACTGTTTCTTCCAAAGACATATGGATTCACAGAGTTTAGGGCCTTCTGCTTACTGAGGCCAGTGCCTGATGAACCAAGCCTGCTTAGGTTCACTCTGGCGTGACACAAGTTGTGTTCCCAGAGATGTGTGTGGCTTCTGAATTACAAAAGCTCTGTCCAGGGCAGATCTGAAACACAGGTCTGGGAGTAACCTTGGCAAATGGACCTGTCATGGGTCAGGATTTGGCTCTGAATGCAGGCCCCCTTTGGTCCTGCTAATGGATACAGCTTGAACAGCAAATCTACATCTCTTGGAGGGTCACTCTGCTCTACTGTGAGTTTCCAACTCACTTTTAGACAGCTGGTATCATTTCTAGTTCCCACCTCTAGCTCTCAGGCTGCTGATAAGAAACAGCAGCCTAAAGCAAGGATATGGACTTGCTCTCTAAATCTTTCTTTGCTGGAGCTGTCATTTGTCTTCCTTCTCTTATTTTAAAATTAACCTGTATTCTTGCTCTTCAGATACTCTTCCCAATGTTTGCATTGGCAGATCTGTCTGTAACTCTCATTTCTCTGATCAGTGCCTTTCCAATCTGAAATGGACAGAAGTGTTCTTTTTCCTGGATCTCCAGACATTCTCCTCTCCTCTCCTCTCCTCTCCTCTCCTCTCCTCTCCTCTCCTCTCCTCTCCTCTCCTCTCCTCTCCTCTCCTCTCCTCTCCTCTCCTCTCCTCTCCTCTCCTCTCCTCTCCTCTCCTCTCCTCTCCTCTCCTCTCCTCTCCTCTCCTCTCTTTTCCCCTTTTGAATTCCTCCCCTGCCTCAGATATCTGGCTTTCTTTTTGTACTGACTCACCTTAAATAGCCTTCTAGCACTTTATGGGAACATTCTGTTGGGTGATCTAGAGTGAAAATGTAGAATTTCTAAGGACCATATCAAACATTTCAGTTACATCTCAGATGAGAAAGCATAAAGGCTTTATTCATATTGTGTTTGCCTGTGCCAATAAATCCCAGCTCCTCAATGGGGAGACTGTAAAGTGAAAAGGAACGAAAGACCTCATGGTACCACAGAGTGAAAAAGAAGTCATATGCCAAGAGAATGACAGTCTTCCAATGGATTCTTTTCAATGAACACATGGAGGGAATTAAACTTGCCTCTAGCCACTATAACTTAGATAGAACCTTGGCTAGAAATGAAAAATTAATGTAGCTATACTTCTGCAGTTGCAGTAGCCCTTATCCCAGACTGTCAGAGTCTGGAGGACTTATTCTTCTTAGCAGATCCCCAGGTGAATTTGACTGTAATAAAAAAATTATCTTCTAGTTCTAAAGGCATCTCTAATCCAGCAGAGAAAGACATGAGAAAAAGCCACAGTTGGAAAAAGAAGCCTCACAAATTTCACTTGTGTTTTAGTCAGTGAGATCAACTTCAGGACAAATTGCTAAATTGATAAAATATTTTTTTTTCTCATGTTTCTCCATAATAGGGTTAGATACCTTTCTGAAATCCATGCTTTACTTAACCAAATCGGACTCAGTGCTGAGGTGGATTTATCCCAGGTCTATATGGGAAATCAGATAGGAGTAATGAAAAGTCCCTTCCACTATTCAAAAGAGTTCATATGTAAATCTATTCTATAAGACCCCCCACTTTTTCTACTTTTTCCGTTACTTCTAGGTGAAAATCCAAGACAAGCACAACTTATGTTATGAGATAAATATGAGGGAAATTAATATGGAAGCTGTTGTAATATTACAGAAATCTGAAGCAAAGTCTCATCTTCAGCCTGGAAAAAAGTTACATAGCTTGAATACAGGGTGTGTTGTCTGCCATCCAGGTAGATGTTTCATGCTTCAGTCCAGGCAGACAAGAAGACATTAGTCCCACTCTGCTCTTAAGTGGGATCTAGGCATACCTAGGCAGTCACTACTGATATCCATCTACCATGGTCTTAAGGCTGTGGGACAAGATTCCACCATCACCTCCCTTAGTATTCAGCATGCCTTCTGAATAGGTAACCCAAACCCTTCCTGCTGCAGATTGAACCATTTTTTTCCCCTGTCCTACCCTCAGCGCCACTGGGGAACATTGGTTTCTATCATCTCTAAAATAACCTTTTATGCATGGAAGGAAAGCTTGATTGTCCTCGACGAGCCTCCTCCTTTCTAGACTAAACAAATCTAATTTCTGAAACATTTCCCTGCAGGTCATGTTCTTGACTAGCCTATCTCTTCAAAACATCTATGTCCTTGCTGCTAGAGAGCTCCCACCTTTTAGGCATTTATGTCTTTGAGTTCCCAAGTATATATTTCTATGCTTGCCTGGGCTAAATATCACTTCTTTGGATTTCTGACAATTTCTCCAGTTTTCCAAGAAAACATGAATCCTGATCTTTTCTGGACTTTCTGAAAACTCTCTTGACAGCGTCATATGCTGATTCTATATAGGTACTGCCCAGTCTGTCAATGAGTGGTTTTCAACTCTAGGGACATCTCTTGCACACAGCAGATCCCCCTACTACATCTTCAGGCTGTTGATAGTGATTCTTTGAGTATTTTTTACAAGTAGTCCCGCACCTGCTTTTCAGTGATCATACTGAGGCCTCAGAAGCTCTGTTTGCTGATAAGAATGACTTACAGGAATGTGCTACAAACCTTAGAACAGTTCTGTTATATCAGATTTTCATGTTCCCTCCATCCATTATACCAGCTCTCCTGGCATTAAGGGGAATTAAATTGATTCGACATGATTTGCTCTTCACAAACTGCTGTTTCATCTCACTAGTCCCTGGCTTGCTTACAAATAGTTCAGTGAATAATGCGTTCCAGTATGTTTCTAGGCTTCAAAGTGAAACTGGGACCGGCTCACAATTGCTGGCTTGTCTTTTTATTAGAACAAGTCCTATGCTTGCCCTTCTGCAGTGCCCACACATTCTCTTGTGTTGTCAGATGAGAAATTGTGTTCTTAGATGCAATTTCACAAAGGAAGTCCTGTGAGGCTCATAACCACATAAATGTCCATCTTCATATCTTCTCCCAGTCCAAGCCAGAGCTCACAGTGTTCTGGCACACAGCCGTGATCTTCCTTCATCCTTGACCCAAAGGCTTGTTCCACCAGCCAGCTGCATCTGGCTGTCTTTGGCCATGGGTTGGGATGGTCACCTCCTCTGCAGGGGTGGCCTGACATGGAAATCTACTTTCTCCTGTGTGTCTCTCCTCCTTTATGCCATGAGATCTCTGGTTGCACAGTTCTGGATGTTATCCACTCACGCATCCTCATCCATCTGTCAAAGACCAGACGCAAGCATGCCTAATGGGCACTGGAGTACCAAAATGAGCTTGACTACTATCCTCTATCGCAACAGTAAAACAAGGGGACTTTCAGCAAAAGAATAAAAGGCAGAAATTGTAAAATAGATCAAAGAAAATGCATTCTCTACACTGTATTTTCACATGATATCAATGCGGTGGGATGGATGTTGGACTTCTTGTCCCAGTCCTATTCCTCCTGGAGACCAAAAGCCATATTCCTCACAAAGATGAAGATACTAGAAGGATGAAAAAGAAAAATAAATGCCATCAAGAAATAATTATTAGATAAACCAGTCTTTAACCAGGTGGTGTTTAAGTACTGCAAACCTTCCCAGCTAATGCCAGAAGCTAAGAGGCCTCAGCTGAGGTGCAAATAGTAACAGGCTAGTGAACACTCTTAGGTGATTTCAAGGGGAAAGAAATGGGAGTATTTTAAGCCACCAGATCTCAGTTAATGTTTCCGCAGTGGAAAAATGGTAACTATCAGATAAGGGACGATAACTTCTTATAAAGCACTTCACATCACTGTCTGAAACAAGGAGGACATACACTTAGGTGGGCAGGGAATAAATTCAGAAAGATGATAGAAATTGATGGCATAAGCAAATTTCTACTTAATGAACAAGGAAGAATGATTTCTGGACAATTCACAATTATTTGTGTCCATCGTCAAAACCTTTATTCCTATTAACATCACAAATTATTCCTATTAACATCCCCCAAAAGATACAGAAATAATTGCATGAGTGGTCTAATCAGAGTAGCACTGATTATTTCTTTATAGTCTGTTGTGTCCACTTTTTATTATCCTGCTCAGCTCTGGCTTTACAGACTGGAAACAGTTTTTGCTTCCTTTTCTGAAATTACAGTTTCTTGTAGCTGTGCTGCTTCTTCAGTACGCAGACCCCGAAGGAAGCAGCATTACTGGTACTGTAAGAAATGTAAAGAAGAAACACCAGGGAAGGAAACATCTGATTGTGATTTTGTCTAGTAGTAGTTTACAGGCAGCTTTCCTAGAAGTAGATGGTACAGTGACTCAGAGCAAAGGGTATGGCTTCTGGGGCCTCCAGAAAATCTCACCAAAAAAGTAGGAATAAAAGATTTTGGGTAGGAGGGGTGGATAAGCCAAATTGTTTTAAGAATCACCTTCAGTTATCTGAAACAAAAACTTTCAGTGCTTTTTGTCAGTGAGATAAAAGGAAGTGAAAAGAAAAAGTGCATGGCTGTTCAACCCACAAACCTGCAGTTTGAGCACGAGGAAACTTTTCAGTGTATTTGTACTAAATACCTGAATGCTAAATTTAATAACAATCACAAATAAGTGTCTGAGTCCAGTTTGAAAAGAAAACCCCATCTGAAAATGAAACACAACAACAACAAAAAATTAAAATACATTGAAATGATGATTTCCCAAATTGAATCTGAGCCTGTGAGGAGTCCTGTGGGGCTGCCTGGTTTTGACGAATCTGAAGGCATTTTGCCCAGTCCTTGTTCTTTGTTCAAACTCTTTCACGCTCCAGCTTTTGGTTTCCTTGCTGGTTTCCTCAGCTTGCTCACCGTGTCGCAGCTCTCTCGCTGTCTTTCTCCTCTCCCAGCCCAGGCACAGGCATATTTTTTGCAGAAGGAGCAGCATTGTTTGCAGGCAAATCAGGTGTCAGAGCTTTTACTAGATGCGACTTCCTCTTGAACACAAAACTGCACTTCCAGCAATACATCACTGCCATTGTACAGGTTGGTTTGCAAAGAATTTTCTGAGGTCAGCATCCTTTGCCACACAAGGCCAGACCTTCAGTTATTACCTAGCTTATTATGGGAGAAATGTACAGCTGGCTGTGGGGGCTGTTGGATAACGTCTCTCTGCTGCTGGGAACAGCTTTGGCCCAGTGGTGAATAGTAAGGAGATCTGTAGGGGCAGGAGGAGCTCTCCTGGAGAAAGAAAATGATGTATTCCCCCTTCTCAGCTGGCTGAATAGTGGCTGGGGATTTTTTTTTTTTTTTCAGCTGCTGCAAAGTGGAGCTGCCTCCTTGATCTTTTGTTCTGTACCTGGAGGTAGCTGGACCCATGATTAGGGAAAATGTAAAGGTGCAGTGGGTGCTTTTGTCTGCAGGGGCAGTGGCACCATGGCAATCTGGATAAGTCTGAGCTCTTGGCAAAGATGAGCTGGTCACTAGCCCTACTACCGCTGGGCAAGAGCACACGCCAAGAAGAAGGGCTAAGAAGAACTTTGGAGACTGGGATCTCTCATGACCCAGGCGTTTCTCTCCAGACCACACAGCTTTCTGCCCACCCTGTGCATTGCAGTGGATTGATACAGGTAATAAATTAGTGTTTGATCACCTGAATTTGCTAGGTGAACTACAGTGCAGTTCTATGGTGTGTTTTTGCAGCATGTTTCCATATGGTGTCATCAGGACAAGCAAAGCTAGTCCACGAAAAAAACCTCAGCATTAATCTGGCAGCTGTTGCATGTGACTTTGAATTGCTGCAAATATCATTTCAGAGCTTCTCAACACTGAAATTAAAAGAGAGCACATGCTGGAGGAGTTTAACTTCCACTGAAATTTTCCTCATGAGTTAGAAGCTGAACTGATAGACAGCATTCGGTCCAACAAACCACCTTTTCTCCTTGTCCCCACTTTTCTGGCAGGAAGGGTTGTAGCAGGAGTAGAGGATGTCAGACGCTGTGGACCCAAGCCAAAGCAGAGAGGATGTGTAAATCTAGTAGAACGGGTAGAAGAGAGGAAGAATGAGTTAGCCTTTTTCACTCGTGTGGGTGGGAAAAAGGTAGTGCTATTAAACACCGTTCAGCTCCAAAGCAAAGAAGAAAATGTATATGACAGGCTGTGAAACTTCCTGTGAATCTGACTCACTGCTTGAGCTAACATTACCTTTCAGTGACAGGAGCGGCAATGTGTAGTCAGCTGGCAACGCATCTCCAGAAAGGGCAGTGAGGGAGCTGTATCACAAATGTTCATCTTACTATTAGGATACCTTATTTATCTGTGGTTGCAGAAACAATGTGCTAAGCATGCAGCAGTCAGAGCATCAGCCGGTCACAGTGCCATGCGTCCCAGCTGTATGCGATAGGAAGTTAAGGCCAGCTCTAACACGAAAATGTCAGGGGTTGCTTAGGACAGCAAGTTGCCGCTCCTGGCAAAACGGTCATGGGCTTGCAAACTACTTTGCCTGTGCAAACTCAGGCTGGCAAAGGAAGGGCAAGGATGCATGAATGTTACAACCCCTGAGAAAGACAGCCAGCCCCTGCAGCTACAGGAAGGGTAAGGCTAACCCCCGGTTCTCCTTCCAGCCCCTCTCCTACCATGAGGAACTCTTTCTCCTTGGGGTTCCTGGGGAGAAGCTGTGTGTTGCCTCTGCAGATAAAAATCGAGAAAACGAGTAACAGAGGGTTCCATTTCTAGCTCAGTGAGATTGATCGTAGGCCTGCTTCCAAGGCTGCTTCAGTCAATGTGAAGCCTTGCCTCCTTCAGAGAAGACTGTCTAGGGACACCATCATAGGAGTGGATTTTAAGGAGCACCTTTAATAATGTGGGATAATCATGTGTTTGCTAGCACTAGAAGACGGTGATGATACCTTGGAGGTAGGTCGTCAGATCATAATGACCACGACAGCTCCCTCAAAGCCAAAGGAGTTGTGGCAGCTGAGCATGCGTTCCTCAGGTTAGGTAGAATTTTCCACGGAGGTTTAGGGTGGAACCAAAAGGCGAGACGTGGATGTGATTTGGCGGTGAGAGCCCGCTGCAGAGCCTCTGCCATGGGGTGCATTTATATGAAGTAAGAGCCCTGGGTCAGCCTTGAACAAGCCATGCTGTGAACAGGGGAGATCCCTCTTCTCTGCAGGGAGTGATGGTCACTCCTCAGCTGTTCTCAGGTAACAGGGTGTAAGCTGTAAGCTCTGCACCTCCTGCCTGTGCCCACGTAGCACAGTTGCAGTCCATCCCTGCCCGTAAACCCTTCCAGACATGAGAGGGTACCAGACTGGAAAGGTAGGAGGAGATTCAAGCTGCGCTGATATGACGTGTGTCCAGTTTTTTTTCCCTTGCCTTCGTGACTTGTTTTGGTTTTGCATACAATTTATGTTTTCTGGGACTTTTTAGAAAAACTCTAACCCCTCACGTGTAAGTGAGGGATGATTACCAAGGAGCACCAATGCAAGGGTTAAATTTACTAATTTGTGATGTGGTAGGAAGCGCCGTATCCGTGTCCTTCCTATGCAAACCCATCTCCTCTTGAAGACAGTGACAAACGAAAGGATTTCTCCATGGCTAGGCTTTGGCCCTTGCTGTTCAACCAGGAACAGTGGGGAAATGCAGTCATTCTGCTTTCCCAGTCTGGATGATGTCTGCACTGTAGGTTTCTCCTTCAGGGCTACTCCTTGGAGGGGTGCCACATTCAGGTCCCGGTGGGTTTGGGACAGACTAGGCGGGATACTGTCTGCATTATTTACCATACAGGCACCTGGCCGCTAGGAAGTGTGCTGAGACCACCATATGGATTTCATCTCCTCTACCAATGAGCTGGGAGAAGCGCAGCCCTTAATTTCTTTGCTTTAGGCTGAGTGCTCTGAATTGGGTTACTTTTGAAGTCGTACACCCCTCTCCTCCTCCCCTCCCTGTCCCGCACACGCGTCCTCTCCTTCCCTCCGAGAGAAGCGCTGCCGCATAACGCTGCGGGGAAGAAACGGGGATGACTGACACCAGATTTATTTGAAAGGTGCTTTTAAGGCATCAGCCTAGGGACGCCGTGGGAAGTCTGGCCCCAGGAGGCGAGAGGTAGCTCGAGAGTCAGAAGAGGAAGGTGGAGCAGGGCCAGCTAAAGCCAGGTTAAGCCAGCTCTTCTGTTCTTAGCTTTTAAAGTTTAAATCCTCCTGCCCTCAGCTAATCTATCATCTGCTTGTCATATAGCTATTGATTTTGCGTGCAGGCAATATCGTGTCGCAGTGCAACATATTTATATGCACACACATAAAATAATAAGTAGATTAAAGAATAGGTAGATAGATAGATGAATTGATACTTTGCGCTTCCACGCTGTACTGAACACTGGTATAATACTACTTGAGTGAAAATCAATAAATAACAAACCAGACGATAGAGCAGCTGGAGGAAGCGCTGTGTGTCTGTCTAGCTATCTACCCACCAACCTACCTGACTTCCACCTTGTCATAAAGGCTCTCTTAAGCCATGTCCCTGATTTGGGGGCAATTACTTTAATATTAAACACATACAAAGGTCTTCCCCCCCCTCCCCAATATCAGAACCTCTGCATTTAACTCAATGCCCAGTGAAACAAATGAGACTTGGACAGGCTTTGATCCTGGCTCTTTGTAAAGTCTCTAAGGCACATCTGAAAAATAAAAATAAAAGAATAGGTATAACTGTAGCAGATTTTTATTACTCTGTGTGATGACTTGCATTCCCAGGTATGCACAGATACCAGTTAGAGGTCTCACAGGCAAAGACCCCCTGCTATTGCAGCTGGACTTCTTTATTACTCTTTAGATCTATGTGGATATTCAATATGCATGTATGCCTATACAATCTATCTATGTATCTCTATATTACATATATTATATCTATATTGTATCTATAGATACCTATATATTATAAATGTGTGTGTGTAGCATGTCTGTGCGATGTATATGCATTCAAAAGCTGTGTGTATATTTGGAAAAATCCTCTATGGTGTGTAATGCAGAGAGGCAGTCAAACATTCGGCAAGGATTCCAGGCGGTGTGAAGGTAAGTTGAGTGAAAATGTTTATATGAATGTTCAAAGCTGGGGAAGTTTGAATCTTGTACAATACAATTAAAATGTGTATTTTAGTGATAACTGAATCAGAAATAAACACAAAGAAAATATGAGAGAAGAAAGGAGGAAAAAATTACACACTGCTGACATGCTCTGAATTAATTTGCTAGGTAGAAACCATGATGTTGATGTAGATACTGTATCTACAGCTAGCTCCACAGTGAGAGGAATAACCTCTATCTAATACTGTGTTGATATGAAGGACTTTGACACAGTTTGAAAACACGAGTGATACATTAGAGTTAAAAAATAGCATTTCTGCATTATAGGGTCCAAAGGAAATAATTTATGCTGCAGGCTTTTTTGTTCTAGTGACGATTATTTTATGAGAAATAGGTTTTGATTTCTAAACTTAGCCATGCTGCCCACAAACAGTACTTTCTGGGGATTAACGATTGATCTTTCCATTTCTCAGCTTTCTTGGTTCTCTTCACATCTTCTGCTTCCCAATGTGTGTGTGTGTAAGCTCTGTAGCCAAATGCAGAATAGTCATCTGGCAGAAGCAGTAAGCCACGGGAATACAGACATATTTCTGTCCCCGAATTTTACCACATCTTCAGGCTGAAGACCGAGGATGGCAGAAAGATTAAAGTTTGACATTAATTTCTGTTGTCCATTGAAGGGATAAGGGAATTCCCTTTCTTTGGTGTTTTGAACCTGTAGAATTAATGGTCAAAGGCTGAAGTCAGTATCCAGGCAAAACATTTGCTGATTTGAAAAGACGGGTTGTCAGAGCAAAGATTTCAGAATTAGAAAGGCAGCTCAGAGGAGTGCTCGAGCGCATGTTGAAATCTGTCCTTCATGATGGAACTAATAATTTTTGCATTTTAGGATGGGAACTTGCGTGTGTTTTATTTCCCTCTGGCCCAAGCTCATTTCCCAGGTTACTAGCAAGACATCAATAAATCCTCCAGGTGAGCAAAACGGGTCGTGCAATTGCTGGTGAACTGCGAGACAGTTACTGTCCCCAGTTATCTAAGAACTCATCATGCCTTTATATATTTATTACCCCATCTTCTCTACTTCAGCCCACTTGTGTGTCACATGCAGGGTGAATGTTCATCTGGTGGGACTTTAGTCTGATTGTCTCCAAAGGGCAGCTGCTGTGTATATATTGCACAAAACCAGTATCAGGCTGCAGAGTCCTTTGCTGGAGCTGGCTGCACACAGCAGAACAGCCCTTGTAAAAATTGTCTGTTTGGATTATCCTTCTAGACCCAAATTAACTTCTTCAAACTTCAAACTCTTACTAGAGGTGCTTGAATTGGCAGCATGGTGCATGGTCGCTTTGTGTTTCCTTTACAGTCACCTGCTGAGGGTGATTCACATTATCTCATATCTGAATTGTTCTGTGGTTATCACTATCTTACCTCAAGAGCAGCTACCTGCCTAAATGAGGTGATCCTTTTAGTGCCTTAGGTGGGAGAAACTGGTCCTGGGCTTGATTATATGGGATATCTCAATGGGTTTTGTTAGCACAGAAGGAGAAAAAAAAAAAAAAAGTAAAAAAAAAGAAAGAGTGGGTGCTATACCTCTGACTGCTCATTCATCAAGCCAGGCAAAAGCACCTGAAACAAGTGAGAGCATTTGCCATTCACGACTTCCTTATTACTTTTTTTTTAAATTTTCATATCATAGTGTACTTAGACAATACAGAAAAAACCACTTGACCCAGATGCCAAATCAAATATAATTGGCAAATAATCCAGTTGAGCAGGTAATGATTACCAATGGGTTAAAATCTGTAAACATAAACTACTGGGCCAAATTCTGTTGAATAAGAGATGCATTCTCAGAAATCAAGTGTGATTATAGACAAATGAAGAATAATGACTGAATAATTGTGTATTGGCGTATTATCTGAATTGATTTAGGTAATTCAGGTTATCACTAAGACTTTAGATGGCATATGCAGCCAACATGATCTCTGGGGACAAAATTCTGTAGCCAGTGACCACACAGTGAGGAACCTACAATCGCATCCAGCCATTTTTAACTGCATGAGCTGGGTCACCGAATACCTGCCTGGATCTGAGAAGGGTGTGGGTGGCCTTTGTTACAAATCTAGAGTGAGACTTAATCATACATCACATGCCTCCAGGCAGACACTTTTCTTTTTCGGCAAATAAACACCTATAAAGCTGTACCAATACCATAAATATGATCAGTAATACAACAGAATATTCTTTACAGGAGCACTCCCATCTGAGATTTTCCTTCTTGTGCTAGACACTGGAGAAATACAAATAAATCTGACTTTTTACGACTTGTTCCTACTTCTATTTCACAACCCACTTTTCCTTGCTGACTGTTGCGAGAAAGTTATTGTTAAGCACTGATGACCTCTGCACCTTAAACTCTGTGCTAATCCTGGCATGCTCCTTTGCATTTCAGTTTGCCGCATACCTTAACATGAGACCGGCATGTTTTGCGTTGCAGAAAGGAATTTCAGTCTCAGAACCTGTATTTCACGGAAACATGTTCTGCTAGTGGAAGCACCAGTGGTTCAGGCATATCTTACTTTTTGACACTGCAGAAAAGAAATGCTTGGAATGAGGCCACTTGAATCTTTTCTCCACTTTGTAGATGCTTTGAGAAAGAAAGAGAAACAGGAAAGCTAGTGGTTGGGAGAAAGTCATCACCCATTTCTCTCCTATTCCTTGTGATTAAATAGCAGGGTTAGTGTTGGATTTTTGGATAGCTGCCGGGCCTTTGTTACTGCTCTTTTTGGCTACGTCTATTTTGTATCTCAGGAAATAAGTCAGAGTGCAAACTGAAGCTCTACCTAGCTTTGTGGACTCGAGATGCCTTTACGCAATGCAGCATGCCAAGCTTCTTGGGATGCCTACAGATCCCACCTCCACGTGGTCTTGGGTCCCTCCTGGAAAAGTCGTCAGATCATTTGATTTGCTTGCTCTCAGCTGTGTGACTTTGCCACGGGAGAAACGGAACAATTTGTGCCCATCGTGTCTGTACTACAGACGCGTGCTGCTGATTAAACTTAGGCCATGAAGTAAGTCTGGGTTTAACATGGCTCAGGCTTGAGGTGTTCATAGTGGAAGGGGTTTGGCTTCAGATTCAGACATTTATATTTATATACAAATGGACTTTGAAGAGTGACTCAGCTGTGCCTGCTGCCTGGTGCCCTCTTGGCTGTGTGATTGCACTCTCTGCATCTTTACTTCATTACCTGTGACTGTGGCACTGGGAAGTCCCTGTGTGGGCCCACAAAATATTGAATCAACCAAAGTTCCTATGTATCTTTGCTCTGTTGGGTACAGAACAACAGCAATAGAAACTTGCAATAGGAAATGGGCATCTGGGCATCCTTAGATGTCAGTCAGAGGACCAATTATCCAAAGATTTACAGCATCATTAAGGAGGTTTTCCACAGACTTTGTAAAGGAAGGAAGGAAGGGAGGGAGGGAGGGAAGAAGAAATAAATAAATAAAGAAAAGGAACTGAAAAAGAAAGAAAACAGAACAGCGAGCAATTCTCTTTAGAAAACTAGTTGTAGTTCATTGAACCTTGTCTTCCTTTTGCCTCCCTGATCTTAGGTAAACATTTGAGTGAAGTCCAAACCAAATACACACACCAAAATAGCATAGGGTCTAACTGATACAATCTCCAGTACGAATAGAAAAAACTAGTTTGAAGGGGGAAGGGAGAAACCTTTTCCTAGAACAGCTATTGCTTAGGTGAAGGCTATCGTCCCTTTGACTGTACAATGGCAATTAATTAAGTACTTCCTATAGCAAGCATAACAAAATGTCCCGTTTTAGAAATGTGGCTGTTGCTGAGATGGTAAAGGAGCTCTGAATGTTCAGTGCCCTTTTACAGTGCTTTTTATGAAATTGTCCTAAAGTCCTTCCTAAATGTTTTGACCTCACCTATTGGAGTAAGTAATGAGGCCACCTTTTCTATACAGTAATAACTTCTCTTTTCTAACTTTCCGTGGACGCCGTGTGTGTGTTGTGGGGAGGAGGTGAGGATGAAAGGCAATGTATCAGCAGAGAGGAGAAATCTAAGCCACAAGAGTTGAGTCATTTTGGCCCATCTGCAAGACAAAGGCGCATTGCACAACGTTACGAGCACAGCTAAGTCCAAGGCTTAGACCCTCACCTTCTTGGTTAGGCAACAGAGGAGACAGATAGGGCAGTGGGATGGAGATAGCTTTGGGCATTTAAATGCCTGAAGTTAGCTGTGAGGAGGCTGAGCTATTCATTATTTCATGCCAGGCTCAACTGCTTTGATGGAGGCATCATGCCTAATATGCACTGAAGATGTCCTCACATGTCTAATGTGTCTAGACTTACTGGCCTTTAATATTCTGCAAGTTGCAGGAATCTAGAGGTGATAGGGACACTACAGTGGTCAAAGCCTGTGTTGTGTTTTCACTGGTGTAAATCAGCATAACACCACCCATGGTTAGAGCTGCATACGTTGAGACCAGGTGAGGAGCTGGCTCCTTGCGAGTGTTGGCTGTTACAGAAGATATAAAAGGTCTTTATATGAGAAGGATGTTATGGAAGGGAGTGGTAGCTTATTATGAAGATAGAGCTGACCTTGCCTTTGGGACAAGTCCATGTAGCTGTTTAGGAGACAGCGAAACCCGGGCCCAACGTATCTGGCACATATTTTCTGGGGATTAAAAAGGATCTTTGACTTCTTCTGCAGTTCCGAGCACAGGTTGTCCCTTGTGCTACTGCGCTGTGCCACGCACAGCTCTCACTATGGCTTTGCACCGCGTACAAAATGTTCCTCTCTGGAGGGCCTGTGATCTTCTGGGAGCGTTGCTGCTGGCTGTCAAAAGGCTGCTGCATTTGCCCCAGAGGAGAGGAGGGGTACGGATGCGCACCAGATTTCCACATTGTGTGCAAGGAGCCTTATAATTATCTTATACATTACAGTTGGGAGCCTTAGGCAAAGGGTAGGCTCCCGTGCTTTCTCCTGACCCATTGTGTGAAATTTCTTGTGACGCAGGCTGGGGAGGTGGCTGCCTCTAGACGTCTTTGTCGCGTAACGATAGTCATTCCGTGACAAACGGGGCTGGGCCAGCCTGCCTGGGCATGGGTTGAGGCTGGATGGTGTGGCTGTGGGACGCGTTGGGTGCTGCGGTGGGGAAGGGGCTGGGACATCAGCAGGTGCTGGGAGCTGGGGTTTCTCAGAGGGCTTCAGAGGGTGGGCCACCTTCCGGGGTGGCCGTGCAGCACCCTGATGTCTCTTCTGAATGTGGAGCCCATGGGCTGTGCGTGGTAAAAGTTAACCCAGCTGCCTGTCACCTTCTTCGCCCCAAGAAGAAGAGCTGTTTCCACCCTCCTTTCCTTGCTCAACTTCTGACAAGGTCTCACCTGCATGTTGTCCTTTTGTCCCCAGAGGTGGACCAGCTTAGCACCTTTTGCACCTCCCAGCTTTGTCTCCATAATAAGGACCAGCAGGAGCTGGTGTACCTGGCAAAGCCACCTTCTCAATGCTGGTTAAGGATCTCTTTGGAAAAGCAAAAAAAGGATAAAATAGGAAATTTTTGACAATCTGTATGAACAGATTGTACTTAGCTGTTGTCACTGTGGTATAATAGGAGAGGATTTGCTCTTGCGAGGAGGGATGGATGCATTGTAATCCCCCTTAGTCTGGTCCAGCGCACCATGTGTGGTCTGGGTGCTGAGGTGCTGTTGCAGATGAACTGACTTGTTCAGGCTGTAGCTGCATGCAGCCAAATTTAATTCCAGGATTAATGCTTGAGCTGACTGCGGAGTGGCTGTTCATCTCATAGAAATGCTGCAATTGTTGAACTAATGGTACAGTCACCTCTCAGAAAGGGATGAAATCGAATTCACACAAAATTTCCAAAGCAAAAAAATCAGGTTTTGTTGGGCTTTTGGTTCACAGAATTAAAAATGTTTCCTTTGTGTCCAGCTTTCTCGTTTGAACAAATCTATTTTTCTGAGAGTGTTTTTTGCACCAAGGAGTCGGGTCCAACAGCAAAAGCACAAACCTGGTCTTTGAATGTGCTGAAGTGAAACACTTTGATCACCTTGAGAGGTTTTTCTAGCAATGCTTGAAGCCCACCAACTTGCTCAAACGGACCTTGGGCCATGGGCAGGGTTGGCTTCCAGGAGCTGACAAAATCAAAGTTTTACAAAAGAATTCCCAGTCTGCGGCACACCCCACCACCCCACCCAGAGGAGAGAGATTATGGGAACTCATATCACAGAAAGATCAAGCTTCAGTTTAATCACCTCTTGTTAATGCCTTTCTTATATTGGATTTTAATACATTTTTAATCTGTTTTTCATTCTTCATGTTTTATCACCTGGGTGATCTGAGTGAACAGGACCCAACCTGATGCTGGGACCAAAAGGCAGCAAGGGAGGTGTAAAAGCAGAAGCAAAATTTCCCAGGAGGTTGTGGAGGAGGGATGTAAGCTGATGACTGGTCTGGCAGAAAAACTAAACTGGGACTGAGGCAGCTGATGTGACATGGTCCCGTTGTGTGACCTTGAGTCCCTCCAGCCTGTGTTCCTCCAGCCTTTTGATTGCCTATTGAGTTATATTCTTTAGTAAATAATTTTTTTCTAAGTACAGCACCAAGCACACTGATACCTTCTTCCCAGCTACATCCTCTAAGTAATGCCACACACGGAAAAAGAAAAATCTTGAGAACTTAAACTAATGACACAGAGAACCTGTCAAAAACCCCTTCTGAGGGACCTCTCCCATCCCCCTCCGTGCTGAACTTATTTTTCCTTCAGTTCAAAAAGACCCTTATCAACGTTTCAATCTTTCCATGTAAATACACTGACAAGTGTCAGGCCCTGGCAAACCTATAATTAAGGCTGAACACAATTTGCTAATAAAAGCTAAGAAACTCTGGGTTGAGTTTACTTACATTATCCCCACTGGGCACTTTCCATCAGAATCTTTTATCTGCCTCTGCAAATGCCACTTTGACGTTATTTTTACTGAATCAGTCAAACAGGGACACTACACTCATTCTCCTCCTTGCCGAGAAGATGCTCTGGCTTCAGAAATAAAGATTGTTGTTGTCGTTGTTGTTGTTGTCATTGCAGCTCCTCTGACTCACAAAGCACTGTGAGTTTTTGGAAGGAGAGGAAGAATGAGAAAAATAGAGGGGGGGAGAGAAAGAGAGAGAACTGGAGAGAGAGAGAGAAAACGTGAGCCAGAGATTGTGGCAGGCTTTACAAATTGGCACAGCCTTATCAACAGCATTTCATGGTTTTCTGGAACTCTTTCAAAGGGAACTTGCCTTTGTGTGCACTGGCTTAAGCTTTACTAATATTTAAAGCTATATTTAAAAGTTTATGAAAATTACTTCTGAGTTCCTCTGTCTCTTAAAATCGCCAAGGCCAATGTTTGCTTCTCGCTGTTATCCCGCTCGCCCCCCCCCCCTTCCCCCAAAGTTTCTGTGGTTTTCCCGTCCTCTTCGTCCTTCCTTGGCAGACTCTCTGCCTTTCCCTCCCCCGTTTGCTGCTCTCCCTTCATCCAGCCTCCCCTCCCCATTTCTGGGGTGGCTGGGAGAAGGGTTTTGTCTGGTGGGTCTGTTTGTAATGGGTGACGTCCAGCTTTCAGCAGCGCCGGTCTCCACTACATCAGTAAGTACGTAAGTAAATACATCTCTCACGCTCTTTCTCTTGGCTCCCTGCTTGGGCAGAGGGTCAGCTGGCTTTTCTCCTTGCTTCCCTCTCTACCCAGCTAGGTCTGGGGCAGCAGAGTCTGACACCTCTAACAACCTGCGGTGGCATCTTCACCCTAAAGCAGATGTCGAAATAGCTCAGGTGATTCTTAGCACAGACACACATCACTTTTAATGAGATTGAAGGGGAGAAATTATCCCAGCTTTCCACTGATGGGTGAAAAGCCCCAAACTGTGTCCAGATTTGCCTACAGCCAACGTTATTTGTGTGCAGGTAGGCACTCAGATGCGTTCCCTACCTGAGCACCAAGGCTGGCTGAAGGAGGAAAGTCTAAACAGGTTCAACATCTTGGTCCACAGATGTGCCCTTGTTCTGGGCATGGATGGAGGGAGGACATGTGGGGAGGACGGTGGTCCAACACAGGCCTCTAGTAGCCCATTTCTGGGTGTAGCTCTTCCAAAGGGCAGCGGTGACACTTGGGGCAGGGTTTGCCTGGCCCCCCTGTGATGGCCGTGTCTGAGCTGCTGACCCTTTCTAAAGCATCATGCTGACCTAGACATCTGCAGAGAAATTGCCTCTTAAAAATGCCTATTTCTCTTCAGGGTTGTTGATGGAGCTGGAGGTGGCTCTCTCAGCTATGTGAATATCTACATCTTAAGGCTCTAAATAAAAGTAAGATGAATCCTTTCTGGGGTAAATGACTTAGGTTTGAGGATGTTAGATCCCAGTTAATACATTCTAAAAGGACTTACAATATTTTCACATTAGTTTTAGTGGTATCATAAGAAAATCCTGTTAGCTAATGTGGTTTTAAACGCAAAGTGTGTGACAATGGCCATACTAGGTCAAGCCAGAGGGCCCTGCTGGTCCAATGTCCTGTTTCCAACAGCGATCATGGGTAAATTGCTAAAGAGAAGAATAAATTACTCATAGAAGAAAAACCAACCAACCAACCAAGCGTGTCTGTGCCTCCAGCAATCACTGATGTAGACATCTTCAGAAGACTGCATTTGTACAGCCAGGCTTAATAACTCCCAGTGTTCCTATCTGTTGAAATTCCCCCCCCCCCCTTTTTGTTTGTTTTTAAATAAAAAGGTTATGCTTTGGGTATATCCAGCGGCCATGTCCTGCTTTCCTAGTTTAGACCCAGGTAATGAAGCCATGGGTGATTCTTTGCCTTCCCAGTGTCCTGGAAAGTGCCTTGTCTGTACCTCAGGCTATTTGGTGGAGTTATGCTGCCTTCAGACAGGATGATCTTCTATGACTTTGCTGCGACTTCGAAAGAGCTAGGCAAATGTGCCTTATCTGAGGAAGTGGCCCCTTGCTTTACCTTATTCTATGGCATTAAAAAGAGCAGCTTTGGTGCAGGAGAATGTTGAGCAATGCTCTCATCTCTCAACGCTTAAAAGCGCATAGGAATGAACCACAAGGAAAAGCTATAAATGACTTCTGTATCCCTTAGTGTATCAGTTATAAGCAAATCCTTTATATAAATGAACCCCAGATTCTTTAGATTTCCTTTGATGAAATCTTGTCCTCTGACAGTTGGAACTGTAGCGGTGGGAGTGACAGAGGTAGTGGCTGGGAGACATGGCTGTCTGCTAGAGATAGGATCAACGTTCCTGCAAGGGACAACTGCAGATTTGGTGTTAAAGTCACATTACAAATCCCCTTAGATTTTACTGGTGTTTTTTTTGAGAGAAGGAAACTAGATTTAGAAAATATAATATATATACACATGTACTTATAAATATTTATAAAGTCTGTGTACAGATGGTAACACTGTGTTATGTGGTAGAAGGTATATTATGCTTTAATGCATTAATCAGTGCAGGACCAATGAAGTGCCTATTATCATCTCGGTTTTAAAAGGTAGGGGAAGGTTAAGTGATTTGCCTGAGACCAGAGACTAAAACAGTGTCACAGATGGGATGAGAAAGGAAGAGGCTCCAGTTCAGGTTGGATTCTTGACGGAACAGGCAATACCAGAAAGAAACAAGGCCCAAACAAGGGCAGTGGTGGCTTGTCACTTCAGTGTCCCTCACATTGCTAAGAAGAGTTGCTAGGGGGAAGCTCCTGTGCTCCCCCTTCTCTTTTCTCACCAGATAAAATAGCAACCAAAGCTCTCTTGTCATTCTCTACACCCCAGACTAATCTTTGCCTCTTTTTCACACTTCCTATGTGCTGGAAAATTATTTTCTTTTTATTTTCTAGAGGTCTGACACCTCAGTATCTTGAAGTTCATACACTGGGCTCAATTTCTCCGCACCAGCAAGAGACACTGGCCCAGGATGATCCTGTCATCGTAGCTCCCACTTTGTAAAAATCACCAGTGCCTATTAAAAAGCAGTGATCACTCACACTAAATAATTAGTGTCGTTATTAGTACTGTGGCGTAACCTGCAGGGTCCAATTAAGATCCGAACCTTATCATGCTAGGTTGGGGAAGCATGTATTAATGCACAGTTTTGGCTTTGAAGATTTTGCATTTTTAATGGATGGAATTCAGAATGGGAAAAAGGAACTTATTCTCCCTATTTCACAGGTGGAGCACTGGGACCTGGAGGTATTAAGTGAGTTGCCCAAGGTCACGCGGGCTGTGTCAAAGACAGGAGCAGAACCTGTGTTCCTACGTCCTGATCAAGGAGAACTACGAGGTGGAGCTTATAACTATGATGAGTCTTTATTACAACAGGGAAAGTAATAAACAGAAAAAGAGCTTGGGAAGGAAAGAGGGAAGGAGAGGGATGTGTGTGATTGTGTCTCTCACAGCCAGGCTGTTCAATGACTAGTAACAACTGGTCTTAACTGAGACGCTCTAGGGGATGTCTTATTTCATCCCAAGCCACTTAAAGAGCCAGTTAGTCTTAGAAAACACTGAGCCTGTAATCTAATGCCTAAATAACAACATTTGCCATTAAGTTACAGTAAGGAGAACATGTATGTATATATGTCTTTATTTAAAAATATATACGCATAAAGTGTTTTACTTGTTTAACTGACATCTATATGTATATGTAATAATACATGCACACATACACCCTGCCCTGTCTTAAAATAATATGGCTAACTTAGGAGTGGGCCTACCGCTGCAGCCTGGAAATACAGATGATTTAGAAGTTGTAGTTAACATTTTTAACAAAAAAATTTTTCATTGGAATTCATGTTTTGAAAAGCTGTGCTCAAAGAAAAGCACTTAAGCAATGGCAGAATGTCCCATTCTATCATGTGCAGAATAAAATACTGTTTTCTTTAAATTTTGCCATTTATTTTCAAAATGAAATGTACTTTTTACATAACCTTTTGGAAAGATTTGGGGTTGATACCAGATTTAAAATATTTCAAAGTTAGCAAATTTTTTAATTTAATCTATGGGATGAAAAAAAACTGAAAGAGTTTGTATTCCAGGTAGAAGAAAGGTCAGAGTGATAAAAAAAGAAATCCCATGAAATGGAAAATTTGATTCCCCTAGCTGGGAAACAAAGTTCCCTCTGCCCCTGTGGTTCAGCTCCCCGGGATAAATGCATTCTGGTAGAGTCCCAACAGATACACTTCCCTCCCCACAGGAGGGTTTCATTTGCAGCCCTTGTGGGTATCAGGGGCTCTTGCCCTGCAGAAGTGGACTCTGGCTCTGCTTCTGACAAAGGTTTCCAGCCAAACTATTCTGTGTTGGTTTGGTACAAGTGGCTGGTTGTTGCGAGTTTCCCATCTTGGAGGGAATCTTGGAGATACTGAGCCTCTTCCACCAAACAGCTCAATTTTTGTCCTTAGAAGGGATGCTGGAAAGCAGCTTTCTCCTCACCACAGAGTGGGCACCCCAAATTAGGAACCACTTTCCACCTTAACCCTTCTGTACTTCAGTCTCTGAAGAAATGAGGTCAAGAAAACTCTCCCCCCACACAGAGGTGTTACAGAGAAAAAGGCATAAATATTTGCAGCACCTTCAGGCGTTAAAGTGATGGGCATTTTGGAAAAGCCCATGTGGAAATGAATCATTCTGTCTTGGGGCAAAACTGTGCTAACATGCAAAAAAATTTGTCTTGAGGGTCATGCATCACATAGGGAAGAAAGTAAAATCTAGAAGAACTTTCGACTGTGGGAGCTCTGTCCAGCCTCCGCACAGATTAAGGCCTTATAGGAAGAGAAATAAGTGAGCATGTATTTGCATTTCTTTTACAGAGTGGATGTGTGCAGAATAGCAGCTTTAATCCTGGAACTTCCAAAGTGTTGGGCGCTTGACTTGGAGATCTGAGTTAGAGTTGTTTAATGTACTTTTTTTTCACATCTCTTTACACAGACACATTATAGCAGCATATATTTACATTCTGGATTTATGAAGTTGTAGCTGAACGTTTTTCTAAATTACTGTGAAACTAACACTTTTCACATCCCGTTCAGTCTTTTTGGGCATCCTCATTTGCACTTCAGATCACTCAGTTGCAGGTTTGACTTTGTTTCTCTCTTTCTGCTACGTTGGCAGCTCTTTCCCATTTTCATATATTTCCATCTTCTGGTTTAAGTGACCTTGCCCATTCACCCTTAAAATTCCACCCAACTGAAAACCAGTCCTGCCTCCAGGCCTGTAACTTCGGCCTCTGTATCCCCAGACAATGGGGTGAAGAAGGCAAAAAAAGGGACATTCCTGCAGGTCTTCCGTGTGTGGATAACAAACAGGGCACAAGAGGAGGGCATGTAAATCAGAAATCACTCCATTAGCTTGTTAAGCAATTTTGGAGTGACACCAGGTACATTAGGAGCTGGCAGCCACAATGAAAGGATCCTGGCCATTTGATATTCATGAGATGAAGAAGGTTTAAGGAGAGAAAAGGAAGGGGGAGGGAGGGATGTGGGCTTTCTAATGTAAACACCATTATCATTTGAAAATCAATTAGCTCCTTGCACTGAGGGAATGAGGAGACTTAAGGCCCTTTTCTGAACTGCTATTGTGAGCCTGGGTTATTTACTTTAATTAAGAGGAGACAGAGTGGATTATTGTCTCAAACTAAGGAGTTGGGAAGAGTCAGAAAATTACACTCTACCTCACTGCACAACAAAGCCAGAGTAAGAGACAGGCTCCAAACCCAGCAAAGTCGGAAAGAAATTAGCCTTTAATCTGGATTCGTCCTACATAAGGAGCAATCAAAAGGAAGCAAGGTTTGGAGCCTTCTTGCTAAGCATCAGGCGTGATATTGCAGTGGCTGTCACTGCCAGCACTTCTGCTGAAGCTTAATGTTGGGACTGGAAGGGGCTTTTGCCCCTGGAAGGGCTAGAGTTTGAGAGCAAAGATTTGCTTTGGCCTAAAATTTGACACACTGGAGTGTCAGGTGTGGGGCTGCATTTCCTCCTGCCCCCTCCAACACGACAATGGAGCAATGCATTGCTTTGGAAAGAAATATAGGTAATTGTTGATGCAAAGATGTCTCTCCTGGATGAAGATGCTTATATTTTTTGGCTTTTATTTAATTCAAACAGCTTGGATTAAAAAATTAGAAAAAAAGAGAAGAAGGAGGAAAAAAAAAGAAAAGGAATTTGGCAAGTGACTAATCCACAATATTGTCTAATTTGGCATATGGAGAAACACCCCCCCGAGGTATCTAATACTGAGATGTTTCAGCTCTGCTTTGCATTGCCCACTCTTACTCTGTGTACTCTAAATATGTATTAAGTCAGTCGAGCATGGCAGCTGCTGAAGGAGTTGCCACAGCTTACTGGGTAAATAATGATCGGTTTTTAAATCACCTAAATGCGTATCTACCCCAAAGACCTTGGCGGTGCCTTATGGGAATGCTGATTTGCATTTTAAAAATTTGCTCGGATGTATTTGCAATTGCTGTGCCTCCTGCTGATTGCTGCATGCTCCAGTTTTAAGTCCAGGGCCCAATTCTACTCTCAGTTATGAATGGATGAATATGGAGTGTCATCACTGAAATCATAAACATGAAGTCAAACTTAGGAACTAGTCTGCTCAACGAGTTTTGCAAGGAATGCAATATGGCACCAAGATTTTTTGGTGATTTTGCAACTTTAAAAATAAATCCCAGAGAACTGAGGGGCACCTTTTCTGGGGGGGGCTCTATATGGGAGAGATAGGCCAAAGACGAGCTGCTGTCCAACTTTTATGATGAAGTAGGGCAGAGCCAGATCATGTGTAAATGATCCCAGTCAGGCTCTACTATATGTCTAGAAAACATCTGCCCAATACCAGGCTTTGGGGCCTAGACATGCTTTTTTTGGTGCATGGAGGGAAAACCAGTGTCTTTTTCTGAAATCTTGACACACATCCAAGCTCATCGACTCTCAACGCTTCACAAAACTGGGACCTTCCTCTGGGTTTTACCATCAGAGATACCTTGGCCTATGGTGAACCCAGAAACACATGGCTCTGGAAGCAAATGGATGAGAAGGCTTTTCAGCGAGCCCTGGGGAAAAAACACCCATTACTTCAGGCAGCACAAAGAAAACTTATATTTTTATATAGAGCCGGTCAGAGTTCTGCCAGGCATTCATGGGTCCTTTCCTCCAGACCATGGACTGTGCATCTCTGCAGCTGGATTCCTTCTTTCTCGTTTGGTCCTGCAATTAAACTGAATCTTTTTCCTATGACAGCCATTCCCTCTTTTCTGCTCATGTTTCTCATGGGCAAGTGTCTTCCCATGCACTATAGGTCTTGTTGAATTGCCTGACCTGACTCTGGAGTTCAGTGAAGCAGATGCACGTGAGTGTGTCCCAGCTGAGTTTTGGACTGGCTCTTTCATCTCTCTTATGACTCTGTACCTTTTCCAAGCCGGGTAACTAGGCCAGACCTAGTGACCTGCACCTCAGATGTGCCCTGTGACTCTTCCACCACCTCTCCTTGCTCTCCCATGGGGAAGGTCCACTCTACCCTATAGCATGAGATGCACAGACCTCCAGGTGAGGTCACATTAGCATGCTCGTAGGGTGGGTGTTTTTATGACCCAGCATTAAGAATGATCTCAGTTATTGCTCTTTTTGGGGATTTTCAGTTGTGTCTCCATTCACTAGTGGAAAGAAAATTGGCCTTGTGAATGACAGAGCTAAGCAAGGCTCATCTCTTTCTGCCCTCACTGACCCCACATGCCAAGGTACCATCACCAGATGTCACACGGCAGTGGAAGTAGAGGTCCAAACACACACAGGGGAGAACCAGAGCCCAGGTAAGAAATGAGAATTATGGAGAAGCAAGACTCCTGACAACCATGAACCAGGCTTTGATACTCTTGGAGATGAAGAGCTGGACCCAGTGATGCAAAGACAATGGCTGCCTTCCTTAAATGAAGCATCACCACAAAAAGGCTGAACATGGTGCTGTTGGTGTCACATCCTGGAGGACCTGGGGAGGTGAAATGTAAGACAGATGCTCAGCTGTTGCTCTCTCCTCCTTTTGCAGGGTATAGCTTTTAATACTTAGCCACAATGGGCACAGATAATGCATTAATTCCAGCCTTAGCTCTGTACTTGTTGGATTAAAGTGAGTTCTTTATGTATATATTGTCTGGTTATTGTAATATTATTTTGTGATCTTGAATATACTTAATTGTATTAGAAATGGTGCACTGGAACCTTTTTCATCATTATTAATATGAAAATAAATAAAAGGAGGATTTTTTTTTGTTCCCCAGGAATAAATCAAATCCTCAGCTGGAGTGCAGGGTCAACAGACCCACAGGGCTGAGCTGCTGGCTGCAGATAGCATATGTGTGTATGCATAGATGACTACACACAAGTGTGCCACCTATATTTGCATTCCTACAGTTGTTCATTATTTGCATCTATTATCCAGTGGAGAGAGCACAAATGTATGCAATTGAGACACAATAATGCAGGGATATGAAAGGACCAATCCATCAGTTCAAGTGTGTTTGGGTTTAAGGAGAAGGGGACATACTGATAAATTCACTGATTTATTCTCACTAACTCTCACGGTATTCTGAGGCAGGGCCTGAGCCACCAAAGCTGCTGGAGCTGACAGTGATTTATATCAGCTGGAAGATCTGGCCTGGAGCTTTTAAGTGCATGTCAAGCACCTCCAGCACTTTATGAATCTTTTTGGATGAAGTTTTCCAAACCAAAATCTGAGGGAAAGGCAAATCCATTAAGAAGACAAGCACATGCTCGACTGCGTTTTGTGTTTAGGGATTCTTATCATGTTTAGTGAGGTCCTGGTCAGTTTTGAACATCCATCTGTTCAGAGTCATGGGCTACAGCCCTGAATAGCAACCGTGGTCTCATTCCAGAAGAAACAAAAAGTCCCTAAACACTGGTTGGGTTGAACTGAGTCCAGTAAGGAGATGACAGGCAAGGCTGTCAGCTGCAATCTCTTATTCTTATAGTCAGGCTATAGAGATGTTTTGACAACTTTTAGAGCTGTGTGGAGCAAAAATCTTCCTGCATGCTCCAGTGTTGTTACATGGCAGAGTACTGGAAAGCTTAACTGAAGACCCAGAATGACTTGACCATAAACTTTTTGGTTTATGCTGCCATCTCTTTATTATAAGCTTAAAAATACAGAGATATGAAACATGGCATGCCCAGGAGTGTAGCCCAAGATGAGGGTAAAGGAGGTGGGGGGCAACAAGCCACCAGCAAAGTGGAGGGTACACAGGGCTGGGACCCAGGACCTGCATTCCTGGCTGTGCTGGGGACCTGGGGTAATGCCCTTCTTGTCTCTGTTTCCCGTCTATCTTTTGTGAAGTTAATTATAATCTCACTGCAGCAGAGGGTTGGGGCTCTTTCAGGACCCATGAAGACAGTTGACCCTATGTGCTAGGATAAGTAGGTAAAAGTAATGGGAATGAGCCCTAGGGGAAGGTAGGGGCTGAGGGAGGAGGGGGGAGATGGGCTGGTTCCCAAATCACAGATTTAAAAGGTTTCCAGCTCAGGAAGGTGAAGGAGGGCTCAGACAGGAGCTACTTGGCATATGAAGGAACTGTTCCCCTGAGGGGTCCAGCTGCCTAATTTGCAGGAGGGCAGAATTGTTTTCTTTTGGGTGGAGTTGCCCCAGTCCCTTATTCTTATTGGAAAATAAAGCTAATTTTGAAGCTTAAGCCTGAACTGTTCTGGCCAACAGGAAGGTCACTGGCAGGACTCATCATCAGCCTACAGCATATCCTGTCTAGGTACAGCACCCTGTATGATGGGTGTTGAACATCCACAGATTTTGCTATTGTCGTGATTTAATAATAAGCAAGACTCCTTATTGCATCCTCAGCTTTCTCCGAGATGACTTAGTTATCCAGGCAACTTGCTAAATTTATGCACTGGTGTAAAGTCAGTGAAGTTACAACAGCAAAGACCTTGACTCCTTCTTACAGGTCTGGTCAAAGGCAGATCTTATCAGTAAACAATTTGCTATAGGTTTAATTCCACTCCATGGTCTCTATGAGCAAGGAGTTCTTAAAAATGTTTTATTCATACCCAACTATTCAATTATCTTTGTTTCCCTAATGTTCTGTCCCCCTTTTTGCAACAGGGAACGAGGGTGGCTACCTGGGGAACAGACCTTGCTCCTTCATGTGTTCCTTTCCAAGCCACTGGCAGAGCTAGTGAATGAGTGTCCTCCAGGACAGGCCAGAAGCAGAAAGCTCCTACCACTCTTCGTAGCCTCAGTCTCTGCTACCCAAGAACAGTGTCTTGCCATTATCTGTGAACGTGTGGCCCTTCCCCGTGCATCTCACAGACCCTGTTTTGTTCTCTCACCGCTTTCAGAGTGGGACTGGACCTGAGAAGGAAGGATTACAGCTTCTGGGGCCCAGGCTCACCCCTGGCAGAGCGCAGCTGAAGAAAGTGTTGTCGAACACAGACAGGGATGAACTTGCACTGTTTGTCTCTGATGTAAATGTTCACAGGAGGTTGTTGCAAGGATGGGCTCGGTTCAGTGCTCGGCGTGTGAGTACAGACTCGGGGGTTACAGGAGCAACTGTGTGGTGATGCTGATAGGGACGTGGCAGGTTGCCTTTTGCTCAAGTCCTTTACCACTTGTTGGACCAGTTCCAGAGACAATTCTTACCCAATTTCCAGCTCAGAAAAACTCATCCACAGACTAAAGGGCTTGCCTACATATGTTCATCTAGTTGCTGCTTTGCTAGTGGAAGAGGCTTTTGCTGTCATTGACCCCACTGGAAGCTATTGCCTTAGTGGGATCAGTGGGATGAGCTCCCGTAAGCATTCCCTAACTTGCAGATCTCAAGACCAGCTGAGCTAAAAAGCCTCTTGTGGAAAAAAGTTAAAAGTGACTGGGCTTGTTCCAGCTGAAGCGGGCTAGGGGCTGTTTGCGCTGGCATTTGAGCTGGCAAACTGGTGAGAGATGGGTGAATAACATTTTGCCCCAGACTGGTGTGAAGCTGCTCGGGGTGGGAGTTTGGCTGGAGGAAGGCATATGATTAAGCACAGCGTTAAGGCTGAATAGAAGTGACGGATCCAACTGCTGGTCTCACAGAAGCGCTAAAGAAAGAGGGAATTCTCTGTAAGAGCTCCTGAGAGGTTTATTGTTCCCTGGTGGTAAGGCTGCAGGACATCTCAGTGAAAGGCTGGCCTCTCTGCAGAGACCTTGTGCCTCTGCAGTGACGGCTTTCCCAGAGCTGATGCCTGTTTTTCCCCCAGTAGCTTCCTGCCAGATCTCCTTACCTCTAAGGATGTTGGCCTGGCAGGTTGCCTGGCAGCCAAGAGCCCTTGGTCCTCCCCGGATCATGGGACTGTAGGATGTCAGCTATGAGATCAGACCAGCTTGCTTAGGGCTGTACACGGGCTGTTGGATATTTGCCTGCATTATCCAGGGATTGCGGCTCTCCTGTACTGGCTTTTGACACCCTGGGTTCTGCGGTTCCTCGGGTAGCCGGGTCCAAAGCTGGGTGACCATCAAACCCGGCAGCTTCCAGCCTTCCAAACTGCTGAGGATGCAGAAGCCCTGCTGCCAAATTACTTTGCCCCCAAGTTTCCTGTTGCTTCTTCCCAAACAGGGTTTGTTTTGTCTTCTCCTCCCTCCTCCTTTCCTCCAAACAAGTCTTTCTCTCTCTCCTACTCTCTTTGTATGTAGTTGAAATAAAATCATATCAAAGTAGAAGTTTTCTGTTGGAGTGAAATATGCCTTGGTGACTGACATTTGTCTTTTCAAGACGTGGGGAAGACGGTTGTGTGGGCTCAGGGTCAGATATCGGAGAACAACTACTGACTCAACCGTTGATTTATCCTAAAACATGGGGGAAAGTCACTTAAACCAGGGAATTCCTTGCTGCAGGATTTTATGGATACTAAAAGTTTCCTTGGATTCAGAGTCTGGTAGGATAAATTTGTGTAGGAAAACCCATGGAGGTCCTTCACAACAAATAAATCACTCCTGGCTCAGGAAATTCACAAACCACAAATTGCTATTGTTTTTGGGAAAATGACCACGTTTCCTTTTTCTTATACTTTACTCATTGTAAGAGGTTGTCATAGATGGGACACGGGGCAGAAGGAATATTGTTATGTTCTCGTGTTGGGCTTTATCTCCATTTGCCTGGTGGGATGAGTTGCCCTATGCCCTTGGATCTTGGCTTCCCAGTGGCCCATGCATGGTGTGATTGTCTCTGGAACATGGGCTGGAGCTTCTTTCCTATGGAAATGACACTGTTGGGTGTGGCTGGTTCATCTCTGATATGGTGCATGTACTGATATGCATGGCTGAAGTGTGGGTACATGTGGACCCAGAAACTCAGAATCACCCCTGTGCCCATATTGCCTTTATTTCTGTGCACAACTCCCAAACACGCTCCATTTCCTTTAACAGAGTAAAGATCATCTTTTTTTTTTGCCCCCATAGGTTTCAGTATCATTAATACTCTATTGACCAGGCACTGACTTTGGATGAGAAAATGCCCATGTGTGATTGTAATGAAAGTCTGAGGAGTTTATTCAGATTGGGTTCACACAGAAGCCTCTTTCATGCCATACCACAGATTTCCTCCCAACCCCTTTTTTGACTGACTACTTGTGCATTTCCTCCTCCCTCTCCTTTTCCCTTGAGGGAAACCTTTAAATAAAACCTTTCCCAGACTGTCATTTGCCTCTAGAGCACGGTTGAAAACCCGCAGTGGCATTGTTCAAACAGCAACTGGGTCACCCTATACCACTCACCAGCACATTTGGTCTTAGTCTGTTCACATTGATCCATGGAGAGAAGAAACAAAAAAAGTTGAAGCACATGCTGGACTGGGAAGCCTGGCTTGAGATCCACAGGATTAGGTTTGTTAGCAGTGCTATATGTAACCTTGACATGCAATCAGCAAAGTAAAATATTCATTATTGCCTGACTGTCAGCTGAAGACAATTTCAATTATTCTGGCATTTCAATGGATGAAGAAACCCTTTAGGCTGGCTCATGAGATTAGACTTAAAGGCTCTGTAAATTAAGAAAGTTGCAATCAGTATATTATCTGGCAGGCAGCTGTGGAATATGCTACAACAGGGAGGGGAAGGAAGAAAGAAAAAAAGATACAAATTGCTATATTCAGGTTGTGGGTTTGATATATCAATTTACAGTTTTAACATATGCATTTGTGAAATAATTGTTTTGCATTACTTAAATCAGCTTTAACAGCATCAGTGTGAAGTTTCGAACTCCTATAGCTTGAAAGGTCAGTTTTTCTTTTGCCTTGCACTTTGTTTGAAAGACTAGTTTTGGTTGGAGGAGGAAAAAAATTAAGCATTGCTGGAAGAACAAATCTTTCTGAAAGGTATTCAAATATTATAATATATGGCTGTTGATCATGAAATTCCATTAGAAGCAACATTTGTAATGTCCCCCAGGTTAATTTTTAAAATATGATCTCAGCCTCCTTTTGCTAGATATGCACAAATGTGGTAATTATGACCATATATGGCCTTTACTGCTCCTGTCTGACGTGTTAAGGGGAATAATTTATATCATCATATCTTGCATTTCTAGAGCTTTTATCTCCGAGTTTCCCAAACTGTTTCGACATCTTTACAAACAGCAGTGCAGAACCTGTTTGCTTCCCCCAGCTATATGACTCCTCCTGGTCAGAAATGCTGAGGGCTGAAAATGGATAAATTTCAGACACTTTTGGCGAAGAACAAGCACAGTTTAGTAGTAGAGTGTGCTTATTCTTGTCGGGTGGGATTTTGAGTTATACCCTTCAGGAGCTCTACATAGAAAAGACAGATTTGCCTCAGGCAGGGAGCTGATGAGTTGTGACTGTAGAGTAGTTGGTGAAAAACAGTGGCTGAGTTGTGGCAAAGAGGACTTCAGCAGAGGTGATGAGTGGGAAGGGCTTACTGAATGTTGGACCATCTTCTTCATTGTTGCTGCCACCCCAGCTAGCTAGGCTGAGGAAATGCATTTACCATAGAGCTCCCTACAGCCACACTATATGGATATAAAAATGATTACAGCCCAGTGAGACAGATTTTTTATATACCTCTAAGTGGCCTTTGGTGATGTCCACTCTGCATTTTAAGGGTAAGTGCCCAGCTGTTGACCCTCAGCCTTGCTAACAAGGGTAGTTTTGGATGGCCTGTGTCACGCAAAAATGTCAAGGGGACACTCCGTCCAGAGTCTGAATTTATGTGTGCACTTGAAGGCATATTGTCCTGTGGTGCAGATGAGATTCACATGTCTTAAGAGAGTCTTTCCACTTCTGCTACTAGCCTTCACTCTCTGGTACACAGGACTCAAAGTGAGCAGTTTCCTCTGCAAATAGCCTTATGACTGCTCTATAAAGGCTGATAAATCCTGAATTTTTAGTTTTTTAAGACACTTTTATGCCCGTTCTCTTTTATATATAAGAAGTGAAACAATGGACGGGGAGCAAGGCCTCACCCTTTTTCTCTTACACATTTTGCTTGAGCCCAGCCAGGCTTGGGACTAATTCCTGCACAGGATTCATCTCACTTATGTTTAGATGTTTACAACATGGAGAGAAATATCCTAGATTCCCACTGTAGTCACTAAGGAGAAAGAGACACTCCAGGAATCCAGACTGTTTTATCTTAAGGTGGACACCTCACTTCAGGCAGAGGAACCACGATCTAGAAGTTCCTGTTTCTCTCCAGTAGCTGTAAAGGAAACCTTGACTACTAGCTCATATACAAATGTTTAAAGCTAGGTAAGATAAATACCACCCATTTCCGTGCCTGCAGAATGGTTAGACCATACAGCCTTCAGTACAGAGCTTGTGTCTTGCCATGGACATGTAGAGTAGAAATTACAGTGTTGGTAGATCTTGGCTGGAACCGCTAGAGATGATGACAACAGCAATAACCACGATAACAGCAGCAACAACAGCCATAGATCTGATGCAAGGATCCATCAAATATAAGATTTCCACTACCCATCGTCCTTAATAACTTTCACTTATCAACCTAATTTTAATCTCATCAACCTTAGTGCAGACTTCATTCACTTCTGTGAAGCTATTTTCAAATGTTAGCAATGTAAATATGACTTTGATCTGTAGATCATGTGTTACCAAGAAGATTGGTGTCTGTAGGGTTTTATTTCCAGGTTGTGACCTGTTTCTGGATTAATAAAATGATGCAAGTAACGTCTTGGAAGTTAGACTTCGAATGTTGGAATTCAAAGGTTCAAATTTCCAAGCACAACTACTGATTCTCAGAGTCTCTGTTTTTGAACGGCTTGAACTTGGATGCCTTCATGAGCTTGATTCCTGAGTGTTGAGTGCCCCCTTTCTGAAATCCAGGCTCTGATAAAAAGGTCTTAGGTTGGCAACATACAAGCAGACACCCCAAATCTCTGACTACTTTCAGAAATCTTGGTCAAGGATCACTTAACGCACTTAGGACATCCAATAGGCATCTTGCATATTGCACACTTCCTTTTTTTTTCAAGTGAGATTTTGACCTATATTTGAAAAACAAATAATTTTGGAAGTTGAAACCCAGTATTTTTTACTGATGATTCTTTTGAAATATTCAACATTGCCTGTGTTGGTTTTTTTTTTGTTTTTTTTTTTTTTTCCTCTGAGTTTGGCTAGCAAAGCTGTAAACAGATCCTTAAAAAAATAAAAACCTCACTAGCAATTTACCCCACAGTTATGCATCTTTCTGCTTTGGAGAACATTTAGCTAAAATTAGATGACAGCTCTATACCCTTAGAACCAGTGTTATGTTTTTCCTCCATTTCTGATCTACATAATTCAAAACAAGGAAATGTTAGCAGGTAAAACTGCAGGGTAAAACCTTTGGCTGCTGGAAATATTTGCATTTATTAGGCTAACAACTGTAAAGCAGATATGCACATCTTTAGACTTCCTCATTCTTGCCTTATTAAAAAAGATCTTTGAAATTCAAAAGCTTCCATGTAAATGTTGTGGAGGGTTTTTTCCTTCCCCTGATGCAGATGATTGTACTTGGGTGGCTTAAAAAAACAGAACCTGGAACCAAACACCTCAACACATCACTGCTGCTTAAAATCCAGACCTGGTCTGGATCTAAAATTTGGCAATGGCTGAAATGAGGGTCCCCACCATCTCCCTCAGACTCATGAATTTGAACTTTTCTGTAGTACACAAGCTTGTTAGAGAAAACCGGCTTATCCTGGTCCATTTGCTTGGAGGTAGGTGAGTATTGCACACCGGTCTTTTCCCAGCTCTGTGGTGCTGGGCGCTGCGTAAGCGGTGTTTGGTCTGCTAATCCTCTCCATCTGATGCAGGAGGGGGTGACTGCGAGGGGACGGACCACCTCATCCCCCCCTGCCTGCACTGGGAAGCAGATTTCCCCAGGTGCAGGGTGCCACGGTCACTGCCGTGATCTGATGGGCAACCCTTGCTTTGGGAGATAGGACAGCTGGAGCATGGTTCAGTCCGGATCTGGATCATCCCTTGAGACCTTCTCCAGGAAGGGTGTCCATAAGAAACTGGTGTAGGCTGCCAGATCTGCAAAGGTGACTTTTTCACGGTCATTTTACCATATGAGGAGCTCAGACACATGAGCATGTCAGTGATGAAAAGCAATTTACCCTCTATTAGCTGTTGAATCAGGGCAAATGCCAGCTCAACCTTCAACGCAAAGAGGACTGCATTTTCATGCCTCTGTCTCTATTTTTCCATGTTGCGTACATCTATATCACGCAAGATCATCCTTAAATCACAATTACAAATGCTTAATCAGTAATGCTAACTAATAAAGTATCCCTTGCGGCCTTTTCAAGAAGGTATCAATCGATAACAGAGTGTTAAAAAAAACAAAACACAAAAGAATGCTTCCCCTCCTATTTACAGAAGAAAATTACTCACAAGGGACAGTTTCTTGTCTTTTCACAATACAAGGGTAATGCCCTTCATGGCAAACACAGGAGTTTGAGCCCAGATTTTTATAGATGTTGTGTTGATATATTTTCTCATGGGAAACACTGGACTAGTCCAGGCAAGCATCTGTGATTTCTAAGTGGACTGAGGCAAGGCTGAGGAATTTCAAAAGGACACCCTGACTGAGTTTTAATGCTTCATGGGATAACACCAAGTGACAGTTTTCAAAAGACTTGTTAAAAATTGTTCTTATTCTGAAGACAAAGGGAACTCATTCCAAAATTTGACAATAGATGACCAGCTAACTTTACTAATCCAACTTAGGGCTTCTTTTTCCCTACTTCTTTCTTTTACTTGGATTGGTTTCTCTGAACCAGTTAAATTGCAGGAGCGTACTTCAATATGGCTAATTCTCTAAACCAATGTTTGAATTTTATACTAATTAAGGCCAATCCCCTGTCATTTTTTTCTATAATGTTAAGAGTAGTGGCCACAGTAACTCACTGAAATTTAACATAAAAGCAAGATAAAACAATTAAAGTGGGAGAATATTTGATTAAGTAGCTCATTGATTTATAGTGGAGTAAATTGAAATTGATGGGACAGAGAATTTTTTTTTAATGGCAACTATATTTTATGTTCATTATCAGAATCTCTGGGCTCTTTGTGCTTTTGTGATTAAAAAAAAAGCAGTTTAGGGATAGTAACTCTGGGATTTATTGCTCTTGTCTTCTTTTTGAAGGCCTTTTTTTTTTCTTTTTCTGCTTCCTGTGGTAAAATATTAAGGCCCCATTGAAAACTTGTATGAAGTAAATATATTGCTAACCAACTAGTGGCTGTTTGACATCATTTAAACAGCATTAATCCTGACAGTTACACAGGGTAAAAAAACAAACACACAGTTTTGTTTTGGTGACAGGGATTAAACCTCTCCTCAGGGAGGTTTTGGCACTGAAGCAGGAGCTCACTGGAAGGGAGTCTCATGCACTGGAGGCATCAGCAAATGCTGTCCCAGGGGCTGGGAAAACCCATCACACAATGGGGAGAAGACGGGGATGAGGGCACTACAGCAAGGAGCATCCCCCAAATTGCTGACTCCCAGGATCCCAGTTTATCCACCAGACTCTGTAGATGTCACGAAGCGCTCACCTCCGCTAGCAGGGCTGGAGTGAGGAAGGGGGTTATTCCCCCTCTTTCCACTCCCTGAAGGGGGTTTTCCACTCTTTTAGAAGTATACCTTCCCTCCCATGACACCAAAAAGCAGGGGTGTTTTCCAGCCCTCCCCATGCTTGCAATGGAGAGACAGAAAGAGAGCAAAGCTCCAATGCACAAAAACATTTAGGTGGCATCTTATGAAATGCAAATGTTAAGAGACTTGCCCAAGGACACAGAGAAAATCAGTGGCAGAATGAGCAAGCTACAGAGAGGTGTTCATTGATGAGTACTCTGCAAACCACAGGTACACGCATCCTACCTACCATGCATATACACATCCTATACCATTGTATACTCATGATACATCTGCCTAAGGCTTCCTTGCAACCTTTTCACGTGGCTCAAAAAAAACCTGGAGTAGAGGGGGAAAATCACACTCAGACTCCTGTAAATGTTTAACTGTTTGACAAAGGGAGGGGTGTTTTTATCAGTCTCCATGTGCACTGACACATAAGCACATTTTCACTCGCAGTGATGCCTGCATAGCCGCCCGCGCAGGATGATTTCTAAAAGAAAACACGTGCAGTGATCCAGGATAGTGTCTTGCAGCTGATCACACTGGCAAGGTAAAATAGGCCTGGAGAAAAAAAGAAATATAGGAAATAAGCTACCTGATTAATGAACATAAGCCTATGAAAGGGTTTTATTGTTGCTGGGAATTTGTTTAAAGAGCTACTGCACTTTCCAGGAAAGGAGGTGATAAAAGCAAAAACCCAAGGCAAAGTTATACCGCTCGAGCAGATAGAGCAGCCGATGAAATCAGCTCCTTTTTTTTCTCAGCGTTCGTTCCGCTGCCAAGCGTCCTCACCATGGAGTTGGGAGACTCCAGGGCCATCTGTTCAGCTTTTCAGAGACCTGCTTTTCAATAGTGGGGCTCTGTTTTGTGGCATTTCTTCCCAGAGTTACCTTTTTGCAGGGACATCTGTTTGAAGGTCAGCTCGAACAAAAGTATCGCCTCTCAAAAGAGAGGCTAACCCATGCCAGGAGTGGGGCTGAGTGGGGAGAGAGAGGGACAAGGAAGACACATTTTTCACTCATTTGGTCTGTACCCTACCGGTCCCCTCCCCTCTTTCCTCGGGGCATGTTTCTGAGCTGTGACATCGGAAGGAACTTGATTGTACCTCTCACTTTCAGTACTACTCACCCCAGGGGTCCAGAAATCACAAGCCAAGCTCTTCAAAATTACAAGATTGGGTTAAAAGCCATGAAACTGCTGTAAAAATTACATTTCAGGGATCCTTCTCTTTGCCTTCTGTCTTCAGAGACTTACATTTGCGTCCTGCTTGTTTCAGGATTTCTCTGCAGCAAAAGAAGGTTAAAACAGGCATCAGTTTTTAGTTAAGTGTGAGATGGTCCTGTGGGAAGAAGAGCTGAAACTTTACGGAAAATACTGTTACTGCAAGGTATGTCATGGTGGCTGGCAACCCAGTTTTTGCTCAGCATGAGGAATAAGATGACTTTAGGGCCCAGTCTTGGAAGGTGCTGAGGATACACTGCAAATGCAAAATGGGGATGCTTAGCTTGTCTTCATCCTTCATCCTAAGTGTTCTTCCAGAGGGAAAGAATTTGATCTAGACGCTGAAATAATACAGTGGCTTTCAGGGGACCTAAGCCCTGCTTAGTGGTTCCCATGCTTCGCCAGCCAAGGCAGGATTGATCTTAAGTCATAACTACCTGGAAGGCTGGTGTGTCAACTCAGCTTGTCATCACACCTGCAGAGGGACAGATACCTTCGCAGGGTGCTTCCACCTTGTTAGGCACCAGCACTGGCAGATGATGGGTTGCCCTCTGCAAGTCTCTGTTTCCTTCCAGTAATCACAGAGGAAACCTCAAAAACTACTTAAGTTTAGACTCTCACCTTTTTGTGGCTAAAATTAAGTGTCTCTAGACTGATGGCCTAGAGTCAGCGCGGGTATAATGCTCTCTCTGAACACAGCGACTGCTTGGTCCTTATGGCTTTGTGTCTGTATTGACTTTTTCTTGAAAAACCACCGGTGCTAGTGCCAGAGATGCCCTTGGGGTGGGGGAAAAATGCTACTTTCAGTAAGGCTGTTGGCAACTCCTGGATGCAAAGAGTGCAGGAATGCAATAGCAGCGGGGACTTGTTCGGGTCTTGAAAGGAATCAGAAGAATTTTTTCTTATTAGCGTGGCTGAAAAATAACATATAGATATACCATGCTAACCATAGGGCTGTGTGTACATGACTGTGTGTATGCACACAGGCAAGCACATGCACAAAAAACCCTCAACACACATATCTCTGTAGTTAAAATTAAAATTTATGCTATTATCCTACTCTACACTATATGCACACCCGCACAAACAGAATAGTTCAGCCATACTAGCATGTCTTTGGTTTAGGACAAACAGAAGATGATAATATTGAGACCTTGCTGTACCAGGGGAATTATAATTCCCTTCTGCAGTCATGGTTGGGAAAAGATTACTGCGCTGGTACCAAGTTTCCAGCCCTCAAATCCCCAGCCAAGGCATAGGGGGATCTGGAAGCTGGGGAGGGATTATTGCTACCCAGTTGAGGGAAAGGGATATGTGGAGGCGGGCTTTAGTGCAGCCTTGAAGTATTTAATCCAGCACAAGCAGCCGGAGAGCAGTGGTGGTTATCACTGGTGGGGTTTACCAAGGGGGGCCCCCAGCACGGATTGAACCTCAGTGAGGGGGGAGGCTGGGGGGTGTTTTGGGAAGGGAGGGGAAGGCACTGGGGCTCATGGCTGAGGCAGGAATAAGAAGCCCCGTGGCAGAAGGCAGCCAGGGAAAACTGTTAAATTTGATGAATGGGTCTGAAGAGCCACTTCGGTGGCTGCAGCGCTCACCTACGTGGTAATTTGGGCATCACCCTGATGGCCTGACCCGTCCACGCTGTCTCGGGAAACTCAGACACATCTGTCTTGAAGTCCAGAGGTCTCTGCAGAGGGGAAGGATGAGGTGATGGTGGTAAGGAAAAGCTCAAGCACACAACCAGTGGAGACACAGACCACCTTGAGGTCAGCTCTTCCCAAGCACAGTATTGAACCACACCTGGGCTAAGCGTTACTGCTCCAGACTAAAAGGCAAAGGTCACAGGGTATTTAGGGCCTCTCAACTTTCCTCATCTCCTAATCACAGTTTAGCTTGGCTCACAAAGGATAGACTATAACCCAGGCAGGGGCAACCACCTGCAGTATCTAGGACATGGTGGTATTTCCTAGGTGTGCCCTGGAAACTGATGCCAGCTGAGCTGGTGGCTTGGCATCCTACGGCTGTGTTGTCTGTCTCAAGGTGCAATTTTCTCCGCAACCTGGAGCAGTGAGGAGCAAGGCTGGGTGTTATATGGATGGGAGGCCACTGAGGAAGCAGAGCCAGTGTGTTTCAAGAAAAGGGGCCAGTTGCTGACCCTATCAGTGACCTTTTGTCCCGTAAGACACTATCTATCTGAAGAGAGATTAAACTAAATAGCTGTGGTCTTCACTTTCTGTGCAGACTCTCTACAGAGAACTCTGCTTTCTACCGGTCTCATTGCCAGGTTAAAATAAGCTGAAGTCCTGAAGCTCTGCTCTGGAATAGGTGTATCCACACTCTGGGACCCACACAAAAGTCATGTCCAGATCTGAGCAGTGTCACCCTTTGACCAGTCAAGTCTCCTTGAACAGCTTAAGACTGTGTGAGCCTAGGGACTGCTCTGTTTTGCAAGAGTAATCCTTGTAAAAGAGAGAAGGAAGATCTCAGTTAGCCTGTGATATCACAGGGTGATTAGTCACCGGAGAAAAGTCTCTGCTTCTCAAATTCCCCTGGGTCTTAGATCTGGAGCTGGATACACATTTCTGGCTGGGTATCCCCTTCTCACAGACGAGACCCTGAAGGGTAAATTATCTTTCCTGGCAAAAGACACAGGGAGGAAAGCAGGAAGAGCATCTAAAGGATGATTCCCTCTGGAATAACATGACTGCCAAAATAATCTGTTGGGGATTAATGAGCTCAAGGCCAAGCTAGAGTCATCCTCTTTCAGGAAGTCTAACCCGAGCCAGTGGACGGCGGTGGACTGGGTGAGGGAGCTGCAACCATCTCCATGGTGGTCTCCAAGCTGCAGACCTGAAAGGATAGTTTGTTATGTCCTCTCATTTTAACTCTCTTTTTCATTGGTGTTAGCAACCGCATCAGAGTTAGCTGAGTTTTCAAATGATGTATGAAGGAGTATCGTGGCTGATCTCTACCTTCTATAGAAATCTGCTGGGCTGAATTTGCTCCCATCAGGGGGGAATTCAGACCTCTCGTTCACCCAGTGCTTCAGCTTTGTGGGCCAAACTTACCTTTGAAGTCAACAACTTTAGAACCACTTTGGCTGTTGAAGTTCATAGAGCACATCTGATTTACAGTAATGTGGAGAATCTGGCATCTCAGTCCTGCTGGAGTGAATGGCATTAGCCCAAGTCTGAATTTGGCCTTTTGACTTTCAAAAATTGGCTGCAAAATGAGGGATCCTTGTCAGCTTTAAGATTGATGCTGTATGACTCCAAGCACGTTTGTCATCTGTTTGCAAAGTGAAAATAAGCCTACAGTTGTTGACAGTAAATGAAGTAATATTTACATAATACAGTCATACCTGTTTCCTGGTAAAGAGATCAATGCATATTTCTTTTTGCAATAACACATCCATGCTGTATATCTTCACAGAGACAATAATATTTGAAGTGAAACATTCATCCAGCTATATAATTACTTCTATTGTTTTCCATTTGCTTTTTGTTCCCTAATAGTTTATGACTAGTGGCCAATAGTCAAAAACAATCCAGAGGCATGCAAAACAAGCCCTTGTTCCAGGTTCTTTCAAAGATATCTTGGTTATTAAAATTACTGTCATTAAGACTGGTACTCAAAACTGCTCACCAAACTGACGCCCCATTGCTCCGGGTGGTGGATGCACTTGTGATACAAGGCATTGCCTGCCCGCAGGATCTTACAGCTGGAAAAAAGCACGGCAGGGACACAGCCACCACGTAGCAGATCAGCAGCAAAACTGCCATGAGGTGTCCTGCACCTTTTCCACCTTCCTCCTGGTTGCTCACTTCTGCGTTCGCTTTTGCAGCCAAATTAGCTATGGTAAGGCAGATGGTGGGGTGAGGAGATGGGGTGGTCTCTGGCATACTCCACGTAATACAAATCCTGTGTCGCAGTGATTTGATGGACCCTGCTTGGTGGCTTTCTTGCAGTCGTTTCTGGCACAACACAAGTATTGCTGTATGTGCACTGGGGGACTGGTATGGGTCAGAGGAGTCATTCTTTGGTGTTGCCTCTTTATTTCCACAGACTGGCTCTGCCCTAGACTTTAAGAGGCTGGAGAGCAGGTGAGATGAGACGCTGACAGAGCTTCTCCCAGCTGTTTTTCCCTTTGTCTGGGAAAAAATTTCATCTTTCTGTTCTATAGCATCTTCCAGACCGTATGGTTCCTAAATCACTTCATACGAATCAATAACAATAAATAAATACCTAAGTGCTTCCACTGTTAAGACACTTGTGTGTGGCCTATCTTGTGTAAATACTGAAGATAGCAATCACAATTTAATAATTATTCCCCCCTCTTTCCACCTCCATAGCCCTCTATGAACACAGAGCTTCTAAAGAAAACCCTACAGCTATTTTTTCCCCAACACAACAATAACATAACAAACTCTTTAGTCAGGCAAGTTCCCCTCTTGTCCCTCCAGCTGCCCTTAAATTTTCACCCTGGTGCAGAACGATGCTCTGAGTCAACTGGATACTCGCCTCCGCCTACTCAAGAGTGGCTGTATTTCATGCTGCCTCTGTTACTCTGAGTGTCATGCAAATGGGGAGCAGCAGAGTTACATCCCTAACATGGAACAGTAGTGCTGCTCTTCGCATGCCTGTGGCTTTGTTCTTTCTTAAAACCGAGTGTTATTTGCCCTAGTGCAAAAAAAGTTTTATCCTGCTCTTGCCTACCCAGTCTGGACTGGTCACTGGCTAGGAGAAGAGGAAGCAAAGGAGGGTTTCCTATTAGGCAATGCTAAAGGAAAAATTGATTTCCAATTCCATCTAGTAGGACTGGTTCAAATGTCTTGGGCTAGTGATAAGGACACAGCAACTGCATTAGAAGGATCTAGCCATCCTGAGCCGAACAGTGGGCAAGTTAGCAGTCTGGATCTCTGAGATTGGTCCCACAGCCACTACATCTTGTTGGCCAACTCAAAGGTGCTGAAGGAAGACCTCTCAGGTTAGATCATTTACCAGCCCTTTCCTGACAGGTCAGTCCACTTGGCTCACCTGATCGTGTACAAGAGGTGATGTGATGAGGGAGGGAATGGCTTTAAGTTGTGCAGATGCTAACGCAGGGTTGAAAGGTGAGCTGGTCTCGCCTCTCTCTGAGACATCTCTAGCTATTCCTTTCAAGGTTTCAAGTCCCTCTTGGCTTTGGTAGTGCAGAAGCTGTCACATAAATGGGACCTGCAAACCATGCAAGGCTGCATATTTCAAGAGCCAGGGAGTTAAGTAGGCCTTTTCTCAAGTCTTGAGCCACCAATACTGGAGATGATGACCTCAGGTGTCCTAATATGGCCAGCTCATCTTACTCTTCTGAGCCATGAGGATACTTAGCAGCAATTCTGATTTCGTACCTATATCCCTGCTCTCTTCCACCTCCCCTCCTACATCCCTGCGTATGCTCGGTCCCTGGAGATGAAACATCCCATATCTAGTCCAAGTCTACCCTGACTCTTGTGCGGCTGAAGGAGTCAGTTAGGACTTGCCTTCTTGCCTCCTGCTTTGCCGTGGGGTAAATCTCAGAAGCTCCCTCCATCATCCTCGTTCCTCTGCCAGGCCCTACAGGACTAGCTACAACCACAATACTGAGGGGGTGACAAGCTGGACCACCTCTCCCCGTCACATGAAGTGCAACACACCTGGCGTGCTCCGAAACAACTGCTTGGCTCTTGAGCGGGTTTGCACAAGGGTTTGATAAATCCATCAGAGGTTGCCCCAGCTCCCACGTGTTTGTAGGCTGAACAGGGAATGGAAGAATTTTTCTTCCTTTTTTTCATTATGAGAAATGGAGTATAGAGAAGTGAAGGGACGTTCCTGAAGTTACATCCCTGCCCAAATCTTTATGCCACAGCTCGGAAATAAGCACCTGAATATCTTGCATTTATATTGATGTATGAAGTACCTTCTGGTCAGACATGCTTGGTGTGTTTCTACAGCACCTAGCACAATAGGGCACATATCCTGAACAAACACTGATGATACATTGTAAGCAATCCTCAGTGATGGTGTTGAGGTTAACACGGATTACTTTTCAGCTCTTGACCCTGTTATCTGTGAATGTCTTATCACATGTATTTATCTAACATTTAAGTTCAGTTAATTTCTGTTGGGGGAATGTTCATTCTTGGGTAGAATACCCTTTGGGTTTAAGGCATTTAGGAGCTTGTTTCTCAGTGCACCTTGGTGGGCTCTGTGTGCCCCTAAATCATTCTGGATGCGCTTGTCAATCTCTCGGGTGGATCATCCGCATCAGGTAAATTCTGTATATGATTGAAATTCTGTATATGATTGAAATGACCTTCCTGCAAAGAAGTGCCCCTCTATTTCATTTAATGACTGACTGTTTTTTCTGGTTCATGTGTTGCATTGTTAGTCATAATACTAGCAGGAAATAAAACGTGCCAGAGAGTTAGTTGTACCACTTGTCAAGTAGGTGCTTTTTAAGAACAGTGTGGCTCTCCAGTCATTTCCCTAAGCCTTTCCTATACAGCATCCTTCTTCTAGCGCTCTGCCACACTGTTCAAGCTCAGTATGTACACAACCCATTTAAAAGACTGGTCCAAATCACGCTTTATTTTTCAATTTTTCATTTTATTTTGAAAAGTTGAGAAAAATAGCCATGAAAAAGGGAAGGGAAAGAGACTGTAGCTGGGTCCCTGAGCTGCTCTGCAAACTCTTGTTTTTAATGTCCTTGCATTTGCAAAGCAAAAGCTCACAGCGAGTGTCAGCTTTTAGCCACCAGCTGGAAACATTAGTAGTGATGAGTACCATGGGCAGTAAAATGCTGCCACCCAGGATTGAAGAGGGAACATCTGTGGCTGTCGGACTATTTCCATTCAGCCTTTAAACAGCCCAGTAGAGATTTGTGGATGTGCGTGTGAGGGCCCTTTCCTTATCAAAGAATATCCTTGTAACATGTTTGGGGCTGGGTAATAATAGGCAGCATCGGTGAATGCTGTTTCTTTTTTTTTTTTTTTTTTTTTTAAGTGCATGTCTTCTAGTGGGTGATTCATCAGCTGCTGTTACAGAAAGTATGTTGGGAAGCTTGCAGCTGTGGGCTCAGACTGCAGTTTCTGTGTTGTTGCTAGGGATTCTGCATTAAATATCCCAATTCTCTGCACTTAAAACTAGGAAAAACTGACATTCTGACTTCCCATAAGAGAATGGAATACGTGATTCACAGCCCTTCTTCTGCAACATTAATCAGGCCCTGTTTACAGGGAAAAGAGCCAAGGGGGGCTGTTAGAGCCAAAGAGGTATGCTCAGAAAGCCAAATGGTGATGTCATTTGGGGCAAAACAGTAACGGCAAGCCACTTAACTGGCTGAGATGGCTTGTAGTGGGAGCAAATCCCAGTTAAAAGATGGAGAAGCATTAGGGGTTCTTGGCTGTGCCATTGACTGCCCTGGTTTTACTACGGGTTGTTTATGGAGGAGGATAACAGAGCCATCAGCTGGGGCGGCGAGCACTTAGAGTTCAAGTCGGGCAGCTGAGTCCTGCAGATCTGCTGTGAGACTGGGGGCTAAGAATTTCATAGTTCACATGCTGGGCTTTAAATCCCCAACAATTTCTGTCTGCTACGTGAAGTTCATCTGGAGGGTTCTTTCTACGAGGGTGCGATGGTCCGGTTTTCTCTTTGCGGGGGGTCTTGTCGATATGTGGGTTACACCTTGGGCTGCCATGGTGCCAGGTGCTGTACATGTGTGTAAGGGATTGCTCCTGATCCTGGGCATTTGCAGCCCACAGGGAAAAGGGGAGAGTTGCGATTGGCTTGTGTCCTGGTTTTGGCTGGGATAGAGTTAATTTTCTTTCTAGTAGCTAGTATAGTGTTATGTCTTGGATTCAGTATGAGAAGAATGTTGATAACACACTGGTGTTTTCAGTTGTTGCTAAGTAATGTTTAGCCTAAGTCAAGGATTTTTCAGCTTCTCATGCCCAGCCAGCGAGAAGGCTGGAGGGGCACAAGAAGTTGGGAAGGGATGCAGCCAGGACAGGTGACCCAAACTGGCCAAAGGGATATTCCATACCGTGTGATGTCATGCCAGTATATAAACTGGGGGGAGTTGGCAGGGTGGGGGGATCATTGCTTGGGAACTAACCAGGCATCGGTCACTGAGTGGTGAGCAATTGCATTGTGTATCACTTGTTTTGAATATTCCAATTCTTTTATTATTATTGTTGTCATTTTCTTATTGTTATTATTATCATTATAATTATTTTCTTCCTTTCTGTTCTGCTAAACCATTCTTATCTGAACCCACGAGTTTTACATTTTCCCTCCCGATTGTTTCCCCCATCCCACTGGGTGGGGGGGGGAAGTGAGTGAGCGGCTGCGTGGTGCTTAGTTGCTGGCTGGGGTTAAACCACAGCACCTTGTTACAGATGGACTAAGGGAAATAACAAGGGATTTCCTTGGGGCCACACAGGAAAACAAAATCTACATGTGTCAGCTGGGAGAGGAACACAACTCTGTAGCAAATCCCCTGTGATAACTGGGAGATGGTCCACCTGACAACATGTGAAACCTGTTTTACACACAGGCAGCACAAATCATTTTGCAAGCTGCAAAGCTGAACAAAAGGGTATCTGCCCCCTCTTCAGTTAGAGGCAATGCTGGGGCCGAGTGTGTCAAGGTTTTCACAAAACACGGTGATACAGTCTGGCAAGGAAAATGTAAAGGCTGATCCCCATCCAGTCACTGCAGGACGGTTGGTTCCCGGGCCTCTGGGCTGTCTTCTTGGGCATCCTTCTCCTTGGAAAGTGGATCCTGACTGTTTGCCTCCAAAGATGTAGAAAGGAGCCTTAGGAAGGAGATTTAGAAAGTCTGACCAGCCCATCTGCACACTTTATATGGCATGGAGATCTCTGGGCAAGCCAGCAGTGAGCTGTTGTATCCACAGGTATCAGCTTGCACCCAGCAACCTGAGGTTCCCTTCTCAAGCTCAGGCAAAACAGATCATTGCCTACATTGGTAAACTGCTAAAATGTCCATGTTTCCATGTCTCCTTGATGGCACATCTCCTTTCCAAATGAATTCAGGTTTGCAGTTTGAAGCAGGATTTACTGGTCCTTACAGCATCACCTTACATTTTGTTCTGCTCATTTTTTGAGGTGGTCCTTTGCAGCTATGACAGAAGATCCTTCTCTCTACAAGCAGTCCCTCCCCATGGCATTACTTCAATGTTGTCAGACAAAAAAGGAGTGAGCATGATTTATAAAATGGTAAAAGACCTTATTTTTGCCCTTAATCCAAGCCATGCTTTTGGAGCTGCCGTGGCATTTCTAAACATCACATATTGTCTTACTAGGAACTATGTTCTCCTGGGCACTGTATCAAAATTGTTAAGCTATGGGAGACCCAGTCTGATAAAGAAGGGAAGTTTTTTGGCTGGACCGGTGAAAGTTCTAAGTCAGACCCGTGGTTTAATCTTGGTCTTCCAGGGAGAAAGAACAACGAGCAAGCTCAGAATCTGGGATGATATATGATATGATATGATATGATATGATATGATATGATATGATATATTATCAGTGATATATCTACCTGCTTCTGTCCCTAAGTGCTGAGGACTCACACACTTGGGACATAGGATTGAGGAGCCAAAACAAACTGTAGGGCTCTATTGGGGAGAGGAAGAAGTTAGCATATGTCATCTACTTCAGAGCTGTAGCTCCAGCATCTAACCCAACATGGGAATGTTTCTTCATATGATATTGAAGAGGTTGGCCATTGGTAGTACAGTAGAAGCTAGAAATAGTGTGAATGCTGCATTTAGCAGTGGCAGTGGTAGATGATTTGTTATACCTCAGAGGCTGATTAAGGTACATCCAAGAGAAATCTGTAGTCTTCTTAGCAGGTAGAATAATAAGATAATAAGATAATAATGATAGAAAATAATAATTGATAAATGAAGGAGAAGATGACAGAGAAGAAGACAGTGTATGGGTTGGCTGAGGGTCACTGAATGCCTGAGGGACACTCCTATGGGACACTCACAGTGAAAGGCTGGAGGCCTGGGTCCTATCCTAACCTCTGCCATGAACTCCTTTTATGTTTTTGGTCCCATTATTTCATTTTTTGTTTTCCTTTAATTCATGGTACAAGAAAATGGTGAGTGAGGGAATGTAGTGGGTAACAGCAGGGCATTTTGAGCTCTTGGGTAGCACAAGATGCCACTATGAAGCCAGGTCCTCAGCTTCTTATCTTTGCTTTGGTGAAGGCAGTGATTTACACAAGCTGATGACCTGGCTCCCCTGTTTCTAGTATGTCGACACCCAACCATCCTTACACCAGGAACATCCAGGCTCCCATTGCAAGCATTTAATAAGTTTAAGGAAGTTCCTGTTTTGATCTTTTGTTATAATCAGTGTTATTACGAATACAAACAATAACCAGAACAATTGTAGTCATCAATGGAGCTATTGGTGAAGAATACAGGGCTTTCCTGCTTAGACACAACTATGAAGAAGACTGTTTACTTAGCTAGACTGTCCTTTTATAGTTACCAACAGGAAATGTTTGTAATGTTTGTGTAAGAAGGAGACTTCGAATTATCCCACATGATCTCTTCAAAGGGATGTGAGAACAGAATGTATGTTTTAAATAAAATCTCAAAGCCCTTTTTTCACCTTAAGAGTGAGTACATCTGGTTTTGATGGACTTGCCAACCTGTTGTCTATGTTTTTATGGCCTAGGTTTGCCACATTCTCACCTCTAATTGGAAAAGCTTTGGATGAAACCCCAGTTTTGATTTTTGGTTCTACCTGAGTTGCTTTAAATATCAGTAGACAGTATGATTAAGGACAACTCGACTCAAACAGCCTTTATTTTTAATGCCCAGGCATCTGCCATACTGAAGACTAACACACCTTTACAGTTGTGGGTGGGTGGAGTGGGACTGGCTGGCGTGAGAAGAGGGGACAACCCATGGTTGTCCAGAAACAAGAACATGGGACATCACGGTTTTGGTCAGCTACAGGAGTGGAGCACAGGGAAGTCCCTGGACTGCTCACAGACTAACAAGGATGTCTCTTTATAAACAATAAAGTACTGTTGCAAGCACAAATTAGGGCTTAATTTTGTCTAGGTCTTGTTTTTTTTGTTACAGGGAATTATACAACAAACAAATTACAGTTTGCAAAGTCTCTTAGCTTCCACCTCAGTAAATCAGTGATGCGCACAGAGCAAATATCAGACCCATTTCGATCAACAGGGTTTTGTCATTTAAAGCTTCAGAATTACCTGTTAATACCCGTTAATACGTGGTTGATGGGGTGAAACTTATGGTAACCTAGATAATGGAGAATATTTATGAACATTAAAGCTGAGAGTCCTGTTAGCTGATCACACACAGGTGAGTAAGGATTGGTTCACACACACAACTATTCACTTACTATAGGGTAGCATTCATACGCCAGTTTAAGATTTGAGTCCCATTAGGAGTGGGAACTATTTTATCCACTTTTTACACATGGGGGAAGGGAGGCAGAAAGAAAGATTAAGGGGCTTGCCCAAGGTCACACAGGAAGCCTGTGGTAGAACCAGGATATGAACATAGATTTCCTGAGCCTCCATTTGCTGCGTTAACCACGAGCTCTTCCTTCCTCCTTCATTTGGGAGAAATGACAAGTGTTCTTTAACATGAGAGGAACCCTGTAAGGAACTCGGCTACAAGGTTCTTCTTTACACTTTGCTGCAGGCAAGTGATGTCCTTGCACTGAAGGACATCCCTGCAGGTATTTGTGTGTTTGTACCAGAAGAAACCGGTCACCCACGCAGGTGTCTACCCCTTTCTCTTTGGCATAGTGCTTTGCTGGTGCAAGGAGGCTTCTTTGGGTTCTAGGGCTGTGCAATTTGGTGTCTGTGGGCATGCCCGTGAAGACCGCAGGCTCTGGGAGGTGATTTTTATCTGTCAGCCCACATGTGGACATCTGCATTGTGGGTCTGAGCTGGTTGTCCCAGGGCCAGTTAAAGGAAGGGCAATAGGTTAAGCTGGGGAGTTAGATGAATCATGCAAGGTGAAGGAGCCTTTGCCCCTGTTGGACGTAACGCCAACTCTGGCACACGGACAAAATCTTAACTTGTAATTTCATAGAAAAATCTGTTACTTGACCAGTGAATTCCTTTCTTTCCATAGATGGCAGAAGTCAGACTTTCTCTCCCAGGTATCAGTGGAAAAATGGACAACAGGGACTAGAAAAATCTCATGCTGGATGAGCACCTTGGGTGTCAATGGGTAGGAATGCCACTCCAGCATCTTGTGATGAAAAAACCCATCTCCTCCATCAGAGACATGCTGGGGAAAAATGGCCCAGAGACAACATATCACCACATCTACATAATTTTTGTGAGACCAGGACTTCCTTTAGGTGATGCTGACTGATCTTTCACATAATTACATTTCCAAGGGAGACATCCTTTTCCCCTGGGATTCACTGCCATAGCTCTATAGGATAACCAGGAAGAGGTAAGTGGCAGCTTGAGTTTCCTCTATCTGCTTGTGTAACCAAACCACCATTCACAAGAGGGACTTTTTAACTCACACACATATACAAAAGGAATTATGTTGTCAGTGGCATCACCTTCGATTATAAAGGACAATACGGTGATAATATGGTATTTTCTTGTGGAGGTTGAAAGAGAAGGACACTCCCAAGTAAGTTTTTGTGGTTATTTTTTGTGGTCATCTACTACCCTTCCTATCATATTACCCAACATTAACACAGGGATCAGAGAGAGCCCACATACCTTTTATTTTCTAGGCATGTTGGTAACTGTCACCATCTCACCTCCAAATTATTCCAAGCAAGGACCCAGCTGCTCTTCTTAGATGACTTTTGTGCTGAGCACAGGATCTATTCGCTCATGGGGAAAACGGAAACTTCCCCATCTTACCACAACATCATTGCTCCCTATCTATCCCTGTCCTAAACAAATGGGAGTGCATTTGGTAACCAACCATAGGGATTTTCCTTCAGGAGAAACATTGGCTGAAGAAGACTGCAGTTCCCCAGCAAAGACTGGTGTGAGATGCAATCGCCCAGCCTAACCCCAGGCAGCAGTGGCAGAATGAGGGCAACAGGGATAGTCTAATGCGTAGCCTAAAAGATCTGCTGCCTTTGTTTCACTGATCGACCATTAGCTGGTCCTGGGTAAGATGCTTTTGTCTGAAATATTGAGACCAGTTTTTCTGCTCGGTTAATGGCAACGTCCTGATACAGTCTCATAAGCTTAGCATAGGCTAAGAAAGTGCAAGCGAGGAAGTTGTAGATGGTGCTTGAATAGATTTTGGGGGTGGGAAGAATATCAGGCATCCTGTTAAAAATTAATGCCTAGGACTTTGGCAGCACACTGTGAGCATTACTTCAGTGTTTTACAGATAGTTATCTGTCTCACAGGCACACCCCATTATTATAATTTTTATTGAGCTAACAAAGATGAACCCGGATACAGGGAAAAAAATATTTTTGAAAGTGCATCCTTCTTAGCCAGATGTTTGTCTTCCTTTGGTCAATGTAGCCTTTTTTCCCCTCTTTTTTTTTTCTTATAGTTTCCATTCTTTTTTTCTCAGAGAGACCTTAAAATTGTTTCTTGAGAATTTCTATGGATGTAAAATATTATTTGAGTTAAAAGTTTAATTTCATGACAAATTATTATACTTCAGGTCAATTCCTTGTGATTTGGAACTCTTAAAAGTGAGTACATAAAGCTACATTGGCCACTAAAAATTATAATGAAAAATTGTGATAGCCTTCCTCCTTTGTTATTCATAATATCACACTCAGTTACACCTCAGTTCTTTGAATCCAGCTAAATAGTGTTGTCTTCAATGGGATATCCTTGTGGATTTAAATATTACTATCATATGTAAGCATAGTAGACCTTATCTCATTCTAACTGATAACAAATTTTCAGAGAGCTGCCAATGTCCTGAAACTCTTGCTGAGTCCCAAAATTTTGTTGTATTTCCTTATAACTGTATTCTATTAAAAAAAAAAATGTCTATGCATTTGCCATTAGTCATAATGGTTAAAGGATTTGGTCAGCTGGTCGCGGTTACGTATCCTGTGACACAGAGACCACACAGATCGCAAATATTGATCAGCACGTGGCCTGTGTACCTTGTTTTTAAACAAAGCCAGAAGGAGGCAAACTGGTGATTTTTTGTGACTAGTTGGGAAAGATGAAATCAGGACTTTCTTGAGTTAAGAAAACAAGATGAAAAGTTCAAAACCCATTTGTGGAAGTATAGGTCAGGCTGGGTTGTGGGCTGTGTTTATGCAAATTCCCATGAACCCACACAGACTAAAACTCAACAGAAATCTTCTGATACTACTGCAGACAAGGTCAGCTGCCCCAAACTGACCATCTGGGATGTCCAGATACACCTGAAATGAGAAACAGGGAATTTTACCGCTGGGGTACTTCACCTCAGACCACAAAAGCTAAGACTTCAGATGCATTGACCTGAAACTCAGAGCAGGGCTGTAGCCAGAGGAAGGTCCTCTCTCTCTTAGGGTGAGTACAGACAGCTAATGGCTCTGGAACAGCACGCAGCTCATGAGTAGCTGAGATGTCCCCTCGTGAAGGGCTATAGTACTTGATGGCAGCAATTTGTAGCTGGGGTGGTATATAGGCTGCTGAGTAACCTGAACCTTCAGCTGTGAAGGATGGAAGGTGACAGGGGCTGCTGAGCCCAGCGTCCCTGTACTACCATTTTAGACTTCTAAAGATATCTTATTTAAGATGAGGTTAGATGTCCATTTAGTGCAGATGAATCTCATTTGTTGAAATCATTCAAATTTTTGGGTAGATGTGTACACAACACTGTGTGGAAATATATGAAAATATAGATAGTTGCTTGGGTCCTGGAAACAGTATTCCTTTGGGAACATGCGACTTGACCCTACTGAGGAGGAAAGCAAATGCATGGAGCTCTGCTCCTTTCAGTTCCCAAACTAGTGCTGTGCTCTGTAGACAAACCTGGTACTTTTGTGAAAATCTGGTTGTATGTGACAATTTAGAAATACTAATTATGAAAGCAATTTCCATTCTCCCCACCTTCTTCACAACCCTTGACACCAAGTCAGATTTTGCCTTTTGAAAAGAGCAGTTATTTTTATTCATGTTGCAAAAGATTTTCCAAACTCCACATATATTGTTATGTCTCTCAAATGCATTACATCACACGACTCTTCTGAAAGGTGTCCAAATCCTGCATTAAAACGCTTGTGGGAAAAGTTGAAAAAATAAATGGTTTATGTTAAATGGTATTTGGAAAAGGGAATGAAATGTATTGCACTGATACGGTGGAAAGGTAATGTACTTTGGTTTTGGTTTGGTTTTTGAATGCTTTGGTTTTGAATTAAGTGTTACGCTCTCCCTCATTAAACTTCAAGTTATGCAAACTTACGTATACCTTCCCCCTCTTTCCTTCTTTTCCACTGGATAGCGTGTAACAGAATAGTGGTGAAGTATGAACTCTCTGAACATTATGCCATGAAAAATGTAACCAAAGCAGGTGGTTTTACGTTAAATTAGGGGAGAATCTGATCTGCCCATATTTCAATGCTGACTTGGAGAACTCTGGAAAACAGCAGACCCAACCTGTGCTTCATGGCTTGATGGGACCCATAGCATAGGGCTCCGAATGCCATTGCTGCTTCAGTCCAGATTGAGAGGAAGAACAGCGTTTAATGTTTCCCTCAGCACATTCTTGCTGAATGTGGTGGACTTTGGCCAGTGAAGTTTGGGGACTAGTGATATTAAAGACCTTTATTAATGAGACTTTTGTTCTAGAAAGGTTTGTCCATATTGCACTTTTATGGTGTTCCCATGGGCCCCACAAGGCCAAATATTCTGACTGTTTGCATTGGTCTGGGCTTGGGATACCCTGGAGACACCATGGGATATAGCCTTGCTTGCATGCCGTGGAGGGGAATTTAGGGCCTTTTGGCCTTCATAACACCCTCCAGGATCTCTTAACGTGCTTTTCTGTACAGCTCCAAACCTGGAAAGCTACCTGTCTGGAGTATCCAGAGTCTTTAAACACATATCTCACAAATCCATGTGTAGCTCTCTTAGCACTCCTCAGTGCCCTGCATTTCAAAGGTTTGAAGACAAACCTTGCACGTATCCAGCTTTTGCTCAGAATTGGCCAAGTCCAGAAGAGCATGGGATGACTGCCCAACCACACATCACATCCCAACCAAACATATGACAAAAGTACTCTGCTGGCCCTCCTTGGACCATCTCCAAAGCCAAGCCCCCAAAGGTCTCGTCCTGGGATGGCCAGTAACATAAGCATTGCAAACACCTGCTGAGCAGTGATGGTGGCTAAGGAGAGGCTTACGGGCCCCAAGGGAGATTTTGGTTCACTATTTATAGTTTAGGCTTCTCTTTAAGGGATGGATGGTGCTGACTTTGAGAAAGCAAGCAATGTGACTGCGTTTTATGAGGCGTCCTTTACTGCTAGCACGATTCACGTGTTCAGGGCATCAGCATCCTCAGGGGATTCTCTCTTTGCTCTGTCCATTTTCAGGTTTTGACATGCTTTAGGTAGAAGTCAGGCACCTCATTGCTCATGCTGGGTAATTGTGACAAAGCTGGCTTGTTGAGACATTTAAGATGAGTCATCCTCTGAAGGTACCTATCTCCCAGGTGACAGTTAGATGGCAAACATAGATGAGATGCATAACTCAGATGCGTCAAGATAAGTGACATCCCACACTTATCTACCCTGCACTTAGTTGCCTGGGAATTCAAAGTATACAGGGATCAAAAAAAAGATGTCAGTCCAAACTTGTGTTATTGCAGGTTCATAAACATGCTTTGTTAGCTGCTTGTACTAATGCCTTTACTTATTAATTGATAAATGTTAGCAAAAAATTTGGAAGCTGCAAAACCACATGCATACTGTCCAAAACCACAGTAATAAATTTGGAATACATCCTCTAACCTATTTCAGTATAAACAGTATGCTACAAAAACCATTCACATACATGACTGTGAGAAATTGGATTGCCTCAAGCAGAAAACCCAACACTAAGACCATCTGTCTTTAGTGGTCAGAAACTTCAAACTGAGAGTTTCAATCTCTGTCCCTAGAGAAAGTTATGGATCAAGGTGATGTGGAAGAAGGAATGTTGTAACTTCTGGAAATGAATAATCTACAGAAAAATAATAATCAAAAGCTTTTTTTGAACCTTGGATCAGAATTGACCATTGACAATTCAAGAGTACAAGACACAACCAGAGATATGCAAATAAGAAATGATTAATTTTCCCCTTTGTCATCTCTTTAGCAAGCAGTCCAGTGTACACACTTTCCATTGGCTTTACTGGGAAAAATCAGTAATAAAGTTTTATAGCTGGAGCCTTCTTTTACTTATTATAGGCTCATATCTAATCCATACCAACAGATTTAATTGTAATTCATGCTATGTTAATGAGCAAAGGAGCAGAGTCCCAGGTCATTTGCCTCATGAAGAAAAAAGCTTCATGGATCCGAAGAAAAGTGGCAGGCCTGCTGGAACAACTTCCAGCTCCAACCAGAGTTGGGACTTTTACTACACAGACATATTTTAGCTGAAAAATGTTGCTGATAATAATAGGAAACTACCATTATGGCAAAAAATCTGAAGGGATCCCTTTTTTTTTCTTAGTTTTTGGGTGCTTCTTGGGATTGGCCAGATATGGAAAGAAAAGTCTCTAGAGAGAAAATGGAAAGGTTTACATGCTGAAGTGGGAGAACAACAACAGCAAAGAAATATTTGATTTGGTATTAATTTTTAACCATGATTCAGAAAGATTCTTCTTCATGACAGTATTCTCTTGTACTTATTGAAATCATCCAGAAAGTTTTATTGCTGTTACTGGAAATGAGGATTTCTTTTACGTCCCATTTATGTTGGAATGTGCAACAAAGCCTTCCCATTGCATATCCCCAGAATTAGGCCATCTAAAAGTTAGGGAATTAGTCCAACCTGAATGTACTCCTCAGTTTTGTGGAGAGAGAGTGATTTCAAAGGAATATTAGTTTATCCTAAAATAGTTGTCCCTCATTGCCTTCTAGATGTCCCTGCCTCTTTGCCATGACAATAGAGGGAATGTAGACAATTATCTTAGACTGGATGCATAAAACCTAAATAGTTGAAACTATAATCTTATTTTTATCTTTAATTTTATGTACCTTAAGTTAGAGGAAGGAAACCTAAGCTATCGTATCCACGGCTTGATTAAAACCATCCCCCAATTTGACCTGTAGACAGTTGTCCTGCCTGGTTTCCATCACATCTCTGGATGCTTTGGCTCTCACCAAAACACCTTTTCAAAAAGCTTCTTCACTTGTTCCTCTGAGCACTGAGCCTTTCCTTGGCTTATTCCTTCTTCTGGGGTAGTTTGAGCCTATCCACACTGTTAAGGGTCTAGCTAATACCACCCACAGTGATAATGTCTTCTCATTTTTGTTTCACAGTACCTGCTGAAGCTTTAGCTTGGTGCTGCACTGTGCTGCACAGACAGGTATTTTTTTTTAATACCATTGGTTCTGTTCACACTGAGATCAGAGGCTGAGGATGAGGACACTTATGTTGTAGTCCCAGCTGCCACCTGCCCTTCCCTGGCCATGATGACCTGACTATCTTCAGGAGAATGATAAGGAGACTGAATTTTAAAAGAACACTTCAGAATAATGCTGTAAAAAATCCAGATTTTCACACTGTGTGGTTGGACCTATCACCAATGAAGGAGCTTCTCTTCAGGACACACCAAGAATGGAGTTTACATGCAGGTGCTCGAGATATCAACAGTCCTACATCTTCTGTCCAGCTGGCAGGAGGAATATGGAGGCAACTGTCACAGTAGAAAGTTGGTCATATTAGAAAACACTGAGTATTGTTTGCTGAAGCTGAGAGAATTCACTGGATTTCTATTTCTATATTTAAGTTCATTTTTCATTCCAGAGCTATTTCCTAACATAGCAGCAATTGCTATTGAGGGCCCATGAAGCACCTGGGAAGGTCAAAAAGATGGACATTTTAAAGAAACCAGACACCAGTTTCCTTTTATTTTACCTTCTAGACACATTTGCACCCTAGTTAAAGCAACAAAGACGACATTTCATATATTCAGTTCCTTAACTGAATGATAAACCAGAGTCTCAGCTGGTGTGATTCTGTATCCTTCCCTTGCAATCAATTTAGTGCCATGGGAAATTCACTTCCAGAACCTATTTTTCATGATGAACACAGAAACTTTTCATGTAGTTTCTATCAAGGCTTCTGTCGCTGCTACTACCATCATCCCGTCGCTTGCAGAATCTCCAACTGCTACAGATTCTTCTGCCATTGTGCCTTCGAGTGCCCTGCTAGAGATTTCGCTATGACTGAGAGCCATGTGTCATGAAAAACCTTCTGCCTAGCGTGCAGATGATGCTCATCTTTTTTTTTACTCTGAAAAGGTAATTGCAACACTTTTTTTACTGGTTTATAATGGCTTTATGATAACCCAGCTGAGTCAAGTACTTTTTTTTCCTTTTAAAGAGACTTAACTCACTTGACTCACTTAACTCACAACAAGGAAGTTAACATGGTTACCAGGGACATTTTGCAAATTTTTCAGTGATAGTCTTGTTCATGAATGTACACATTTCCTTTAAGATAATATATGCCTAAACCACAGTGCATGGACATGAGTCAATAGAGGAAGCAATTCTTGTAAGCTGTATGCATCTATACTGCTTCTTAAAAACAGGCTATGGCAGCAGAATTGCATGACAAGATGCTGTCATCTGAAAACACGAAACTACTCTATAATACTGGTACATAATGTTGGAACAGTCAGGAAAGTGGTCTAAATGGACTGTGTCAGTACTTGAACTTCAGAATGTCTACAAAAATGTCACTGAGTTTCCAATTGTCAGTAAAAAATTAAAATAGAATCCTTCCCCCTTATTTTTATAACCTCACATTTTCAAACCAAAGACGAAGGTTTGTTTGGATCTTTGCAATCTGAACACCTGTGCAAAAACAAGAAAGGGAGGCAGGGGGTGAGAAAAACCTCACAATTTTTTTTCTCTCCTGTTTTTTTTGCAACTGTGTATCCATACGCAGGTCTTGAGGCAGCTTGAGTATCAGAAGTTTTATTTACACAATCCAGTCTAGCAGGCGACTTACTTAAGGAAAATTCACCTTTTGGCATAAAAATAAAATTCCAGGGTGACTTCTTAAAAAATTTTTCGATGGCTGAATTTCATCCTGTGCCAGCACTATGTGATGCGCTGACTATATAAAAATGAACAGGAGAAATAAAAAGAAAAAAAAAATAAAAAAGGAAAAAATAGAAGGGAAGAAAATAATTTGAAGCCTGAAACAATGCCCAGAAGGGCACTTTCTGCAGGCTGATGTAGGACAGAGCAATCAGAGCTACGCCTCGGTATGGTAAGCGGAAAGCAGAGCAGCTGCACCGTGTTTTACCTCTTTGAAAATTCTAACAGGAAACAGCCCTGACGTGAACCAGGGAACCAGTCCTTCAAATGCTGGAAGGCTCTCAGGGTTTTCAGCACTCAGCACTTTGCAGGAGGCACCCACGACTTCGCCGGTGCCCAGCTTACAGAGGGTCCATTCTGCTGCAGCTTCTGCACCTCCAGATTTTCCTGTCTCGGCTTCCCCAGTGCTGGCCCAGAGGAGATGGACACAGCTTCTGCTAAGCCTCCTCATCTCCTAGGGTGGATTTCCAGCTCAACCAGCAAAGCAGCTCAGCATTAGGCCGGTCTCCCTCCTAATACACTTTGGGGACTTTGAAAATTGAGCAGCAGAAGGAGCACGAGAACCTCTTTGCTGTGCATGGCAGCGATATTAATAATGCCAAGTCACAGCCTAGTGACAAACATTGCAGCACACATCAGGCGAGATGTGAAATTCAGGGCAGCAAAGGGAATTTATAAGCATCCCAAAGGTCAAAATATAAGGGCTGCTGAAGCCCTATTTACATGAGCATAAACCTTGCTGTATGCAAACACGCACACGCAGACACCCCTACATGCACAGGCTTACCCATACAAAGAACTCTTTTCTTTTTTCTTTTTTTTTTTTTCTTCTTGATAGGCATGTTGTGGAAAATGTGTGTCTCTGTGGGTCTGGTGACATGCAAATGTTTATGTGGGTGTTAAAAAAAAATGGAGAAGGTGTGAGGCATATATTCAGAGAGCCAGAAAGCCACACACAGGCTTCTATTTATAGCACCCTCGTGGTGAATTAGAGAAAACGAACTGCAGCTTCTATCTGCTGCTCCCAACTGAATTTTGACAAGAGCGGATAAAACCTTTTAGGGTCTCTTTGTAGTTTTAACTGACAACAAAAACTGATGAGTTAGCTGTTTCCTTTGCGACCCTCTTAAGCAGGTGAAGAAGTCAACCGCTGCTCGAGAGGAGTGGAACAAGCTGACGCTTCCTCAGTGCCTGGAAATGCACTCCTTCCCCTGCAGAGCCTGGGTCAAAAAATAGAAATAGTACTCATTCTGAGCAAAACGGCCAGACTCTGTCTCCCAACCTAGATTCCCAGCCACAGGTGAAAAATTCACGAACCAGGCACATTGGGGTGCGTGGATATTTCCATTTCTTTCTAGTTGCACCTGTTAGAAAGAGAAAAATTAGAGATCTAGGGTCCTAGTATCAGAGTTGAGATCTGAGGTTATGGTTCAAACCCACTGATGATTTCTTATGCCAATAATAGAATGACTGCAGTTTTGCTCTTCTTTGCTTTTTTCTTCAATGTATTTTTCTAAAATGGGATTCACTCAATATTTTCTTACTGGTATGATCTTGTTGCTGCATAGTATCTATTTTTTCAGCTTTCATTCATTGCTTTCCTGAGGGCACTAATTTGACTATTTCCCTGCTCGAAGCTGAGATATTCAGTAAGGGAGTACGTATCTCACCACCCACCTCTTTCCGCCACGAAGGCTGGTCTTTGCAGTCCCCGGCGCTGACCACTCTTCTGACTCTTACGCTGGGGTTGGACATTGTCTTTTCCACAGCTCCTCACTTCATGACACCTCCAGATCACACCGCTGACGTGCAAATCATGGATTGCTCCATGAGAAGTTGGGAGCCATCAATTTTCTTTTTGTTTGGGTGGCGGAGGTGGGTTTGGCACTTGGAAAATGGTAGGGCTGGGAGCAGAATATCAAGATCCTGCCTTCTGTTTAGCCTTTGGCCTAGTGATCGTGGAAAAACTAACTTAAGCCTAAGCTCCCCCCCCTTTTATTTTATAAAACATAAAGAATGCAGTTGGGCAGAAATATTTTGCAAGTTGGTATTGGTTACAGCACACAACTTTCTCATAAGAAAAAACCTTGAATTATTAAATAGCCACAAATCTCCAGTTTCATGTTTTAAAATGAAGTATATTGACATTTTTCTTTAAAACACAGTTTTGATTTGTAACTTGTGTCAGTGTAGTTTTAAAAAATAAAATCTCAAAGGTTGAGAAAAAATATACACCTGGATTCATTTTGAATGAAATCAATATTTTTGGAATTAATCTTCAAACTCTGTTGACTCACCAAAAATTCAGGATATTTTCATTCTGAGTTGACCCAAATTGAATTTTTATCAAACTCTGAATGTTAAAAATTCAATTGAACCAATAAGTTAGTTATTTGCACAGTCCTAGGATGATTTTAAAGTGAGTTTTGCTTACTTCTATCTCATCTAGAATTGCTGGCAAAACAAGTAATTTGATCTTCTGTTTTGTTCTGACATTTCTTTGTTTCATTCATTCAATACTAAAACTATTTTAATTGAACAAAATGATCATATGGTTCATTGTCTGTTCCTTGACTGGAACAGAGCATATCTCTTGTGAATGATCAACCTTGAAGGCTTTTGATATCACTCTACTTCTATTTTTAGAAACATGCACATTAAGTGAGTTCTCCAGTGTCTAATATCATTGCTGAGTTTAGACCAATGCCTTTTCCTTTGGTGTAATACCTCGGTAAGAGCATTGATTTGGCAAACTCTTTTCTCAGATTTGGACCTGGCCTCCTGGTGCAAGCACTAGTTCTAATACATTCACTACTAAGGAATTCTTGCATTTTCTTTGGTGAATATTCCTTGGTATTCAGTTGAATGTGCATATTTTGTTCTCTGTCTATAAACTACTTTCATAGGTGTTGATGGGGAGAGATGACAGGGAGCGACAAATGCTGCTGAGATGCTTTCCTTTCGAGCAATAACTGAAAACACACCATTGCTTTGCAAAATTTTTGTTTAATCTTGGCTACTTTTAATTCTGTCCTTATTGTGTTGTTTTCCTTGTGACAACATTTGAGAAAATGTCCCTCCAGGAAAAAAAAACAACCAACAACCCAAAACTTACTTTAAAAGCATAGGTCCTACATAAAACCCAGCAGTGAAAACACCCTCTGTTATAGAAGAAACCAGCAACACCTTTTCAAAATAAAGAAGGTGGGACATGTTCCTCAGTCCCACTTCGCTCACATACCTAGACCAAAAGTCAATATGAAAATCTTGGCTTTGCACTCACCTACAGGTCAACAGGGGCAAACAAGTTAAGTCCCTAACGCATGTCAAATCACGGCTGTGGGTGTGGGTGTAACACACGAGGACACTGATTTGCACTGTACTTCAGTTACCCCACCATCTTCCTGGGTAATTTGCTCTGCTGGAATGGCATGAGAAGCCTTGCTCAAGGTCCTACCTATGATGAGACATTGTCCTTGCCCCCAAGAGGTTTTCAGCTTTCAGGGAAAAAGACGGCAAGGGGGTAAAATAATGGGGAAACTATCGCCCAAGGTCATAAAACAGGCCAGTGCTGGAAAAACTGCATTTCTCTCTCCATCTACTGTGCCCATGCTGCCGTTGAGGGAGATGTGGTGAAGACATGTCTAGTCCTGGGGTTTTCAGGCACATTTCTGCATTTGTTATTTTAGCATAGTTATGAAGTTTTAGATCAGGCACTGCGTAACTGTTGGTTCTCAGCCTAAGGTAAAGCACTTCTTGGTGTCCTCAGGATTTTAAACTTGTGTTAGGTAAAACATGTTAAAGCACAGCTAAGCTGCTTCAGCTCGCTAATCAGGGCAAAAACACAGGGAAGAGAGGTCCTTCAGTTTTGCCCCAAGGCAAACTCATGGCGAGGTGGGGTTCAGGGATGAAGGACTGACCTCAGCAAATTCACCCCAGTCAAAATAAAATGCTTTCTCCTTATTATAGTTTTACCTCAGGATAACTCAGGCACCTCAGTCATTCTGAGGTTAAGGAAAAAAAAAACCCAAACCCAGTTTTTTCAGCAGCAGAGGCAAGCCCTAACTGTAGACCTAGCTCAAGGGCTCACCTTCACTTGGGATGCTTGGTAGATCAGCACTGCCAATTAGTTAAATGCATTACAAAAATAATTGTGGGTATTCCTTCACAGCCTACCCATCTCTTCTCTTTTCAAACTAAGTTTGTCTTTGGTGTACACGAGCAAGGATTTAGCCAATATATGGAGGGAGAAGGGAAGGTAGCAGTTCCTGAAACAAACTGTCAATGATTAGGAGCACATTTTCTCGAGCTAGCCATGCATGGAGGTCTGTGAACTGTCTCTAAAACAGGAGCAAGGAGGTTTCATCGGAAACAGCAGTTCTTCTATAGCTTTCAGGTGCAGCATCTGGACTTTTTTTTTTTTTCCAATACAAAAAGCCACCCCCCCCCCCCACCTCCACCCCTCAGCTTGTACTAGATTGAACCAAGCCTGAGCGAAAGCTGGGGCTGGCAAAGCTCCAGCCGAGTGCAGAGGGTATGCTCAAAAGCAGGAAACTGTGGCAAAGCTGAGTCGCTGAAAAGCTACTGGAGCTAATATATTGTGGTCATGGGGATAGGCAGCAGCATCTGAGTAGTGATGGGAAGGCTCAAAAGCACCTTCAAAACAGGCTTGAAAAATACTGCTGATCTTTGCACTTTGACTGGGCTTTTGTGCTCACGGTTACGCTTGAAGCATTTAGAACGACTTTTGCGTTGACTATCCGGAGCGGAGCGTATAGTTTATCCCTATGTGCGACATGTGCCTTGCAGAAGCCTCGTTTGCTGCCCGTGCACTGAAACGCAGAGGTAGGCTTTGAAGGTGAAAGGGATGCGTAGGATTGGGTTCATCTGGCAGCATTGGTGACGGCATTTGGGGTAAAGCAAGTCGTAAACACTCGCTGGTGAATAGCTGCCTTCCCCCCCTCTTTCCGTGGCAGTGTGAAAAGCCAGAGGTACACTCGTGGATTGACTAATTCTTTTATGGGGTGGAAAAAAGGTACTGGCTGCGAAGCTAATAAAAAACACCAGGTGGTCAAGATATCACGGAGGCCCATTGTTCTAGGAGATTGTTTCATTCATTAGTATGAACTGCGATGATGAGAACAGGATGCATAATATTGCCATGTGAGATAGGGAGCAAGGAGGTGGAAGGGGTGAGGTAAGATGTCCCTTTCCTTCTCCGGCCACCCTTGGGAGGGGAGCAGGAGTGGCTGCGTTTCAGATCTGAAGAACCAGTGCAAGCTGAGCTAAAGGGAAGACTTCCACCAGTTTCTCAGGGGTGAGGGAGCTGCTACCTTAAAATGCTGCAGTTCATTAGAGAGCTGCAGCCAGCACACATGGAGGGAGGGACAAGCTCCTGTCTCCATACTTGAGCTGTGCTTTCTACTCTTCTAGGTGCCTGTAGGTGCCTGCCCTTATAGCTGTTTTCATTTTGGGTATGGCCTGAGAGACTGTTTCACGTATTTCTTAGTGCCTGGAGTGGCCACGAGGAACCACCTGTGCCTGATGGAGACATCAGAAAACACACAAACATCCAAGACACCCTTTGTCCCAGTTGTATGCTTTCTGCTGACCTGTGGACCCTGGACAAACCAACCAGGAATTACTGATAACCTGCCTGCTGGTTTTATGTGTTTTGCAGCCTTTCAGCTGTGCCTTGCTCTTAGGTGGAGGAAACTGTGAGCGTGTGTCAAGTGGGTTAGTGGAGCTGTGTCATAACCCACTCTCGGATCGTGCTCACTGCTCACCTATCATCTGGGCTATAAACCTAAGGCCTAACCTTTCTAACCATAGGTGCGTAAAAGAAAGATCTGGTTGAAGGACAGAGGTAGGTGCTCAGACAAGTGACAAAAGTTGAGCCGGATGGGTCTGGACCTAACAGGCCATCTCAGAGCTCTGTGAAGGACGATGCTTTGAGTCTGCTTTGTGTCCTAGTGTGGGGCCAAGGCAGTTGGGATGGAAGAGGTGTAAGCAGGAATGGATGTCACCATCAGCTTCAAGCTGGGGCCTTTCTGGCTAGCTAGGTCCTTTGTGCCAAATATGCAGCCAGCGAGGCGACCAAGGAGAGTGTAGTGATGGAGCTGGTATCGTCAAGCCTGCTCTTACATCCCAATGCAGAAGTAGCTTTGCATCAGCTGTGCAGAGTACAAACCACACCGTCTGGTCCAAAATATCTTCCATGCTCTATCTCTGCTGTGGGATCACATTCAGGAGTCAGATATTCAGCACCACTCTCAGATGGTGAGAGGAGGAGACAAAGAAATCAAGAGCAAAAATCTTTCTTTTTCTTAGAGAGTATGCTCTGTAGCTTGCCCTAGAAGCAGAGTTAAAAAAAAAAAAAAAAAAAAAAAGATAAAATAATTTATGTTGGCCTGAGTTGTGGTTTGGAAAGAGAAAAGGAGAAAAGAAACAAAACAAAAACACTGGCCCACAAAGAAGAGAAAACAGGAAAGGAAAAGAACAAAACATCCTGTACAGAGCAGCCAGTCAGTCGAGGAGGGAGGGTCTGTGTCTTCTGCATTCCTCTGCTGAAGTGGGCACAGGCAGCCTTCATCAAGTCTGTGCTGCTCAAACCTTTCCTTTCCTTTCTTCAGCCTTTCTGCTCACCCGATCATGCCATGTCTCCTCTTTATCCCTGAGCTGGATCAGCAGGACCAAAGGTGGTTTCAGACCTTCCCTCCTCTCTAGATGCCATTTCGTGAGGAATGTGGCATCTGCAGGCTGTACCATTCCCGGCTCCTCTCCTGGGATGAGTATCAGGCAGCCCAGATCCCCCTGGGCACCGACAGACATAAACTCACCTTGTCCTGCTCCAAGACGAGGGGCAAGCACCAAGCCTGAGGCTGTGTCGTGCAGCCAGCACCGTATTGTGGATGAGCTAACAAAATATATCACCTGAACTGGAGTCAGCTCTGAGCCCAGGCTGAGAAACTCGGGTCCCTCTGCACCTGCCTGCGTGAAAATGCCTCTCGGGCTTCATCGCAACAGCTAACCCGAGAATGAAACCAGTGTGGAGATCTCGTCGTTGTCTCAGCTCAAGAAGGAGCCAGTTTGCAGGGTGGGGGGGCTGGGATGGGTCAGACAGGGAGGTTGAAACCCGTGCTGTTGTTTATTCCTTGGTGAGGAGGGAGAGCAGTGAATCGTTTCTGCTAATACAGCATCTCTTGGGAGGCCAGAAAATGGGTGCGAACAATAGTTTTGATGGGGAGAAACCTCTCCTTTAAGGGATCCTTTACTAAGGCCAGTTAAACACTAGTCAGGTGTCCCTGTCCTGGTCATCGTTTGTGAGGTCTTGCTGAAGTGGATGTGATTTCCTCCAAAACCCATAAATGTCACTTCTTAATCAGTTCCAGAGTTACTGCCTCCTCCTCCAAGCAGGCTGCACGCATGAATCTATCACTGAGCTGCTGGAGCTAATCCCCTCCCCTGCCTTTCCTCCTGGAGAGGGTAAAATTAGTTTTTGAAATAGGGGTGGAACATTTGCAATGAGTTGTGGATGTGGTCTCGTAGCTGGGAAGTTGGGCACACTACTTCTGCCCCATCACAGGCAGAAGGGGAGGATGGACCCTTCGTGTATCAGCAAGAGCTGAAGCCTGAATGAATTCCCCAAAAGCTGGTACTCATAGCACAGTCCCCGAGGTTAGCTAAACTGGCACGAAAGTGCACACAGCTTCTCCTTAGACGACTTCGCTAAACGATGAAGGCAACCTATGGGAGGTGTTCGCACATTCAGCTTCTCCCATGCGTTTTGCCTTGGTTCTGCCTCTAATAGTATTCCAGGAGCGTTGTTTTGGTCTGCTTTTCCTGTCAAAGTTCTCTCTACTGAATGCTTAGAAGAAACATGTTCATTTAAGAACAGATGTAGCAGTTTGAACTAGTTTCCCCATGTCCCCAAATCCCTTAAACTTGGAGAAAGAAATTTTTAATAATGATGTATTAGTTATTTAGGTGCTTTAAGAGGCGCTGCCTTCATACAATATCATTTAGTATAATTCCCTTCTATTGCTTGTCCTCTCATTTCCATCCCATACCTTCTCTTTTCCAGCTTGTTTATTTTAGACGGCAAAGCTACTTAGAATTATTTATTTTTGGATCAGCTACTGATTCACTTAGTGACTAACACATTTCATCACTTGATGCCTCACTTTACCTATACATTAAGAAGGATTAATAGCACCTGCTTTTCAGGGCTGTTAGCAGTCTAAATTAATTCATGCTTATAATGTTTATAGAGAGATTTGAGATCCTTGGTTACTGGAGGCTAGGGAGCTGCAAAGTATCTTATTTTTACTTAATAGTGGTTTGGGGTTTTTTTTGGTGTAACTTTGCATTATAAAAGTACAAGAAACCTTGCAATTAGTTGGAAAGTCTATTATTCCCAGGGCTTAGTTTATATTCCAGTTCAGATACAAGCATTTTGTCTGTATTTTTTGCCCTGATGTTTCAATCAATCACAGTTAATGTCCTGATCACCTTTACAGAGAAATGTTGGATGGTGGGAAATGCAGCAATGAATATCACAGGGTGGATAACAGAGCTGTGCAGTGTTGTTTGGTGCTCTTAAAAAAGCTGACGTGCACTTCTGCAGAGATGACTGCATTATGATGTTGTTACTGCAAAATATGTAGCCAGAAAGCCAAAAAGTTAGACTTAACATTAGAATTTGTGACAGTGTTGTGCATTCCCTGGAAACATTTTGTCGGCATCGTGGGAGATTGCTGTGAGTCTATCAGGAAGAGTGAAATGACAGCAACCAGGAGAAGGCACAAGGGGAGTGTCTTTAAATGAAACCTGAAATCGGTTTGCAATTATTTCATGTTTACTGAGTAATCTACCAAATGATAGTGCTAGTGACCACATCTGTTACTAATACCACATTGCTGTGCAAATATTACTTACAGAAGGGGTATATTTGGACTTGAATATCAGTATGTGGACAGATCATCAGTTTGGTTATGCTAAAAATATCTCGCTGAAGTAATTAAAGACTTCTTATTCTGTTGCCTCGCCTCTTATGAATGGACTTGACTGGTTTGTGTAATGCAGAAAATGCCGTTTTGGGGAAAGTAAGTGGGTGGGATACCCCTCTCAGTGAAGTTAACGTGAGTTTTGCCTTTGATGTTAATGGGCGAAGACTTTCACCCTCAGTCTTGTTGCCACTGCACTGATGGCCGCATTTTGAAATCCAACACCATGGATTCCTGTGTTTGGGAATCTCTCAGTGGAAGAGCCAAGCAGGGTGACAGAGCAGTTGAAATATCAACAAGATGGAGCAGAGAGAGAAGTGGGGTTTGTGCTGCCTGATCCAAGGGCAGTTACACGCACCCGTCTACTAACATTGTGTAGAACTGCAGAGGATGAGATGAACCAGTTGCTGACAGTAACTGGGGATCACCGACCCGATCCTCAGCCCTGTCTATGGGAGTGGTGGGAATTGCTTCCACAGTGGCTATGGCCACCTGAGGCTCTCCCCTGGTTGGAGAATTGGCGAGCTTTCCAATTGCGTGCATCCAGCATCACAAAACACAGTAGTCAGAATATGGCCGAAAACAAGGCCTCCCTTTGACAAGAACTTTATTTTCTGGACTCAGCCTGTTAGCTGTTGCCCTTTTTTTCATCTTGGCAGACTACAAAAATTATCCAGATGACATATATAGGGAGCCCACGAATTATTAACAATTAACCCAGCTCTGGAGTCACTGCCAAATATTGTTGGTTTGTAGAGGAAGTCTAAGTGAGTAAACTGTGCTGAGTGACAATAGCTCTGCTTCCCAGCCAGACTGAACAGCTCGTAATGTAACTCAAACGTTTCCTCTTTCCAAGCTTGCTTATAAAAGAGCAGACAAGGAAAGGGCGAAAAGGACGTTTAGAGGAATGCAAGACTGGAAAAACAACCACTGATGTAATATACTTTCTAAACTAAACATAAGGCATGCACTGTTGCAGCCATTTAAATCATGATTAAAAAGAAAACCAAAACAAATCGACACATAACTTTGTCTACTCAGTCCTGAATACTGAAAGAAAAAATGTGAGCAATTCCATGTTGGATGTCTAGGAAATATTTGCCTTGCACTATGCACGTCCTGAGCCATTTCTGCTCCTGGTAGACAGAAACACCCAAAAGTTGGATGAGATAGAGGGTGTAGAACTATGCATGGGACCCAGAGCATACAATGCAGAGGAGCAATAGAAATATCACGGACCTCTGGTGACCAGCTTATGTGGTCCTACAAGGTCCAGCTGAGACGATGTCTTCATTGCGCAAATGCACAGTAAAGGGGCTGGGCTTTGGAAAGAGCTTAGAAGTTGAATCAATAGGATAGCAAGAGAAGGATTAATTTACAACCCCATTTCACAGAAGGATAACTAAAGTATGGAAAGATCAAAGCTTCTTTGCTGCCTACGCTTTTCCACATGTCTAATCTGGCCTGTTCACTGACACCACTTATTACAGCAGAGTTAAGTAGATGCACTGGTGTTTTCAGGATCGGGACCTATGCGACTTGCCCAAAATCACGGAGGAAGTGTGTAGGAATAATACCCTCGTCTCTTGAGTCCCGCATCACTCTCTCAACCACAAAACCATCCTTCCTGTCTCTGCATAAAGACAGAGCTGAGAGAAGTGATTTTTATGTACACATGCAGATATGCAGAGTGCCTTGTAAAGTGTATAGGCACACTAAGGTGAAAGTTTCATTAGAAATCACTTAAATTCAGTAAGTTTCAGAGTGATTTTTTTTATTTTTTGTATAAAACAACCTTGTTTCTCTTTCTCTTGTTTCTCCTCCACCAACATTCTCCCATTTCAGGCATCATAACAGCACTTGCTTATATGAGGTTTCTGACCGCATTTTATGGAATGAAAGAAAAATCACATGAATCTGAGCTGGAGCAAAGCCATAGAGCTTGATTTCATGATGCAAATCTTTACAACTTTGGTGCATCTGGTGTGAGTCACCGGTATATTTCATTGAATTTCTTTGTACGTGAAGTGAATCCTTTTCTCAGGGAGGGTCCAAAGTAGAAATGATGAGAAATTGGTCCTCTCTCTGCCCTGAATGCTCAGGTTCAATATGACCAATGACAACTTTATCAAAGTTACCCAGCAGACTTTGGCTAGAATTAATAGAGCAATTCTGTATTAAACTAGCACACAGCTGGGCTATTTTTTTCAAATTGTCTTTAATAGATATCCTCATGAAATTGGTAGGTGACAAGTTCAAAGTGTACAAAAGGAAAAGATTCCTCTTTCACTGTGTCACTGAGCAGTGGAATTCCCTGCTGCTGTGAATTGTCTGGATACTAAGAAGTTTACACGGATTAGATAAGCAATTGCACAAATCTGTGAAAGAAAAGATCATCTGGGGCTGTGGATTACAAAGATACATTTCTGGCTCAAGAAGTCTCTGAGTCACAAGTTTCTGGGATGAGAAAAAGAAGACTACATTAGTGAACTCCAAGATATTAGAAGGGGGCTTCCCAGAAGTGCTCAGACTCGGGCAGTCTTTCAACTAATTTAGTAAAAGCTGATACCGGTGAAAGTAAAGAGAAGCCAGTGGACAGGGTGGGCTGTTCAGTCATCTAAAAGACAGGCAATGCATTTTATCTGGTTGGGTAGGCTTACTCTTTGTTCAATGGGCAGATACAGGCACCTCTGGAAACTGATTTATCCCCTCCTAAGGCAGAAGTCCAAGATAAGTGGGGTCAATCACCCACTGTCTCACTTCATGACTTTAATAGAAGCCAGAGTAAATAATTTATTTGGGATGTCTAGGGCAGGCTTCAGTTAGAGACTGAAATTTTGGAAGTCTACATGTGAGGTAGGTGCTTTATCTTTCTTAAGAGGAAATGAAGATGTAGTAAAGACAGTCTGTGGAGCCTATATTTCATTTTACTCTGCAGCAAACAAATTTAGTCAGCTGCATACCTCTAGGTTTGCAGATTAGTTGGTGTTTATTGCATCTGAGCTGTCCCAGTAGATATGGCCTCACCTCCAGCAGATACCCTGCCTGCAGGTACCATGTCATACCTGTCATATGAAAATCTTGGATATATTCGATCATCTCAGATGACACTAGATGCCTATGTTTAGGGAACTGAATCGCATCCCTGCTCCCCATTCACTGTAGTGAATTTACATGTGCTTCAATTCAGTTGCCCCAAAATGGTGCCTAGTACTCTTTGAAGTGCCCTATGGTATATTTTTTTTGTCTTGAGCACCTCTCCAGAAGGGCATGGGCTTCCCATAGGTTGTGTCATTTCTACTAGATGTATGGATGGCTTGGTTAGCCTACAACTTCTAAAATTATAGTGGACATCTATGTGTGAGCAACTGAATTAAGACCATAATTCACATATAAACATCTACACCCAGGCATGTAAATTTAGGTGTCTGCATCTGGAGCTGAATCCCATTTCTATCTTCTGCATGACCAAACTGAGGTAAGATGAGTTCTACCAAAAATGATTTTGAAAAATTCCACCTTAAGAACAGGAAGAGCACAACAGCTTCTAGGAGCACTCAGCATGTTCAATAAGGAGCTCTTCCTTTTTATCTCTTCTCCCCAGCATTTCTTTCTCCAAAAATCTTGCTTGACAGCAGGTGTAGAGCTCCAGCTCCTGAATGAGAGGCACTTGTTCACAAAGGGCCCCTCCAGAATTAGTAATAAATGTCTCATGCCTACAAGTAATAGTTTTTAGTTTTAGAAATGCAAAAACCATAGAGGTCTTTTTCAGAATTTAGCATTTCATAATAGTGGGAAAAAAGTTTCTTAAATTTGTAACACAATAAAAAAAGCCAGCTGCTACTTTACACCAGCTCTCACTACAGTAAATGGAAAGTGGCTTTCAATCACTGGTTGGCCATTAATTTGACAGAGCCTCTTCATCACAAACCACAAGTCACTCTTACACATGGAAGCAATTTTGATTTTTCTCAGGGAGAAAAAAAATCCTCTCTGTTTCCAAAGATCTTTGACAGTTAGGATGGCTTAGCTCAAAGCTTCTCAGTTAGGGCACATTGACACAGATGGGCACAAATGGGTGAAGCTTATTTTGCCTACCCTCTGAGTTGGCTGGATGTAGGCCAGCTCCGAATTGCAAGCCAGAAATCATGTTAGGATGGAGCTTTGCCCAAGCTAATAAGATCTGTTGAAGGCATATGCTGAGAAGCAAGACATATTAGTTTGGGCAATGCATCATTTTCATGTAGCTACAAAACTTCCACACAGGGATTCCTGGTCCTGTGTACCCATGTCCAGGTGCCTCCAGCTTCACTAATGGGGGCCTCCAAGGAGAAAGAAACATATTAAAATTAGCCCAAAGTCCACCATGAACTTCTGCTGATATATTAAATGTTAGATCAGGCCCACGGTCAAAAGGGCTTAGGCTGTTCCCTCCTTAAAAAATATACAGCTAGGGCTTAGAGGAAAACATTTTTCTAGAGAACTCTATCCAGCAGATTTTTCTTTATAGCTATTGACTATTTCCATTTACTCTCCAACTGCCTCACAGCACCAGGTTGTCAGAGACTGGCTGGTCATCAGGGCAGCCTGTCTGTGGTCTGCATCAAATGCTGGGATAACGATGCCATTTGTATGCCACAACATGCAGTGACTCAAGGCTTGTTTGCTTGTCTCCACTGAGTGATAACCCAATATAAAGCCCCTGGAGATTTCAACAAGCCTCACACTCTTGAAGCATAGATCTGAAGAATGCTGCGTGGTCTTCTGTGTGAAACACGTTCACCTACGTGCTTTGTTCATGCATTGCAAGGTAGGATGTGGAATGGTCTCTTATACATCCCTATGCATGTTTGAAGACTTCAGTACCGTAGAAACCGAAGCCCAGCCATGTGAGCAACCCTTTTGATCTTATCAAATACTCTTACTTGGCCGGTTCAACTGTTTGTTCTTTGCAGGTCCTCAGTGTCCTCATGGTAAATGTTTTAAACTGCATATCATTTTTTAACAATGAAAATAATTCAAGGACGGAAGGACAGCATGAAAGATCACACACATGGGATCTTTTTTTCTCTCCAAATATTGATCTAATCAAAACAAAGGCTTGAAATGAAAGTGCCCCTTCGATGGTAATTATGGTCCTGAGGTCACAGTTAAGTAGCAGGACATCAACAGTTAACAGTGCAGAATGCGGTTCTTCCTAAACTGGTGTGAATTGATAGTAAAGCTAGGGATGTCAAATGCATGATACTGATGTGAAGCCAGCATGAGTGAGAGTAGACTCAAACCTCTAGTGAATTATCATTACTCTGAATTTCTCTGATTTCTGGCAGGTTTATGGCAAGGTCTTTACAATATTTTAACATTGCATTTTTGTATGTGTGTGTTTAACGTCCTGTCTATTTGAATGCTGCATACCCACAGTGTTCCCCAGGGGCATCCCTCCTACATATACACGAAGTTCTGCTTAATGTTTCACTTGGATTTATTTGAATCTTTTATTATTACAGTACTGAATTAATACTTGCATAAAAACACTTGTCCCAGTAATTTCACCAAAAGTTTTTTTTTTTTTTAATTACTTCATCACATGGGGGCATTGACACTGTAGATACAATTCATTGCTGCAGAGATTCTGAAAAACTAAAGTTTTGTCTACCCACAAGACTTCTAATAATCTAATTAAACACATATAAACCCAAGTGTTGTCAGGTCCTAGCTGAACACTTAAAACCTTAGATGAAGCTTGTATTGATTAAATTTGTTTGGGAGAAAAAAGTCTCTTGAAATATCTTTTCTGATGGACCAGTTTTCTGAATGGAAATGGAGAGTGTTTCTGAAAAATGTTACAAGATCAGAAGATTTAAAGCAGTTCACAAATAATACTCAGCACCTCACAAAACAGAAGTTTGAATTCCCTCCCCGCCCCCAGCTCGGCACGGGAAATATAACTACACTAATTTTCAGGTCAATTTAAGTTATCTTGGGAAGGACTACGTGGCTGCTCTGAAGTCAGTATGTTTTAATTGGTCAAATTTAACTAATTTCAGCTATTCTGTGCAGATAAGACCGATGTATGGATGAGATACGGAAGACTTCTGCTGGATCTCTGAATGCTCCTGGGAGGTCCTGTGATCCTTATTGGCAGTTTCCATCAATATTGACAAAAATGTTGACAGGTCAAGACATTCTTCTGCATATAAGAGTCATTGATCTGGTTGAGTGGTCCTGCCGTGGGACCTCTTTCCCTGTCACAGACAGCACAAGCTGTGGTTTCTGCACTGCCGTGAGATGTAAGTAGTATATACAGCTGACTGCTAGCCCGCCAACTGCACCTGGGATTTTGGGTCCTGGGAAGGGGAGAGAGTGGATGGAGAACTGCAAAGCAGCCTGGTAGTTTGTAAATCAAGTTGGCAAGTCTGAAGGGTTTCACTTAGCAATCTGGGTTTCTCTCGTGTTATTTTGTCTCTGTTGTTGGTCTTTTTTTTTAATTAAAAAAAACCCCAAAAGCCTAGTTTCATAAGAAAACACAAATTATTCAATTTCACTGTTAGTGAGCCAGTCATTTATTAACCTGTTAATTTAAATTAAAGAGGGGGGGAAAAAAAGAGGGAAGAGGAATAGTAGCTCAAAGATGTTACATTCCTACAAAAATCTCAGAAAAGAGTTTGCCAAATCAATGCTCTCACTGAGACATTACCCCAAAGAGAAAAGCATTGGTCTAAACTCAGCAATGATGTTAGACACTGGAGAACTTGCATAAGTAGTAGGAAATGAGGCTAACATTTTTTAGTTTTCACTGGCCTAAAAAGTGAAATATTCTTAGCCCAGAGTACATGAAGAGCAGTGCTTTTTACATCACTTTTAAACACCTGTTTTTGTTCACTATTAGAGCATAATTATGGTTTTGCCACAATCGCTTGACACCATCACAAGGACAACAACATCACGTCATACTTCAGAGTGGCCCCTTCTGCCCAGGTAGACCTTTAGGTCATACTAGATGTCCAGACCCTCTCTATAATTGATGGGGAGCAACTGGCACTTCCCCAGGATGACTATCCCGTCCAAAATTAAATGGCTGAGAGGTAGGCGTACTAACCTTTTAGGGGTGCCATGTTCTCTACTGAGTATAGAGGGATCCTGTGTTGCTAGCTTACCCTAGAAAGCAGCAAGTGAGAGGAACCACGTGGTTAATTCAAGACCGATGGCTAGTTCTCCCCATGACACTGCAAAAAAACCCTGGCAGGAGGTGACCTAAACTGTCCACCACCCCCTTCACCCACGCCACCAACGGTAATTGGGCTTTTTTGTTTAGAACTGGACAGAGTCCCAGCATCCTGGGAAGAAAAGGGCTGTTCTTGTCCAGCCTGGTCAAGATAAGATCCCAGGGAGAGGTTTCACTTGTAGGCAGAGGGAACCTGAAGTGCATATAAAAAAGCGGTTTTCCGCTCCAAACTCCAGGTCTCCACTCAGTCAGTCATTGGATTTCCCAGCTGCTCTACTAAAAATAGATTGATGAAAATGAAAACTTTCTCTTGGCAGGGATTTTGACAAGTGTCTAATGTAGACCTGTGCTGATGCAGTCAATGAGTAATAATATCAGCATAGCCAGCTATGGGAGAGGTTTATATTTTTCCTTTCTCTTTTTCCTTAGGAAGGGGGAGGGCTACACTGTAGCACATTATTTACAGTACAACATGATTCAATTGCCAGAGGGGGAAAAAAGTCAACCCATTGTTCAAGCACTATACATGGATTGAACATTAAGAAGTAAATTTCCCTGCCTGAAAAACGTAACCCTCCTCTTTCCATTTGGCACGGCTTCATCTGGAAGCTTTACGTCTGAAACTTGGTTTCCAAAGGCAGATCAAAATCCCTGCTCAGGTCGGACACATATGAAGGCCATCTTTGTTACATCCTAAAGAAGGAATTTTTCTGCTTTATGGAGTAGGATTTTCTATTATTTTTTAAAAAGCAGATTTGTTACAGTTATAAAGAAAGCTGCAAGAGTAGTTGAAGCACTACTGGGTTACACCAGCTTGGGATCTTGCATATTTTTCTTTAAAGTCCCTTTGACTGATTTTTAGAAGTGATTGATGTAAACCGAAAGAAGACCAGCTGCAGTGGGGATGGGATGTGCTTGGCCTCATTACTGCCATCATGTCCCATGTCAAGGCCTCTGGGAGCTACAGCAAGCTGGACTTTCTACTAACTACTGAGATGCACAGTTCAACAGGCTTGGGTAGACATCCTTAAAACTAAAAAGCGGCAAACAATAAATACAGAAAGTAACCCTGAAAGCCTGGAAAATATTTCACAACCCTCTCAGTTCTCATCTTGTGAAAACATGCATCAGCATGCACTGAGGACAGACAAAACGAGATCTCTTCTGTAATTCTGAAACCCTTTTGGAGGATGAGGAAAAGTGTTAGAACACTTTTGTTATACAGCTTTCAAAATCAAATTATGACTTACCTGTGGCATACTTTGTTGTATTAAGTAGTATAATAGCTGAGTAATTAGTTGGAAGAAAATATTTTTTTTCCATCGTTTTATAGAGTGTTGAGTCTGCCAAAATGAATGAAGCATCATATGCAAATGTTGATGTATTGTTGAAGTAGAGCTTGCTGAGCCTGGTTGCAAATTCCCAGAGAGCACTGATAAAATATCCATCTAGAAATATCCAGGCCTTGCAGTAATATCTCACTTGATATTGCATGTCATACTCACTGAGTATTGCAAAAAGACACATGAAAATGGCTGCATGATGCAAGCGTTTGTTGTTTACATAGCCATTAATGAACATTTCCAGATTTATTTTTCTTGGTGTTGCTTTCTCTAACTGAATTACAAGTGCAAAAACAAGATTGTGGTCATATCATGTTTAAACAGGCAATGTTTCAAACATGAAGCCACATCTATTATTCAGCACCATCTTCTAAAAACATTAAAAGATACCCTTTTGAACTTTGTGGTTATTTTTGTCAAAAGACAAAGCTTCTTTAGGGTGAATTTTACTCTGAAACCAGGGCGTGAGTAACAATTACATTGCTTTTTGTGTGGCGTAGTGTTACTGCTTGCTAATCTAACAGCTCAGTGCTAGTGGAAGCGTCATTGCTTTCCCTCTTTGCTTCTCCCTTTGCTTCCTTCCTCCCATCCCTGGGCACCATCAGATAGTCCAGCCCCTTCACTTGCTAAAATGCACTGGACCCTTTGCTGAGCTACTACTGTCCTGTAACTTGGCAGAAAACAACCCAGTCTTCTTTCTGTGTTAGTTTTCCGCCGGTTGAGAGAGCTGATCTGGCTCAGAAAGGGACCTGAGGTGCCATGGGAGCTGATGGCCGTGGTGGAAAGATGTAGGTAGAAGTGAAGGAGGAGGAAGGGAGGGAGGAGTGAGACCACCCCAGCTACGGCACTGAAATTAATTCAGCTGTTATCTACCAGCATACTACGTGCAGCTATGCAGAGGTTTGACTGAGTCGGTCTTCTGTGCACTCATGGTAGAAATTAATGAAAGAAAAGATGCACTTAAAATAAGGGTTGAGAGGTTACACTGTTTGCATCTTTAGGCATTTAAAAACTTTTGTAAATCTGCCTGGATTCGATTAACTTTAATTTTAGACTCATGTTCAACCTTAAGTAGGAGTGTAGTCTCCCAGAGTCCAGTGAATCTGCTAATCTGCTTCCATTTTAATGCATACTTATGTTCTTTGCTCAGAACGGCTAGAGGAAAGGACCTGATAAAAAATTAATAAACACAGATTAGCTGCGTGCACCAATTCTTTTCTGTGCTGTATCAGCAACCCTGCCTCACCTTCTTCCTATGCATTATCAAACAAGGTTTTTTCTAGACTATGAGATAGATGTGAATTCAGAGATGGAACCTGAAGGTTGGGAAAAGGCCTGAAAGTAGCTTTAGGGAGTTAAAAGTATTCTGAATAATTATTTTTCTAGAACTATCCCAAATAGATGTAAAGTTAGGAAAGTCACTCTCCTTATCTGTAAGGAAGGAGTTCAGCTGATGGATATCTGAGCTGAAAATTGTGCAAGAGCAGAGCAACTGGAATGGGAAGTCAGGATTATTGTACCATGGGGGATTCCAAATCATGGTTTTATTTCTGTCTCCCATTGGTAAGAAAATGAAAAAACACCTGCACAGCCGAAATACTGAAATGATGTGTAGGATAAGTGGAATTGACAATTTCATTTTGACTTCTTTGATTTGATTTATTTGTTTTGATTTATAATCTAATCCTGAACTAAAGTATAAATGTTTTAAATATGGCAACAATACCTGACACGAGAAATTTTCATTGTAACAATATATTTGGATTTTATTGTAATTAATTTTTTTTGGAAAATATTGATGAGATGAAATCACTATTTTCTGAAAGAATAAAGTTGATAATCCCGACTGAAACATTTGGCTTGAATTATCTTTGACTTGCATTTATCTAATTTAGGAATGGTGCCATAAAGCCACCTGGGATAAAATCTTGAAACTGAGAGGGGAGTATGACTAGTGAAGGGATCTCTTAACTGTACCTATTGGTATTGATTGGCTCCTAGTCTTCCAAGAGTGGCAGTAGAAATCTTGATCTAGCAGCAGTTATTTCTTGCCTTGATTTCTGAACTGATGGCTTTTTCACTATCCTGTATCTTTCAAAAGCCTTTCTGCTTGCTTGAATAGATCCTAGTGCTCCTCCACCCCACACTGTGAATAATAGAAGGAAGAAATAGCTGCAGTTTCTAAGAATGTGATCACCTGGCTTTCATGACCATTTATTTTTTTAATTTGCTGAATGTCTCATGTGCTCTGTGATAGCCATGTTAGGAGGAATAATGAGGAGGTATATTGGTTTTGGGGAAAACCACTGGACAGAGGTCTGCAAGGTCTGAGTTCAATTCTTGATACCTGAACTGGTTTCTGGAGCCATGCAGTGGTACCTACAAAACTGAAAGAGCAACTGGAGGCTTTGATAACTTTGTAAATCTGGGCTTTTGTGTTGCCTTCCCCAGCTCTACCACACAGCACAAAATAAATTCTCCTTTTTCCTCTTTTTAATGTTTTTTTCTTTTAAAAATGTTTTTCTTTTTTTTTAGGGCTTTCTCTGGTCACTCATGTGGCTAGCACAAAATATTTTAAAGTGTCTAGTTGTTGATCCATACAAATACTAAATATAAGAAAACATCAGAAGAACCATCTTTGACCAACTGTACTAACTCACGTGGAATGACCATTTGCCAAGACTTCAGTGTTATCCTTCACTGGCCAAGCCCAGAAGGGAAAAGGATATTAATTTTTTACTGGCAGAAGCATCTGAGGCATTCCAGCTTTAAGAATGAGGATCATCTGAATATAAAGAAAAAATATCAGATTCCATTCCCTACAAGGCAGGCGACCTGGGTACCTTATTTTGGAGACTTTCTGGGATTGCAAATATCTGTCCAGAAATGGAGGCAGAGAATGAATGAGAGGCATACAAAAGAAGTAAAGCCAAGTTCCTTCTCAGTGACTCTTTGATACGTAAATAGCATTTACTGAGCACTGAGATTAGCACCTGACTGAGGCCACTGCTGGGGTGCAGATACGCTTTTGCTGTTGCCTGCTCAGAGGGAGGTAGAATGAACAGCACCGTCTTGGTGAACTCATTTTGCCACATCTCATACATCTTTCTCAGCAGGTCTGCTAATTCTTTTTTAAAGTCTAGTCTGCCTTACCGCCTTCTAATACAATGAAAAAAAAAATTTGATTGAAGACCTGTGATTTGTAGATGCTCCAAAATTTTCTCAGAATCTATTTTTCATTCCTCACTACCTTTTTTTCTTGCAGAAAGAAAGTTTACGGCTTTCACTTTGCCTGTGTGCCCATCTGTACACCTTTTCCCCTCTCTCTTCAACACCAGCCTTTTTTTAACCGAGCTTGTCCAAGTGTCTCAGAACTAGCACATTTATACCAGCTTCATGAAGAAAAACAGTCAGGTAGGGGAAAAAGAACCCACAAGTTCTTTCTCCAGGACAAGACTGTCCCCATAACTATGAGCTCAACATTATAAGATACCAGAGAATTCACATGTTGTGAGAGATGTGTAATGAATATCCAAACCACGCTGAAAGCCTCGATCAGAGCCTGTACCTCTGGAAACGTCAATCAGCCAAGCAGCAACAGTTTTCATCTTCCTGCCTCTGTTCAATGGTGCAAGTAAAGCTGAATCGTATTTCATGAAGCAATAGAACATAGAATCATTTAGGTTGGAAGAACCCTTTAAGATCATCGAGTCCAACTGTAGACCTGGTCTACACTGGTGTCTGAACATGGTAAGTCCGCTTAGGAGATGAGCTTATCTAGTTAGGATCATGAGTCTTCTCAGTTTGACTGGGACAAATCTGGAATACTAAGATCTGACAAAAGCTTTTGGGCTATTTTTCCACAGATTCAAGCAAAATTCCATTGCTCAACTCACAAAACAAAAGGGCTAAATATTTGGCCTAAATATTGTGTGTGTGGGAAACCTACTGGCAGTGCCTTGTTCAGTGCTGGGTTTCCATACTCACCATGAGAGAGTCCGTTAGGGCTTCCTCCATATAGGTTAGTGAGGCCTTACTGGGTGAGATTTGCCAGCTAAAAAGCGTCTTATGGAAGGATATGCTGTTGATATCAGTCTTACCATCTCCATGGGATTCAAGTGCCTGTCTACGTGCTTACAAAAAGCTTTTACTTTGTGTACAGGTTTACAAAGCCATATGCCACATGAAGCATGTGGGGCGGTCCTCCCTTCCTCTGCTGCTGTCAAAAAAACTCAGTTTCCACTTCCTCCGCATACCTAAGACCCACGACTACATTCCTCGTGAATGAGAACTCAAGGAGCAGTGCTGCTGAGTGTCCAGGTATGCCAGCGCAGCAGCTTCTTGCTGGTGTCAAATTGGCAGAGAATTGTGATTTTTGGATTAAAAGCTGCATCCGCCTAAGGAGGGCTCAGAGAGAGATGTTAACTGTACAGTACATGGGAGCCTTTTGGAAATTACTTTTGCAGACAATTAAAGGTCACATTGTTTAGCTAAGTCATAATCCATCACTATGAACAAGGCATTGATTGTAGTCCAAGGCCCTGGACTATATTCATTTTTATTCCATTAGTGGTATAGATGACAGTTTCTGTATTTGCCTCTTCTCTTGCTACATAGCAATAAGAACGGCAAATTACCTCCAGATTCAAAGTAACTGAACAGATAAGCTTCTTTCCATGCTCTTTGGCAAAAAAACCCCACCTTTCTAGCCTTAGCTAGCCAGTAAACATCCTGACAATCTCCTGAAATGACGCATTAATGGACTAGAACAGGGTCGTGATTATCTGATTATCTGAGGAATGTTTACTGAGGTGTAAGTGTAACTACAGAAGCCAAATTACAGTTTCCCCATCAGTCCTTCTGTGTCTGATCTGGTGGAAAAAAAGTGAGCTGCTGCATTAGGTTTTCTCTGACTTGTTCTTTAGGAATAAAAGTTATTCTTACATCCCTGGAAGTTAGGCATCTAGTCTAAGCTCCTTGACTGTAGCCATGGGAAGCTTGCTAAAAGAAATGGGCACCTCAAAAGACAGCCTGTCTCCCCCAGTTCCAGCCTTACGCCTGCCCTTGGGCAGCTCAGTAGTGCTAATGCTGATGCATGGGGGAGCCTGAAATCATGTAGGTTTAAGGACAGCAATGCAATTTGTTGCTTCTTAAATCTCATTCACTGTTCATTAAGGGCTACTGCTGTTCTTCTCCCCAGCCCCCAAGTGAATTGAAAAGTTGGGACAGACGCGGGAATGAGTCACTGGTAAAAGAACTTGTTAATTTGGCTTTAACCCCTGACGTAGGAGCAGCAGTTTTACCTGCCTAAGCAACATGAAATTAATTCCACACTAAGTGACGTAGAGCTAATTGCACAGGGATTAACAGCAGAGAGCTTGACAACTGCTCTGTGCAGGCACAGTGTTTCGTGATGACCAAAGCTGGCTCATTCATCCTGCGAGCTTCCCCGTTTACCTCCTGTTCTGTATTCAGATTACAAGCTCCTTGGGCTTTAGGACAGCGCGAGGCATATTGCTACCTTCAGCTGGATGCTGCAGTAGTATGTGAGAAATGAATCACCCAGTGTTTAGGTGGTAGCTGCCTAGCAGGATCTGTATGTAGGTTTAAGTGCTCTCTTGACTCTCAGTGGCAGTTAAACGCCCCAAAGACTTTTTAAAAATCCATTAGTGCCTAGTGGCACATTTAGTTGCCTCAATACCTCAATAAATCTCTTTGTAAATTAGAAGAAAATGATAATGAAATTCATTAACATTTGCAAAACGCTTTATGACCGATAGGTGTATCAACTATTATTAGCCCAAAGGCAGAGCTACTCTTATCAGTGCTGCCAATATCTAGGCTGGTTTTACTTGGCAGAATTTAAACCTAACGGTTCTTATCATAAAAAGAGAAAGAAAGTGTCATCAGAACTGATTGAACTATATATTGGTTACGTTATGTTGTAATGGCTGTCAAAGATAAACGCAGGGGTGGCTTATCTTGTTTCCTAATCGTCTTCAGGTGTAATGTTGTCATTCATTTTGTTAACTCTCTCTTTGTATTTAAACCCAGGGGAGACCACAAACTGAAAAATACGCATTCAGTCTATTTCTGCTTTCTATTGGTCTGTTTGTGGGAATAATCGTTTCAAACTCAGTGACCACAAATGAGTTTATGTTTATACAAAACTTCCTGAGAAAGTGCGAAGGGGACCTGCCACCCTTCGCTGATGGGTTAACAACATCTGCTGCTGCACACCCTGTGTTGGGTCTGGTCTTGCCTAAGCCTGAGCTGCCCTTGCTTCTCCCAGATCTCTGCAGGTTCTTGGGACCTTGTCCTGTAGATCTGCTTAATCTTAATCTCCCCGGGCACCCAAATAAGGTTCTCCCTGGCTCTTCCTTTTGTAGATAAGGAGAGGCTCCTCTGGTTGTTACAGAGGCAAGTAATGTCCTCTAATGCATCAGCCAGAAGGGAGGGAGAAGAGGCTATTCCAGCTCTGCTGCATCTGTGGTCATTGGCTCCAAGGAACAAGCTGGGCCTGAAGAGAGGACAGCAAAGTTGGTCACTTAAACATAAAACAAAAAGGAATCCCCCCTTCTTCTTCTTGTAGAGCAAAGTAATTGGTTTTTAATTTTTTTTTTTTTCTCTCCCAGAGCAGTGCTGGTTCTGGATACACTCTAACCTCATCCTAAGAGTATGAAAGAAACTCTCAGTTAGGTTTATCCTAATAATAAGCCCATGACGGAAGGAAGTAATCTTAGTATTCTCATTTTATAAATAGGGAACTGAGACTCAAAAAGGAGGGGGTATGTCTTATCTATTTATATGCATTTGTGCATTTGGTCTAAGCCAGTCATTTGGGCTCCCTCTGTAGTTGATGGAGGAAGGTAGGCAATTCCAGATAGTAAATATCCCATTTCTTCTTAGTCACTTAATTCAGCCATGGGAGAGTTGGCCTTTGCCTAATCCCAATTGGGATCCTGGGTTAGATGGAGGAGGACTTTGGTTTTCTGACTGTGTGGGTGTTCTCAGAGTTTGCCTAAAATATTCTAACAGGATCAGGGCCTTCACAAAACGCTGTTTTAGCTGCTTTGCTTTGAAAACCCAGCCAGTGGTGTATTATCTCCCTTGCTTAATAGCCCACTGGTTTGAATAGTCATTTGGGAAGTGAAAGCTCACAGTTCAGCCCTGAGAGAGCCTGGTTTTATCCCTCCTAGAAACATGACCTAGATACCTTACAGCTCTGCTGGGTAGAGATGTGCTACCAAATGAATCACAGACAAATTTGAGAGCGGAGGCAGAGACCTTGGGGGATAAGGACCAAGATGGGGCACTCCTGAATTAGCGTAGACAGAGGAAAAGAAGCTGCATTTCTCCAAGATCATGACTCCTTCCAGTGGGAGGAGGCAGGTACCGTGGGGAAAGAAGGTCACTGGAGGCAGTTTTTGACAGCAGGGGTTTTCTCAGCCAGTTCTGCTGCCCTGGACAGCCTGGGTAACCACTGGGGTCCTTAGAGCTCTCAGACCGATTAATGCAGTGCTGTCCAACAACTTGGTTTCTTGGATTTTTTTTCCCCTTCCTCTTCTGGAAAAAAAAAATAATCTCAGTTTATTTGTCAGTCATTTTTAGATGGTTAAATCAGTTGTTGGAATCTCACACAGTACAGACATAAGCTTTTCAGCCTTTCCTAAATGGACTTCAGCTTCTTCTCACTGAACTTGATTAGTCCATTTCTGTGATTTCACATTTGCCCTTTAGACAAGAGGTATGAAATCTTCTTAAGGAAGAAGCACAAAATTTCTGATTCTACAGAGTGAAGAGAATAAAAGAAAAGTGACAAAAGAAAAGAAAGAAGAAAAGAAAAAAGGAAAAGAAAAGAAAAAAGAAAAGAGAAGAGAAGAAGAGAAAAGAAAAAAGAGAAAGGAAAAGAAAAGAGAAAAGAAGAGAGAAGAAAAGAAGAAAAAAGAAAGGAAAGAAAAAAAGAAAGAAAAAGAAATCTTTAGCTATTAAATGGAAGGTCACATAAAGAAAAGAATTGTAACTGGACTGATAACCGTGTCCCTTAAATTAATACTGAATAATTGGAAATGATAATTTGCAAGTGACATTTCCTGCATGGTTAACCATGGTATAGGCTTTATTGTTATATTGTTAAAAATGAATAAGTTGCTGCACAACTGCTAATAGCATTTGTACCTATTGAAGATAAGGCAACAGTAAGGGGTAATCAAACCACATTCTACCAAGTATAAAATGACTATGTAAAATGACATCTGTAAATCAAAGCTTAATTAGCCTGATGTAATTTACAATAACTGGCCAGCCCAAGTTTTCCTCAGGCGAGCTGCCCTGATGGAGCTGGCTGATGGCACAGTCAGATGGGATGTTCTGGCTGTAGCTGAGGTACAAGACTGGTGCTGTCCCCCTGCAAAAACTTCTTGCACCTTCACATGTGCTGGCATCTGTCCGTACTGTCTGGGTTTAAAATCTTGACTGGAAAAAAAAAAAAAAATAGGCTAAGCTAGAACCTTTTGGAAGAGTCCCTTACTCTTCAGGAGTAAGGAGGTTTGATTTCCCCCAGATCAGGAGGTCTGTGTATGTGGTGTGGGACTCCCATTTTGGGTTGGATGTTGTAGATGAGGGGGCACAGAAGAGAAGCACTGAAAGGATTAGAGGCTTAGGGAAAATGCCTGATGGTGTAAGAAATTAAGAACTCGATTTATTTAGCCTGTATGAAAGAAGACTGAGAAATGCTTTGATTACACTGCATAATAGAGAAAATGCAAGATACGAAAGGGCAGTTTAATCTGTCAGAAAGCAGATAACAAGAATCATGGATATGAAAGCTAGACGTGTTCATCTTAGAAATAAGGCACATATCTTTTTAACAATGAGGCTGATTAAGAAACTACAGAAAGGAATGATGGAGTTTCCATTTCCTGATGCATGTTACTTAATTTAAATTGAGTCACCTTCCAGGGAGAAATGTATTAGTCCAGCACAAGTTACTGGCTAGATACAGGCCTAACTGGATGAGATGGAACAGGTAGTCAAATCAGATGGTTTACTTTTTAATAATAGCTTTAAAATGTAAGAATTAAAAAACACTGTCCTGTGGTTATTACTGAAAACTTAGTACTACAGAAGATCATATAAATCTTTATCATCTCATCTCATCTCATCTCATCTCTTCTTATCTCATCTTTCATTGCACTCAAATTTAGGACAAAAATATATGATTCCAGTAGGTAAATCCCCTATTTTATAGCTATACAATAGGAAGTGTTGTTATTATTATCACCATTAAGGCTTAAGTATATGTTTAATGTGTACTTAAACAATTTTTTCAACTTGTGGCCTTAATCATTGTAGTGTAATGAGAACTGAATCATTATAGTGCAGCAGATTAGTTCTCAGAACTTCTGCACCTTAGGCGGTGATGCCATTAGTTCATATAAACCAAGCAGCACTGGGCCTGGCAGGTATTTGGAAGGGAGACCTCCAATGCAAATGTACGCTGATCAAATTAACTTCTGTTGAGGCTACTCATGTACCTACTAAATGTGTGCATTGCATATAAAAATAGAGAGTAAGCTAACAAGAAGGTAGGACGACAGTAAAGTAATAGGTGCAACTGGAACCAACATAGGAAGTAAGTGTGAAATGAATGAAGGCATGCCACAAAATGCAGGAGGTATGAATGAGATTTCAAAGGAACATGCAATCTTTCCATAAATTCTTCAATCCCTCTGATTCTTCCATCTTCCAAATACTGTAGAAATTCTTTTCTGTCTTTATATATCAAATTCATTCCATGAAAATGACTTCTGCTGAACCATATATGGTTCAAAAAATATCTGTTTTTTTTCAGAACTGTCCAGAAAAGTCTCCATCCTTTACCATCAGCCACATGCTATGGAACTGGGCTAGGACAGGAAGTGTACATCTGAAACATCTGTATGATCATGCTTGTACTATCAACATGCAACTAATCTGGGGAACAAAACTTGCTACCAAACATTGCTAAGTGCAGGGTTTAACAAGATTATAAAATAGCTTGGTCTAAACAAAAAAAAAGAAGGCTCTGTGGATTTAGTTTCCCAAACACATTCTCTAATATATTATAAAGTGCAAATGTTGGTCAAATCTTTGTCATATTTGGACCTGTATGGACTTTTCCTTCTGTGCGGCTTTCCTGGCACCATTCGTTCAGTAGTGACTCTGTTCGACTTTCAGGCTACTCTTACAATTAAACTTTTCCGGACTTAATAAGTTGGTATCTCTGCTTCTCTGTCAAATATGGTTGAAATTGGCCTAGTCTCAGAAGTTCTCACTGTGGAACAGGTAGAGAGATGCAAAAGCACAGATAGTGTCATCTCATGTACTTTGTCCCCTAAGGAAACCATATTAAAAGAGGGATTGGCTATTTATACAGATACCAAGGATAACAATACAAACCATAATTAAAGACAATAAAACTATTGGAATGCATATTAAACCTTGTACTTCAGGGCTTAAGCTAAACTCTAGCTGTTAGAGAGGATTAGAACTCTATATTAGAGCAAATAATTGATTTTCTGGGTCACTACACATTCACTACCAAAAAAAAAAAAAGTAAAAAAAAAACAAACCATCAATTTATTTTTCTTCTCCCTGTTCTTGATTTTTTTCCTGACTAGAATGATTTGACAATAGTAACCAGAGTTTCCCAAAACCATTTGGGAAGTCTAAACTTGTTCTTTTGTGTAGCAAAAAGATTTAATACACAATTATTTCTTCCATCTTTCACTAAGGAGGGAAGCAAGGTGGGAGTCACAGAATATTTAACTCATAACTGCTGTGAAGCTTTTTATTTCTTCCTCACGGTGTTCTCATCTTCTGGCTTGGGATTTGGCTGGAGAGGGACACTGGGCTGGATGGACTGGGGTCTGGCCCAGGCAGGTAATGTCCTGGTAATGTCCAGGTAATGTCCAGGGGTAGGACACCGTAGTCTGGAGGCCGCCTTCATCTATAATAACCTATAGGCTATTTGATCGAGATGTGACTAATTTTCTCCAGTGACTGTAAGAGGGATGAAGGTCTGAGAGCTCTGGCGGTAGGTGGTTGGAATTGCTCATCAGTCTCTTGACCTTACACTTCCTAAGAGGTGAGCTACTTAAATGAGGCCCTCATAATGGGCACTGTGAATATCACTTTATGTGTCTGCAAACGAAGGTAAAATTCTCCAAGGTTAGGGTTACACTTGCTGGAGGGAAAATTCCTGCTGCTGAGGCAACATCTCTTTGGCAGTCCCCCAACACCTCCTTCTCCTGAGATTAAGGGTCCTGTGACAACTGTTTAGTCACTTGCAATTGCATTTGATTTAATGATTTTAGTTGGAAACGGCTGTGAGTTCTGCAGACTATCATTTACGGTGGTGCTGGTGTATCAGAGTGGGTCAGAGGCACCCTCAGTTGGGGGAAACCCAAACGGCTCAGCTGTGCCGTGGACCAAGCGGCTGCTTTGAGGTTTTGTAGCATTCCTATAGCTCAGGGGTTTAGGATCTGTGCTTTATGAGCAGGCGTTTTCTGAATCCCACCTCCCCGTCCTGTCTCCAGGGAGCGTGGTGTGCCTGTGGTGCATGCACGGCATGCCGGCAGCTGCGGGTAATGGTTGTGGCCATGGATTTATCCCAGTCTGAGAGCTGTACTCCAGTGTGGCGCTTAGTGGTAGGTTCCTGTCTGCTGTCTCCTTATCTGAGGCAGCTTCCACATAGCTGTGGGCCTTGCAGCTATCCCAAGGTCTCCCTTTGCCCCTGCTCTTCTTGAAGGAAGCTTGAACATGCCACTGTTAACTGCGTAGCCACCTTTGACCTGAGATCTCCCTTGCCTGATGTGCGAGACAGTTTCCAAATATCACTTCTTCCCCCACCACCTTTCTGAGATCTAATTTTTCTCATTTCATTCACGCTCAGATCTACGAAGCTAACTGCAGAAGAAGGAAAATTCAATGTCCTTTCACTACCCAAGAGGTCTGGCTCCTTTGGCACAACTTCTACCTGGTTGCAGATCCCAGCAATAACTTCACCGCGACATGAGACAGAAGCGTATGGGTCCCGGGAGCGGGCATTGTGTGACATGCAGAACCACATTAACTTGTTGCACTTAACTGAGTTACCTGCTTAGGTAACTCAATTAAGTGCAACAAGTTAATGCCAATAACCAATTGGACCAAGATGCATGATACCTGGCCCAAGCCCTCACCCTGGAAAGCTAAGGTACGGTGTCAAGAGACAGAGGATAACCCATCAAATACTAGAACAGCCTTTCTTCCTTGCCAGGCACCTTTCCCAGGGTTTTGCATTGAGTTTATGGGTAGGTTTATGTATGAAAAATAAGACTTACATGTCTCTAGCACAAGGAGAATCATGTTCCAAGCAACCATGATACATCTATTTACACAGAAAGCAGTCAAATAATATCTATTGGATTCTGGAATATTAAGTGGATATATCTTGATGTGCATTTTATCTTTCTCCACCCCTAAAAAAGCACAAATGATAAACAACAGCAATAAAAATTTAAAGGAACAGCCATTGAATAACAACAAGAACAACAAACCAAGAGAGCTGTTGCTGGAGTTTGTGCTTCCTCTTCACCCATCCCTGCACCACATCTGACATTAAAGACTCCAACAGAGGATTTAGCAGCTCTAACCATGGCTGATTAAGGCACTGCCACCTCCACCCACCCCTTTAATGACAGGCGAAGTGTGAGCTGACTGTGTACCTCACTCAGATGCTTCACCTTAGTGTCCAAAACTTATTGCAATGAGTTTGGATGCCAGTAGGTCAGTAGCTTATCTGTACAGTTGTGGCAATAATCCCTCCTATCTGCCCTGTGCTCCTGTGCTGATACAAACGTGCATGGCTATGAAGGCCATCATTCAACAAAAACCATAAGCCATTTCTTCTGCAGAAAAATGGAGATGTAGGAATACATATAGTTCATTTCATCTGATGCAGTTCTGATAGTCAGAAATAACTGCACCGAAATCAATGTGTTACTCTCAAACAGGGAGGAAATAGGAAACAGTTTCTTTAATAGAAGAAAAGTTTCCTTAAATAGAAGAGAGCAGACAACCAGTAGTCCAGTAAATTACTTCCTTGGCATTAGTGATGCTGTATTGACTGATCCCAGCAGAGAATTTGGCCAACACTATGACCAGATCACATTACAGCAAACACTGCTCAGAGCATCTTCGTGTAAAACTGGAATATACCTGAGCAAAATAACCAAGAGGAACTGTTTGAAGCAGGTTTCGATTTTGTTTGATGATAACAAAATGGTTTTATAAAAGAGGCGTTCAGGGTGTGGTACTACAGGACTGTCACTGCTGCAGAACCAAATCCCTAAGCTGAGGGACATTAGAGGCTTCTCATCATGCTTTCTGCTATGCTTTGGCCTCTCGGCATTTCCAAAGAGCAGGGACAACACAGAGGCATTTTGCTTCCTCATATTCCATGGATATAGAAGCTCCTAATCTTCACTGTTAAACTAGAACAAAAAAACAAACCAAAACCAAAACCTGAATTTTTGTTTTCTTTTGTGGGGGAGAGACGACAGGAAGGTTGGTTTTGCTGCAGTTCTCAGTATTTGAAATCCAATGGGACCTTTCGGTACAAGAGCTTAATTTGGACTTGATGGGAACCCAGTTTACTAGTTTAAGTCACTGTTGGCTAATACAGCTTGAAGCTGTTCCACAATAAAGCACTACATTCAGCAGTAAGCCTTATCGCTAGGACTCATCTGACCTTTCCCAGGTAAGCTGGAATTGCTTAACACCATGGCTACCCCAAAACTAATAGAACCTTTCAGCATGGCTTAGGATATCACTTCACTTCCCTGACATCAATTTCTAAAATAAAATAGAAGGCTAATTGGTAAATCAGGTGAGTATTTTTCCCCCCCTCCCTGAGATATAATGGTCAAATACATTTTCAAATCTGAACTACCAACAATACAAAGGTATGATTTAAACACACAAATAAAAGGGGAAGCTCAGCAGGAGGATGGAAGTTCAGCTAGAATTTACCAGGCCAAATTTATCAGCATTGGTGGGGATGAGTCTGATTCACAGTCACGAAGCTTAAGGTGGTGTGGTCAATTTTAGTCAGCATGGCTGAAAACTTCATGGGAGAAACGGAGATGCAGGAAACAGAGCATAACTCCCAGGCTTCTGGCACCTCCAAATCATTTTTGCCTCATCACATCATGCTACTGTACTGAAATGCTTTTAGAGAAATGCAAGACCACATAGACTGACTAAAGCATGAATTCTTCAAAAACTACCTGGCATGTGGTTCTGAAGCTGAAGATAGACGCTAATAGGATGCTTAGCATATTTTGCATTGGATTTTGAGATATGCAGTGAAGCAAAGCCAGAAGGAATAACAGGAGCTGAACAACTGATCCAAGTGGGTCAAGGGCTGAACCATACTCATTGCTCCTTAGCAGGAGAATTTTGGATAAGGAGCAGCAAGTGATGTGAATGATGGGTGAGAAAAAGTCTCCTCAAGCTGTCAGAGGAAATGAAGATAAAAAGGAAGGTGAAGGAGTGAGGAAACTAGTCAGACTCATAGGTTCAAATCTCTGCTGAATGTCTCAAAGACACGAACTCAACCCAGACTATAGGGGATGCACCAGAGCCCAGACTGTAACGTGTTTCAACAGCCAGTCTGAATATGGGGAGACTATCAAGAAGAGTAAAGAAAGGAGGGAAGCATTAAAACGTGAAGGGCTTTTGTACTTATTCGTTTGACAGCAGTTGGACTGTGAGCACCAGCCTTGAGGCACAGTCCCATACTGCTGCTTTCTGCACTAAACACAGATGAAAAAAAAAGAGAGTTCCTGCCACAAACCACTTCTAATCTCAGTATAAGGCACAAATATCCTCTAATCGCCACCCACGGCGTATGAGGTGGGGAACCTCCTGTCTGCATTACAGAAGTGCACCCCTTGGCAGCACTGGCATCGCTCGTCCGCTCAACTGGCCCGGTGATGACTGGCAGGGACATTTTTTTTTTTTCAGGTCCCCATCAAAACCACCCTGTCATAGGAAATAAGAGGAAGCCAGAGGCAGCCAGGACCGCAAGCGATGGCTCGCCGGCTGAGGATGGGGCAGTTCCACGGGAGCAGTCCTCGGGCACCGTCCCCAGGAGCGCTGCACGTGGAGCTTCCTCCAGAGCTTGGCCAGCGCGCAGGAATCTGATGTTTAGAAAGCCATTTTCCTGTCCGAATAAACAATTTGACCACAATAGCCCAATTCCTGGCTCCGAGGCCTCATTTAAATGTTGGTCAGTCGAGGCCCACAATTAACATTTAATTAGTAAACTCATTACAAAGGCAGGAAGTCTCAGACTTTCCCTTCATTCTCTTTCAGGCCTCTGAAGGGAAGGACCAGGCCCGTCTTTGGCTTTCGATTCAGCAGACGGGTGGTGGTTTTTTTTTTTTTTTTTGTTCCCTCTCCTGATTTCCCTCCGCTTGCAGAACAGTTGCTTTCCCTGAAGCAGACAGGCATGACCTGAATATGTTGAATGTTTGGCTGGAAATAATCTACTTAACATAAATACTTCCATCTAAATTTTGCCCCGGTTGGCTTCCTCAGTGTTCCCGGGGGGGCTGAAGGAGCAGTGGTTTTCAGGGACGACGTGGTGAGGAGCCTGGTCACCTGCACTCACAAGCTTTTGTGGTAGAGGAAGAGCCAAAAAATCTGATTTTGTGTCTGATGCTGGAAGGTTATGTCTATTGTCTGTGACAGGCAGGAGAAAAGCAGCCTCTTGACAATAAGAAGGGAAAATGGTGAGGGCTAAAATCAAGAAAAAGCACTAATGCAGAGGATGAGAGCGGACTATGCTTGTGGTGAGGTACCTTGCTGGAAATGTGTGATGGAACTGGTACAGTGGCCTTTTTCCCAGTATGGGGGAGGGACTGGGAGTTCATACTGTAGATTACCTGATGGAGCATTGTTCATCCATCCGTAAGATACAGGAGCCCACCTTTGGCCATCTAGCTGCTTTTCATGTGATTATTCATGGAATAAGAATTACAAGTAGAGCTTGGTTTTAGACAACGTTAAAAAAGTCTGAACTTGCTGATTTGGAGTACGACAAGACAGACCATAGCTCAAATGTTTTTTTCAACACTTCTATAGTAGTCTATGGAAATTTATTCACCTGATCATGCCCTGGAGTGGGGATAAAAGTAGAGAAGCCAATGCAAAAAATAATAATTGCAAAACAGGTTTTAAAAAATTGTTTCTTTTTTTTTTTTTCAGTATCTACTTTCCATTGCAGCACAAAGCAGAGTTTAAAAAGTTTGCTGGCTGACATGGTATGTTTTGCATTTTGTAATTTTGAGGAGATTTTCTGAAAGTAAACTTTGTATTTCCCTCAAAATGGAGAGCTGTAGTGTTAGCTGTACCATCAGTCATACAAGTGTTGTATCCTTTAGCAAAGAGGGACTGTGGGGAGCAGAAGATGCTTGAGTTGTGAGGCTTGTTGAATTGTCTGTCTTAACTATCTTGTCTGTCTTTTGTCAGAGATGAGGAGATTGAAAGAGTTTATTATTTCGTAATATTAATGTCTGAAATCATAATCATCCCTTTCACATTGTGATCTGGCTATCTAAACAGCAAATTGGTTTTGGATTCGTTGTTTTATTCCATATTATGTCTTTAATTCATTGTTTTGTCAACATTACATCTTTAACATTTTTTCCCCTTGTGTTCACAGAATTGGAAGGAGATAGCTGACTTGTAGTGATTTATGGGAGTGCTTAGCCCTGGTTTGTTTTGGTTTTGCACAAGTGTTAAAAAGCATTTATTATCAGGCAAAGAACTTCTATGTGCTAGGACAAGGACTTGAAAAAATCTTTTTCTTAAGGGCCTTTCACAGATCTCTGAGTATGGACAAGTTATTGAGGCCACAGGTTTTTTGTTAGGTATCTAGGTCAATATTTAGCAGAGTTTTGTTGGAACATCCTGTTTCCTCTTTATTTCTTCTGCAGAGAGAGATAAGCTACTGCACTCCTTTATCCAAGGCATTTACCCCTGTCATCGTCCACACCAATTCCACTCACTTGGTCAGATTATGGGGTGAGCAGAGGCACAACTTTAACTCCTTTTTTCGTACCTCCCACAGATGCTCTGAAATGTACTCCGAGCAGTAGTTCTGACAGTTAACTGAAGGATGTGGAGCCAAGAATGGGTGAACCTTACTGTCCCTTGCTACCCTGTGTGACCAAACATGGGAGCTACCTGACCAAAAGTGCTCATCTATAAAGTAGGTATGCGCACTTGAGCAAATCACCTTGGATCCCTTGCTAGTAAATGGAGAAAAACCAAACAGGGTCAGTAGAGACTAGGGTGTGATTTACCTCCTTCAAAACTGGAGAAATCAGATGTTTTCCTCCAATTACACAATAACTGCATCTTCTCAGACCATAATAGTATCTTAGACATTCGCTTGGAGGTAGGCATCTACATCGTAGTTGTTTCAATTTAAATGAGATGCATTCATCCAGCATGTAACATATCTGAATGTATGTCATTTTGTTATTACTGTATTGTGAAGTATTATTGCGCTTGCTGTGGTCAGGGCTTCAGGACTCACCAACAAAAATAATCATGAAATAGACTGTTCCTGACCAGGAAATTTGAGAGTTAAAAGGAGCAATGCAAAACAGGGGAAGTCCCAGTCACCTTTCTGGTAAGCATCACTAGAACTAAATGGCACTCTGACATTTCCCTGTACAAAATATAAAAATGCTTTCTTTTTTTTTCCTTTTTTTTTTTCGTTCCTTTGGCTCCATTTTGCATTTTGGACTGAAGATTTTGTTTCAGAACTTCACTGTAATGGGCATCCTGTACCAGAGTGCTTTCAGTAAGTACTGGAGCATCCTCTTTCAATGTGGTGTGACACAGAGACTTGTCTCAACCACTACCATATGCTCGTGGTTGAACAGACAGCTGTAAGAGCTCAGCTCTCCAGATCCATGCTTCATTCATGGGTCAGATTGTATCAAACCCCAGAGAAGTGGCTCAAGACAGCTCAGCTTAATTCCTCCTCTTGAGTCTTCATTTCTCTCTACTGGCTCTAAAGGGTCTTGTATAGCTAGCTCAGAAGTAGATACATGCACAAAATAAGACTAGACATATCCCACCCCTCGCCTAGGTGCCTGGATAGTCCAAAGCTTCATGCAAGTGTCAAGCACTGGGTGGAGATCCATCTACAAACCATAAGAGACCATTTCTCCAGAGCTGTGCACATGTCCAGTCTACAGTATAGCAGTTCAAAGAAAAAGGTATGAGTGAACTGTGGAAGAATGATCTGGCTTGTGGATGGTATCCCTGAGAGACTTTGCCGCTCTGCGTTAAAGGTTAAAACTCCTCCAAAAATAGTTTTCTTTTAAAATTTTTTGTTCTTGGTATCAGAAATAAAGGAACCCTGGCACAAGATGATGAGCTAATAGGCTGAGCCAGTTGGTTTATAAAACACATGATTCCATGAAACAGTAAATGACTGGTCTCATAACATATGCACTGCAAGTAAAAGCACAGTCTTAGTTGCATCAGTTCACTTTTCTTTTACTTTTTTTTTTTTTAAAATTAAAATTAAAATCAGGAATAGAAATAAAACAGACCAGAGTTCATGACCTGTTCAGGAATGCAATTAGCCCATAAAAATCATGACTGGGATTTGTTGCAAGGTAGAAACATGATCCCTTAAAAAAAGTTGCCCCTTTGCAAAGTACCAAACGATGGGGAAAGACAAAATAAGGGAGAGATGAGCAGTTTTTATTTTAACCCCACTTCCCTCCCTCCTTAACCAGAAAGAGCTGTAAAAGAAAAGACCCATCACCTCCTGTAGTCAAGTTTCACAGCAAACAAGAAGTCCTGAGCAACTCTGTGATTACTTTTATCTCTGTAAGACTAATCCCATGATAAACCTCTTGTTTCCTATACTTGATGTACCACTATTTTACTAGACCTGAATGCATCAGGCACATTGTGGATGGCTCACTACGAACAAACAGAACCTGACAGTTTCCTTCCTTAAAATAAACAGAAGTGGTACTTAGACACAGTTCAAAGAGTTTAGCACTCCCAGGATGGCTATTATTACCCTTTAGGTGGGCAAGTAGACTCAGTTTTTCATTCTAGTGAAGGCACCTTTTTTTCATTTTTTTCCCCTTCCCATTTTTTACAGGCAGTAAAATGACTATATAATTACCAAGCCTGCTTTTTTACAGTCCTCTGCTTCCACTTTCCATGCGAAGTGATCTACCTGTTTACGCCACTGCTTGTTTACTTCCACCTCCTTTTCTGAGAAAAAGTCATGCCATTCGGACTTCTCAGAAAGCATTTTAGCAATGTTTCCCTCTGTCCTTAAAGCTACACAGTACTGGACTTTTAACCAACGGCAGGGAAGATTGTATTTTAAGAATAATATTACAGTGACCTCTACAAGGCCTTTGATCCAAAGATTTCTGAGGCTTAGCAGTTATCAGTGATGTGGAGCAAACCTACCTACATATTCCCCTAGAGGCTTTCACTCATGAATGGTCAGAAATTCTATGGTACCTACAGTGGAAATAAGCTTTTTAAGAGACCTTCAGTGCCCTTGTCTACATGGAGTTCATAAAAGTGCTGTGAAGTAGAGTGTAAATTGCTATACTGAATGAAAATCTTGTTTGGAAACTCATTCATCATTAGGGTCTGCGTTCGTCCTATGTGAGCGTAAGGAACTGCGCAGAGTGTCTAGGACTTCTAGGTTATACACCAAGAGGATGGGTAGAAGGGAATTATATCCTCAAACATTAAATATCAAATATTTGATTGACATACTGGAACAAGCCCAGTGGAGGGCCATCAGGATGGCTGGGGACAGTAGCACATGGCATAATAGGAGAAGCTGAGGGTTCTGGGTTGGCTCAGTTTTAAGAAGAGAAGATTCAACATCACTTATCTTATGACATTAGGTATTGCAGCTACCTTATGGGGTTGTGTAGAAAAGACCAAACCAGAGTCTTCTCAGAGGTGCACAGCAACAGGACTAAGACAACAGACAGGAGAACCCTAATAATATATTATGGACATTATTTTTTTTTCACCTTGAGGGTGGTCAAACAGTGGAAGAGAGGCCTGTAGGAGCTGTGAATTCTCCATCATTGGAAATATCCCAGACTCAACCGTGAGATGACACCATAAACAATTTCATCTAACTTCAAGTATAGCTCTGCTTGGAGTGAGGGGCTTGGTCAAGTGATCTCCAGACTTTTTTTTAAACCCAAATAATGATTGTGTGGTTTATCACAACTAAAGCTAGCTGTCTTGATTCTCTCCATAAAGTACATCCCACCACCCTAATAAAGGTATCTAAGGTAGCTGTTTTTAATGGCTCTGATGAGTCTGCCTCTCCAGTGGCTGTAGGGGGACCTAAGACAAGTATCCTAGCTTATTAGATGTGTAAAGTTAACTGAGATGAAATATATTCCTTGTCACCCACGACTCACTCTGTAATGAAGAGAGGAACCTGTTTCTCTGTTACCTACAGCAGGAGCTGAAGGGATGCACACTCCTAACACCTTGATTAAACCCTGGGGTCACTGTTGCCTTCACGTAGAAATGTGGTTCTTGAGACACCTTGGGTATCTGAGCCATCCCCAGAGACTGACAAGCACAGCACGGCATCTCTAGTGGCACTTCACACCCAGCTGTAGGCAGTGAAGTCAAGCCCATGCTGTTAGGTGGGATAAATCCAGGTCCAAGTGTTTTCCCAGAAAGCACATAAAGAAAAAGAAGCTTTTTCCAGTGGCTATTTGGACCTTTGCCTCAGGGACTCAAGATCCTAAACATCTGAATAAAGACAGACATTAATATACTATTGTGTACCTTACACATTATTAGTGCCCTGCAACTCCCATTGTAATACATGTGATTGAATTTTCCCAGGAAGTGTGTTGTTTTTTATTGCCATGTCTTCTATGGAAAATGTCTTTCTGCTGTTAAAAAAGGGAGAAAAAGGCTGAAACTGAAAGTTTTGGTTTTCAGAGGGAATGCTTTCAGAGTTTGTGGGGGATACTTGAAGGTTTTCAGGTTCTTGACAAAAATTTCCTTTCTTCCACAGAAAGTGCATGCCTCTTCTGACAAAATCTATGCAAGTCCATGATTGTCAGTTTAGAATGATTTAGGTTGGAAAAGGCCCTTAAGATCACCAAGTCCAACTGTAAACCTAACACTGCTAAGTCCACCACTAAACCACGTCCCTAAGCACCATGTGTACACGTCTTTTAAATACCTCCAGCAATGGTGACTCCACCACTTCCCTGGGCAGCCTGTAGTGATGGTCAAGAGAGAAACGTTTTGGCCAGACCTTAAGAACACACCAAAGAAGAGATCTCTGTAAAAGAAGCCTATTCTTTTTGAGTTTATAAATCCCCAATGAATCCCTCAGATCCCTTAATGAAATGCTCCAGAAGGGTCAAAGGTTCAGTGAAGTGTAAATAGGTAAGATTTAGGGCTATAATTCACAATATGCTTGAAGGAGAAATTAAATATTTGCTGGTGCTGCTGGGTTTGTCACAGGTAGGAACAGGGTGTGACTATTGCAGCCCTGTTGACAAATTAACTTGTGCAGACATTACGCTTGTTTTAGATTTTCAGCAGAAGTTGTTGGTTTAGCTCTCTTGGTTAGAAGGTGTGAGCAAAACCAGCACAAACAAAAAACCCAAGTCTAACCAACAGAGGTGTGCCAGAGATGGTCTCCCCTCCTCTGCCATTTATGTCTTCGTCTGTGTATATTGCTGCTACCATGGTATGATGGTATCTTCAATGTGTGAAGCGGCATCGTGTCAGGTTTAGTGACACAGGGGACGAAAACAGGGAAGAGCCGTACTGGGAAGCTGTAGTGAACACACCTCCCAGCCAACCTCCTCTGCGCTGGGGTCCCACTGGCAGCAGACCCATGGGAAGTCCTGCTGTGGCCTTTCTCTGGGGCTGAAACTCCCCGGCTTTATTCAGTTTGGCATACTGACTCACAGGCACAGGAGATATCAGCGTATGCAATTCACATCTCCCATTGCATGGAAAAAAAAAAATGACAGGAATGAATGGTATAAACCTTATGTTCAAAACATGATACTTGACAGGACTGTTTCTACCGGTTTGTCAGTGCCAGCGAAGGTTCAACTGTATAAATCAGCTTTGATTTTTCCCAGTTTGCCAAGGCTGGAATAACCTGTAACACTGATTAGGCTGTGGGTGCTTTGCAGCCCTTCTAATGTATACAGGGAAGGGTAATCACCCCCTTTTTACAGCTGGGTAAACTGAGGCACAAGGAGGAGATGCTAACCAATGAGTTACAGTGCCACAGCCTGCGAGAGAAGCCAGTTCTCCTGACTGCCCAGCGTTTGCCTTTTAACCACTAGACCATGAATCCTGTTTGCTTTGTTTTCTTGGGGTTTGTGCATGTTTGTTTTCCCCTTTCATGTACCTAATGATGCTGGTCCCTAGCAGGCAGCGGACAGCTGACAGATTACAAGGAGCGCCTGCCTGAAATGGGAGGCAGGACGCTTCACCAGCTCCACGGCTATTTAACTTTTTTCCTATGCTGTGGGTCTGGGTCCCTCCCACTTGTGCTCATATAACATCCCTGGGGCAAGGACAACAATTGCCTAAATGGAAAAAGGAAACATTTCCTGTGTCTTTAACTACTTTTAGTGCAGTTTGGCACCTTCAAAGAAAGCAGCGTGCTTAGCTAACAGTCAGCCAGCACTCAGCAAGACTTCAGAAACCTGCGATTTTGGTGGACAAATCCATCAGAAACTGCACTTTGGGAACATAACTCAGCACTCCCAGGGAGCTAGGAAATACTTTTTGACCTCTCTGATACCCATGAGCCCAAACTGCATAGCAAAGTGGTTTTAAACAGACCACCCCACTCGGGTTGGTTTTCACTCTCACTTCACGTAACTTTATTTTAGACTCCCTCCGCGTCGTTCGTTACAATCTACGTGCACAGGTACTGATGAATCATCCTCACTTCCGTACTTCTCCGTCCTTCCACTGAAGGCTCCAGTTAACAGATCAGAGAAAAAGAGACAGAGAGACACGAGGCCACCAGCGCGAACGCCTTAGGAGCCGCTTGCTCTTTCTCTTTACCTCACAGCATCTGCAAAACTGTTAAACCACAGTCCTGACTAGCTTACTGGCAGGGAGGATTGGCCTAAGCCAGTGAAGCAAAGCTTTTTTGCAACCGCTTAAACTGTGTGTGTAGGCATTGTTGTTTGGCTTTTTTCCCTCCCTTTTTTTTTTTTTTAATTTTTCCAGCTGGATACTCAGATCTTGTTGCCGGTGTTATCATATCAGAAAACAAACCTGTCATAATTTTGCGTGCATAGGAAAATGGCCCCGATAACATTGTCAGATGCTTTAAATCCTTATATGAGTTTTCTCCTGCTTTGATGTTTCATGCAGTTGCATATCCGCAACTGGCCTTAGTGCAGATTTGATTTCCACTAATGCGCTCCCCTGAAAGTTATACTTAGAAATGCCTTTTGGTTCAAAAGGTGGAAATACCTTAAAAGTAGTACTTACATATATCAGCCCCAAGAAGAAACCTCAATATATTTTAAATATCCCAGTAGTGCTTTCAGGGAAGCAGAGGATGACTGGTTGTTACTGGTGCTTCCAGGGTGTCTCTTATGGCCCAAATTGGTGGCCAAAAGTCCACTGTGGTCATTATTATCCAAAACCAGCTCAAAGGTGGGTCCTGCTCCAAAAAGCTGAGAATACAAGCAGTTTTGTGTCCAGGCTGTATAACAGTGTTGAACAGAGTGGTCTTTCCTCGGAGACCAGGACCCCCCCTGCCACACAGCATTGATCCCAAAGTTGGGGGTCTGGGCTCCCTGCAAAGTCCTGCAGAGAGAAAAGCTCCTTCAGAACTTTCTTCACTGACTCATCTCCTGCCCATTAGTTTCCTTAAATGTAGGCTGTGACCATACCCTCTTCAGGGGAATGAACTTCTCTTATGCTTGTTTATGAGGATATTGTCTATCAGGTTTAAGGACCTGTAGCTGATGCTGTAGGACAAAAAATAATAATAAATGGATACAGACTAGGGAACACCTGAAATGTCAGTATTATCTCTGGATGCCAGAGGCAAAGCACTTACTGGGATTATTCTCGTATTATTTTGCCATTAGAAATTCTAATTAAAATGCAAGCCCTGACTGAGCTGGGCAATGCTAACATACAGTCTCTGATCAAGAAAAGCTCTGATTTTAGGTCCTACTGTGTTAAGGAGGGTTGTGCTGCATTTGAGTAGGTCTTACTAAAGTCAGAATGATGAAAAAAGGGAGAAAAACTGGGTATGAGTGCTGCAGTGCCTTGTTCATCTGCTGAGCCTCCCCCAAATGAAGCAAGACGCTATATGAAACATTTTCCCTCCTTTTCTCTTTCCTTTTCTTGGGGAAGGGGGAGAGTCAAGCAGTTCTCAGTGGCAAGAGATTTCATCATCCCGCAAAAGCAGGGATCTTTTCGCTGGCCCTGGGAATGATGTCGTATCCCGGCGTGAAGCATGTGAATGAAGCCACATGGTAAATGTCATGGGACCCGCGGGTCTGCTCGGCAGTGGGTGAGAAAGAGCAAGAGTGAGGACAGTCGTGCTGAAAGGGCATCCTGTGAATGAGGTGTGACTGAAACGCTGGGTGGCCCTGTGGCAGCCTCCTGCTATTTCATGGGCAACCGGGGAGATCTACATGGCTTTTAGCAGCATCGGTAGCGTTCGAGGTCTTTCACAAGCTCAAGAGGGAATGAGAAAGCTCTGCTTTATTTTGCTCACTGAATTTTAGCGGCAAACACTTTTTTTTCAGACTTTTGCTGACCTCATTTGGCCCTGCTGGCCAATTTATTGGTCTGCTGGCAAATAAAGAGCTGGCATGTCCATCAACCTGCTAGGCTTATTTGAAGCTGTTTTTGGTGCAAATCCCATCAAATCTTGAATCTTCTTGGTTACCCCACTGTTATCAGTGGAAATTATATTTTTGAAAAAATCACAGGTTTTGCTTAAGTGCTGTGTTCTTGTGGTATAATAGCAAGAGTCCTCAGTCACTAAAGGGAAGTTTCTTCAAACATGACCTTTCCTGTCTCTCGCCAAGACTGTCTGATGTCAAAGGAACTGGTCAGCATCCTCCTTGAGTAAGTCTATCTATTTTTGTTGTGCCATGTCTCTTCTAGGGAGAACTTAATACAACCTTGTGGCAGTTTCAACTCTGACTTTGAATAAGAGCCAGTGAGAAAATTCTGACCTGAAGTTTCTTTGGAAAACACTTATTCATTCACACTGAGATGGTTTTTTGGGGGAAAAAAAAAAAAAAGAAAAACACCCACCCCCCCCCCCCAAAAAAACCCAAACAAACTGGTTTAGTTGAATTTCCTATTTCAAAATTTAAAAGAAAAGATTTCAGGAGACATCATTTTGATCTTTCTTTTTCAAAACACACGTTAAAACGAAAGCACTTTTCATTTGAGCTGTTTAACCCCAGGAGTTCCTAAATACCTAAACCATTTCTGAAAATGAATCCAGATCCTCGAAAGGACCCAAGTGCTTCTCTGCCTTTTAGAAGCAGACAGATGCATCAGGCTTCTGCCTAGCAGGGTTTCAGGGGTGTCTGCCTATGGCAGGATCACATGTAAGTCCCCTACTGAACAGGAGTTTGAGCCCAGGTTTCTCATTCCCCAGAATAACGCCCTGATCACCAATCCACATGTTTCCTGATGCACAGGGAAGCACCGTCCTTGTGGTGGAGACGTCTGTGGTTGGTGGACATCCCTCCTCCTGGGGCTCTGCTGTATGAGGAAGAGGTTTCCAGCAGAAGTCGGAGCCTCTGCTCTGCTCCAGAGCCCTCTACACAAGACAGGACTGGATGTACCCATGGGTTGTGTCCAACAGGATCTGGTCCTGGGGCAGAAGAGAGTTGCCAGGATGACAAAAAATGAGATGTCTATCATCCAGAGGGGAAGGTGGATAAGGGGGCAAAGAAATGATGCTCTTGTGTGGTGTATGAGGCTTGGGAGAACCCATTCTGGGTAAGAACACCCCAAAGCTGATACAAACCAGTTCAGTATTTTCCAGAGCCAGGAATCCCACCCTTGTTGTCAGTGAGCAACCCTTGGTTGAGCTGTAAACTAGTCCTCCTCTGCTCTCCTTTGACATGGACATGTGCCTGAAGCTTCTGTTTCTAACCTTTTCTTCATTTTGCTTTTCAGATTTACGAAATGCAAGAACAAAAGCAGAAACGCTCCAATAAATATTTACCCCATCTTAAAAAAAAACAAACCCCCCCCCCCAAACCAACACCAAAACACCAAATCAAATCTAGGAATAAATAAGACAGCTCTACAGATGTGACTGAGAAAGGGTCAGGCTGCAGACAGCTACAGAAAGTGCTGGTGGTGGCAGAGTCTGACAAGGTAGAGTCTGGGGGTGGAAGCTGTGGTAGAAGAGAAGGTCGTTTCGTTGAGGCAGGGCAGCTATGACTATTTACACCAGCTGAGGATCTGACTGTCTACAAACAGACACGATGGCGATGCTAAAGGTCACACAGGACACTCATGAGGCCTGCTGGATGGAAACACTTTTCTTTCCACTAGTCACCGAAGTAGAAAGTGAAAAAGAGACACCAAGCCTGTTTTTTCTTGATTCAGTAAGTCGGCTGCACACTCCACCTTTCTCGAGCCCTGTGCTTTGACAATCCCCTCGTGAGCTGTGACCTCTTGTTTTGTTCATGTTAAACGTATGAAGAGAGTGGCATGGGCAGCAGTTTGAAATGGGTGCTGAGGGGCACTGCCCGTGATGGCTTACCTCTCAGGTGGAGGACGTAGCGTTTAGAAAGTGGGGTTTGAGCTGGAGTCGGGAGCGCTGTGCCCTCTCCTTTGCAGCTCTGAGCTGGTGCTGAGTTATGGGGAGGAAATATCTTAGCTGTGAAGACTGGCAGGGTTTATGAGCTCGCGTTCCAGTGCACTAATGCCAGGTGACTTTCTTCTGCGTGAAGGCTGATTTCATCTGTGCATTCCCAAATATGTCATCCAGGAGAGCTCTTTCGATCACGTAAGAGAAAGGTCCCAGTCAAACCCCTGGCTGTGAGCACAGCCGGGACGCACAGGTGTGGGTTTACAAGGAGAGGGGAAAGAAGGGGGCTTTAGGTCCTCATTAGCCTCCATCTCCTTTCATTTATGGCCAAAGCTCTTGTGCTCCCAGCCTAGCTGTGTGGCTTTTCTCCTCAGCAGTGCTGTGGGGAGAAAGATGGTGAGAAGAGCAAGCTTGTCCCCATGCTTGTGATAATGCTAGGAAGAGAGGGGCTCAGCCCTCTCCACTGACACTGGGGCTTCTTCTTTCCCTGGGTATCCAAAACACCAAGGCCTGGCATTACCCTCCCTGCCCCATATAATGCTTTCCTTGGCTCCTGGCTAGGATATTGGCTTGTTTTTATGGAGCCTCCTAAGCAGCTTGTCTCCCATCTCCTGGAGGTACTGCTACTGTCATGTCCCTGGCTCAACATTTCAACTTCTCCCTTGGCTCAACATCTCTGTTGCCAGAAGCAACCAATACTACACTACCAATATATGGGGTCCAGCATTAAACCAGCAACTTTTGGCAGACCTATTTTTCTCTTTCCTTTCTGACCTGCCCTGGGTGACATCCCCTCCTCTCTTGTCATCCCCCAACATGCACATCAGCTTTTGTAAGTTAATATCCAGAGCTTCATGCAAGTTTGTCAAAATATTTAGCAGTTTAACTCCTCTTTGTTGCTCTTTGACTTTACTGAGCTACTAGCTGCTTTGTATTTGTATTGCAGCATTGCTTTGCATTGCAGCTGTGCTGCACTGCACCTTATTATGTCTGAGAATTTGGACTTCTTGCATTGTAATTCCTTAGAATTTTGCATCTGAACTTAATGTGGAAGGCAGGATGAAGACTGGATCTCTTCCTCCACTGAAGAAAACAGGCTGTGGGCAATGCCTGCTAACTGAACGAGGGATTAGCTTTTTCCTGCCCTGCCTTTTACACAGCTATTCCCATTGAAGGAGTATTTTATGTAGACGTCTTGCTGGCATGGGAGAAAGGGGTCGGGACCATAGGAGCTGCAGCCCAAACCCTTGTGACTATTCAGGATACTGTATTTTCTCCTGAGACCTTTCAGGCTGACCCTAGTGTACCTGACTACCGCAGGTCACTCAAAGCACAAACAAGGGTGAGCCGGGCAAAGGAAGGTGTTTGTGTTTGGCTTTCCTCCTCTTTACTCATACGCATGAGCAACACTTTGAGACTGCTCGACAGGCTGATTTGGGCACCGTTCATCTCTGTCCTTTGCCAGAGCAGCACCAAAAGGGAATTTTCTCTATTGTTTAGTCGCATCCTCTCGTATTTTACTTCATGCCAAAAGATGTGCATGCCCTGTCTTCTGTGTGCACAAGAAATTTTGGCCTGTTACTTATGAGTATGGGGGAGGAAAAAAAAAAGAAAAAAGAGAAAAAAAAAGCTATAAAATGTACTTAGTTTCTTTGGCTAGCACTGTCACTGAAAAATGTGCTGCTGCTTTTTTTTTTTTTTTCCTTTTTCAGGTTACAGAGTGATTTCTGTGTTATGATGGAGTCAGTTCACAGTACTAAGCTCCAGAGTTGTGGTTAATTAGTAGCCAGTTTAGGAAATTATGTTATCATTACCTCACCCTTTCTTAGCTTAGCAGCTTTCCTCCTCTTCCACCTCCCCCCCTTCCCCATCCCCTCCAACCTTCCCTGCCCAGGGATATTATTTTTCTTAATGACATCTATGTCGCACATACAAACTCAAATCTCCTAAACACACCTCAGCTTCTTGGGTCTCCAGTAGTTTGAAAACCCACATGAATTAACTTTTTTTGGCATGGAGACTGACCAAAGAAAACCAAACCCAAACAAAAAAATATGTTGTTCTTTGCTTTCCCCTCACCATGCTGGTTTTACGCTGGCTCTTGCCCTTGCAGCTCCTTACCAGGCACCGAGTCTGATGCTGGGCTGACCTCCACCTGCCCCGTGTTTGTTGATGAAGAACACGCTTGCTTCCACCCTTTGCCATCCTCCCCCATGCGGAAAGCAAAGGGGAAAACAAACAGCAGAAAGGGGCAAACAACCAGGTCCCCTCCACAAGTGGTGGCAACGTGCAGAATTAAAAAGAAAAACCATGGAGTGGGAGATAAAAACCACAACTTAAAAGGGGATTTTCTAGTGGTATACTTTGAAACCAGACACTTGCTATTAATGGCAGAGGAGGAAGGGGAGTGGGAGTTCAGAGATGGAGACCTTGGGTTTAGTCTTCTGTTCAACTCTGCACTTAGCCAGGCCATGTCTGGATCTACATAGGGTCTCAGGATGAAAACTCAGCGTAGGTGCATGGGAAAAGCACACATTTACCAAGTTTTGGCCCAGAATAATTTTAAATTGGTCTTTTGTTACTTTCCTTCCATCTGTCTATCAGTGATAGGGGCATTGTAGTCATTTGTCCTCCTTAATGTGCTGGAGCTCTGCGTTGTCACTTATGGCTAGATCTGGCCACCCTGGGGAAGGGGCGCTGATGTGGAAACCTCTGCAGCACGAAGCTCTGAGCTGCCAAAGCTTGAGCTGAAGCTCTGAATCACTTTGTCAACGTGGCCACATGCACATCCTCTGTAATTGAGCATGAAGAAACATTTGCGTCACCCACCCGCCATTTGGTTGCTCTTGCTGTGCAGAATATAAGCATTTCATCAAATGTTGTTTTCATTCTTCTTTTCTACCTTGATTGTTTTTTTTTTTCAATTCCCTCTATTTTGGTTTCTTATACCACACAATGAGCATGCTTGGGTAAATTATCTCCACTGTCTTCTCTAAGAGGGACTAGATCTGGATTGTGACCTTCAAGAGAGCACCTCACACATTGTCTCTACCGATTTCTTCTACCCTGTGCCAATTCCCCCTTCTTGGCAGTGTTCGCACCTCTTCGGCATTTGCAGACTGGGTGGGGCTGGCTCACAAGTTAGTCATTTCTTCACCAAGCTGCTGATGGTTTTTTGTGGCTTTTGCCAGCCCTAAAAACTCGTGCTGCTGCTCTTTGCACCCCTCCTACTCAACTTGGATGTGAGGGGCCTGGAAATGCATGCGATAAACCACACACACCATCCCTGCAGCTTGCGGGAGAAGGACTTTTACTCCCTAACGGTGATCACAATATTGAGACAGGCCAGAATCACCCAGGCTTTTGCCATATCACATTTCAAGGCAGAACTATCTGTTGCCTCTCAGGCAGTCTTTAGGCTAGGGAAATAGGTTGTGTCTGAAAATAAATAAATGCGTTACTGAATTTTAAACAGGACTTTGCACTGAGGATAAATCAAGCTTCAAATCATATGAGCTGGCTGTAGCCAGCACCAGCAGTGGGGTGTGTGGGGAAGGCTAATATGTGAATTTCTTCCATACACTCAGTGCTAATTCCCATTGAAAATTGCATGAGTTGAAACACGTTAACATTTTTCTGGAGGTGTTGTGTGTCTCATTGAACATCTTTTCTCCCCAGGTTTGTCCTCACCGAACAGTGTATGTCAAAGGCTTTTATCAGTCACTGTGTTTGATTCTGTTTTCCCAGGAGGAATCTCCTTTCTGTCTCGGCTGCCCACGTAGTGCGTCTCCCAGGGCAGCTTTCTGCTGTAGCTCTGTCCCTGCCTGTCGGTCAGGGTTACGATGGTCCCAGAAAGAGGACCTGAGGGGCTCCATGGGGGGAAGTTGGAAGGACAATGTTTCCAGGAGATTCACACCTCTCTGCTTGGCCAGAACGAGGCATTGGAAGCATCCATCCAGCTCCTACACCCATCCGTCATTTTATTATCTGTGGATGTCAGGTTGCTGGAGTCCCTTGCAGCTGAAGGGACCAGGGCTTCATCCTGGTGGTTCTTCTGGTGCTTTTCAACATTTCTCAACCACCACGTAATCACCATCAGGGTGGGATGGTGAGAGCCAAAGGCAGCACTTAAGCTCTGCGAGTAAGTGACCTTAACCGAGGAGAAGACCTACTGCTTTCCCTGTTTGCTGAGAGGCGACAAACCACGGGAGCCTCAGCCAGACCAGAGGAACAGCAAAGTGCCTGCTGGGACCCGGGCCGGGAGCCAGCTCTGAAGCGTGGCTGGAGCTGGAGGCAATGTCCAGACATGTGGGCATCTCTTCTGCTAACACACCCGGCTCTGCCGCGTCCAACATGCCCCAGGGACACGGCTGAAAGCTATTGCGAATCCCTGGTATAGACGCTCTGTAAGTAGTCTAAGGTTCATTTTTAAAAGCCTTAATTTGGTGAGGTAGGTTGCCCAATAAAATGCAGAAGATGTTTATTCCTGTCTCGATCTGTCCATGAGAAAAAAAGATTTTTGCTGGTCATTCGGTGAAGTTAAACAGGCTCAGCTTTTCCACCTCCATGCCTCCCTGCTCTCCCGTCTGTCTGCATGCTCTCTCCTACTTCTTGTAGCGGCGTGGAAAGCTTCAAATGCTCCAAACTCTGGCATCCTGATGGAAAGCAGAGCTATTTATTTTTTCACTGTTCAACACAGGAATCTCTCTCTTCTGGGGGTGGCTATCTTTTAAGACTTAGATTCAAGGGATGCTGCACTGTGGTCTCAGCTTATTTCTCACACAGCTGGATGCATTTCAGGGGTGGTGTGCATCAGTGCTTTGAATAACACTTGACTCCTCAGATAGCCACACTGAAGTCAAAGGGCATCTTCGCTGAGTGAGGTGTTATTTCCAGGGGGACAGACACATCTACACCCTGGCTCAGCCTATTTTGTTTTGAATCCCTTATAAATACTCATAAATACTCAGCTGCTGGAATGAGCTTATCATCTGAGAATCTCCTCTTTCTATTTTTTTTTCTCTTCGCTCTAAGTTGTTCTTAATCTTTGTGGCTGGGTGGAAACTCGAAAAAAAAAAAATAACCCTAGCCACGGAAGGCAAATTAAAAGATCTTTTAATTTTATATTTTTGCCTCAGGACTTCTAGGTAGGCTTGCAATTTTTAACACCTGACAGCTACACCTTACAGACAAACAGCTTAAAGCACTGATGCCCAGTCTCCTGAGTGAGTCTAAGGCCCAGGGTTTGCAACGTACAGCTCCTTTCTACCCGTGCTCTGAGGGCTGATTTTAAATAAGTTTAGTTAAATTAGAGAAAAGTCTCCCCTGCTGGAGACATTCATAATCTGAGTAAGTGTCTGGACTGACTCCGTCTCGTTCATTTAATTGAACCTCTTGATAAGATGCCTGGGTTAGGCTGACATAGTGCAAACACCATCCCTTAGGTTGCTCCTCACTGTTTTCCTGGTGTCACCATTGGTCAGATATAAATGTGACTTAACTTGCTTGCCCCCATCAGCTAATATTACTGCAAGAGTGTTTAAAAAAAAAGAAAAGAAAAAGAAAGAAGGTGACATTAAACCAGCTAAAAAAATCTCAAGAGACCTGTCAATCAAGAAAGATATTTACTGAAGCTTCTATTGACCCATATATGCTCTTATCTAGAAACCTTTATCTTCTAAGACAATGTTGACTAACAGCTTTTCCTTTACTCTTGTTTCTATCTTAAAAGAATAACAAATAAGCTTAATTCTTCACAAAATCTTTAGCAAATGCCTTTTAAGCCTAACACAATGGTAGTTATTTTAAGAAGGACGGCTAAGCACTGCAACACTTTTCTATTTTTCTGTCTTCGTTTTTCATATTGGAGCACTTAATCACAGTTAATCTTTGTGCACAAGGAAGACACATTAACTTTGTTTGCACAGGACTGATATAAAAGCTTTCAACTCCTATGTTCCTGTATTCATCTCCCTGGTAAGCCTTGCCATTTTAAATAACAGATAAAGGAAATGCTGAAGATTCAATGATACAGTCTATCCTTGCGCAAGTAACTGCAGGGACTAGACTCTGTAAGCAAACTTGCAGCCTAACAGATGAGCCAGCCGCAGCTGAGCATCTGCAAATCCCACTGGAAGGTCTGAACCAAGGAAAAGGGCATCGTTTATAAGGGTGTATCAAAACCAGGAACCTGAGAAGATGCCAGTGCTTAGGACAGGTGAAAGGAGACCACCTCCCTGTACAAGCGGGGGCGTTCGGATGTCTCTGCTCTCTACAGACACAAGCAAGCTTCCTTGCCAACATTGCAGACACCTCCTGACATTTGTCTGAGTATCCCCTCTCTGCGTTTTGCTTCAAAGGCTACAGTAATGGCTTGCTAAAGAGTCTTGTTTTGATAGGGTTATATTCTCCAAGGCTGTGAAATTAAGGGCTAAATCTCAGATCCACTGAAGTCAGTGAGCCTGAAATGAATAGAATTTCTTTTGGACTGACTCCGAATTTCACTGTTGAGGGTAATGGTAATTTAAATGCCTTTTATGGCCTCTTTACTCTGTCAGAGCAATAAAAGGGGGCTTAGTCCTTGGTTACACCCAAAAGTTGCCCTGCTTAATTATCTTGGAATAGTTAAAGTAATAAAACCCTTTGCCTGCTCCCTGCCTCCCTCACACCTACCGGAGCAGATCTGCTGGTATAAATGTACCAATGTGGGACATGAAGGGAATTAGATTGCAGTGGCTTGGGGGTGTTGGCTGGAAGGAGAGAGCTGTATGTTAATTCATTAAGTGAGACCTTGTTCCTGGGATTTTTTTCTGTCTGATTATATAGGTATGAACTTAAACTACTGAACTTAGGAGAAATTCTGGGCTCTTGGGGCTGGATGTATGCCATGGCCACATCATGATCCCAGATCAGGGGGACACTCAGATGTGTATGGAAACCTCTGTGCGTTTACTTGCACAAGAAAAATGCCTGGACATGGGGACCAGAGGGAGCAATGGTCCCTATAGCTGGCACCTGAGAATCAGGGCTCTGGGGCATGGCATGGCATGGCGCGCATCCTTGGCTTTCTCTATGGAAATCAGCAGGTAAAAAGAAACAGGAGCTGGAGAGAAGAGATCCCATAGCAACTTCAGTAGCTGTTAAAACACAACTAGAGATCCTCCTTTGCTGACTCCTGCCAATTCTGCATCCTGTTTTGTGTCTGCTAGGATCCAGCAAAACACAAGCAGTAGGTGTTGCTACAAACTTTCTCTGTCCCCGTCCAGACATTTCTGGGAGGTATTCGCAGAGACCAAACTGAAAAACATTGTGCATACTTTGGCCAAGAACCATTTTAGTTTGCTATGAAGTGCTGTAATATAAATAAATATATATGTGCAAACAAATGCATAAAGACTATTTGTTTGGTGGTCAGAAGAAGCAAAGCTGTCCTTGCCCTTTCATCCCAAGATGAGAGGACATTAGATCAGACTGATAAGCATGTAGACTGTTGGTTGTGTTCTTTTGGTTTAGTTTTTTTTTTTTTCTTTTTTTCCTTCTGTTATGTTTCAGTTGTACTATTTCATCTTAACAGTAGTTAGGCACAAGAGGGCTGTGTAACCAATATACCAACCAGCCATCCGGTAGACTCAGAGGCCTACGAGTCAAAAGGTTACACTCAAAGGACACATCTATGACAATAAATAGACCGTGGCCCTGAGGGCGAATGGCACAAAATGACTCAACCATAGAGACTCTTTCTGTCCCCTGTTGCTAAACAGTTTTGCCTCCTCTGCACTGTTCACTTTCCACATGTATGTGCTGAATGTCCTTTGAGGTGCTCTAGGGCTTGTTGGCATCTTGCCTCTTGATGCTGCTCAGAAGACCATAGGTCTTCCATAGATCCTGAAGCATATCTGACAATCTGGTGCAACTGTTATGGATACTGTAGGGTTTCATTCCAGGTACCAGGTGTTGGTATGTGGCCAACTGGCTGAAGCTTCTGGAAAGTACAGTCACTACCGTCAAGAAAACTGATTAGTGGGCCAAATAAAAGTGTCTGCTTTAAGGTGAGCTGAGTAAATTTTTAGAAGCCACTGACAACATTGCTAGCTCCCCACCAGCTACAGTGGGACTTGACAGGTCAATGCATAAACACCTGAATTTGGATAACTTTATCTGTGAACTGAATCTCATTCCAACTTCCTACTTGAATATCTAATACCACTTGAAATGCATGACCTCATTCATGGATCTGACCCTGGGTACCTAAGGCTGTATATCTTACCTGCTTTGTAACAATGAAAGAGTAAATATCAGAAAAAAATCCTTAGAAATAGACTTCTGAAGCAGCTTCATGTGCCGTACAGATAAGGCAGAGGAACCCCTTTTTGCTATATTCCTCTTTAAAGAGTGCCCTGTTCTCCTCCGCTTGGACAGGCAACCTTCTCTCCTGGGGAAGTCGGTAGGTGTGAGGAGATTTTTATTGCAGATATGCTCATTTCTAGCTCCCTGTCCTAATGACTGCAGTGTGTGTGTCAATTGGTTCTCATTGGCTTTGTTAAAAAAACAGGCTCCTTGGGTTTCTTCAGATTCCCAAAGGAAGTTTTAGTTCATTGGCTCTGGGTATCATCCTACGGTGTCTGAATACTGGTGCTACTGGTTGGGTCTTGGAAGGGATTCAAAGGCAGCACTGTACAAGAAAACTTCACAGGTCTTGGCATGTTAGATAGTGGTGGGTAGTGGGGTTGCTTAATAAAGCAGTTCAGTTCAAAGTGAAGGTAGAGGGAGTGTAGGCTCATAGATCATAGCACACATGCTAGCCCAGAAATGCCAGGGTATTTCAGTTGTCATTAAAACATGCAGGTACATGAATTATTGGTAGAACTAACCATCCTGTGATGCCTGAGCACAGAGCCAATAGAGGCAAAACACTTCCAATTTTTAGCAAGTTTGAATGCTTTGGCAAATTGTTTAGCTTGGAAGTTACTGAAAGCCATATTCATTTAATTAGCCTTCCAGTGTACTGGCAACAGGTCTAGGAGTTTATCTGTACTCAGACCCCCTCCACGTTAGGTATTTTTCAGGTCCCACACATTGAATTTTGGAAGCAACTTCAGGAATTAAGAACAGGAGGGATGGATGGTACTTGTCTAAGTCAGGCAAGATGTGGGTGGGCTCTTTCTCAGCTAGCTTGCACAGCCAGTCCTTGCCAGTATCCCTTACATCCCACCTGCCAGCCTAGGGCTGGGTTTTCAATAGGGCGCGATAAGGTTTTTGACATAAAACCTGGATGCCTCAGATTCGGAATATCATTAAAGGTGTCTCAGTGTTTAGGGCATGAGATGTTCAGCAAAGGACAGACAGAGGCTCTGGGTGCCATAACCAGACCACCTTCTGTATGGGCCTATATACCTCAGGGCAAGAAACCAATGAGTGGTTTGCATTACCCTGATCTCCCCACCCTGAACCATCAGTACTGTGAAGTGCCTACAGTACCCAAATTAGTCATCTCAGTAGAAAGCTTGGATATTACTAGGACCATATTCAAGTTCTGTGGCACTTGAAAACGGGGACCATGATTAAAAGACCCAATTTGTTTTTCAGAGGGAAGCTGGGAGGACTTGGCCTTTCCTCTGACGTTATAATATCCTTTCTCTACTTTGGGATGTTCGTGAGATAGAAAACCTTTCTGATTTTTTGTACGTGCTAAGAAACTCCCTCCAATAAAAAATAATTAATCTTTCATCATAGCTCATTTACATCTATCTCACTACCAGCCCAGGAATGCTGGTCTAAACAGAGACAATCTCAAAAAACAGACAGGTAGACAAGGGGAGTAGCAATGTGGACTCCATTTTAGACATCAAAGCGGTTGTTAACCGAGCAGTTTTATTTATAATGTTGGTAGATTTTCAGTGCACTTTCACAGAATGAGATAGACAATTAAAGAGTGGAGGTTTTATGTCAATGAGTACGTAAACATTTCATTTCTAAAATGATTTGTCTTAAATGAGTTGCTCAAGGTTCTGTTTATAGTCTTGGAGCGCTGGAATACTGTCACACCTCGATTGGTAACATCTACCCTCAGGGGCTCAAGGGAGTAGCATCTGGACATGTGTTTTTTTCTCCAATAACTTGTTAGCACCCTTTGCTTCCCAAAATTGCGCAGTGTTTTTTCTGAGGTCTGCGTTAGGAAGAGCAACTTTAAGTCCCACATCTTTAGGCCCTCTTGGCCACAGGACAAAATCCTGAATGACAAGATTCAATCTTTTCTTTTTTAATTTTTATTTAATGTTTACAGGACTTTTTCTTCACTGAACATTGAGGTTTGGGTTTGTGGAGTAACTCGGGGCTGAGGAAGTAAGGACGCTGGGCTTTCATGGTCCGGGTATTGCCAAAGTGGAAAGATAAAGGACGTGATGGGGAGAGAGAGGAGCTGCTCACAGTAAGGCAGCTGAGTGTAGTTCTGGAGAACAGGGTTTTGCCACAAGGTTTCCTGTGTGGCACCTTCCCCACCTGGGGAAATATAACTAGCCCTGTCTGGGACTAATTAGTCACCTGTTGAAGGAAAACAGGAACCATAAACTGATTTAAGAGTCCTGCCCTCTCTTGCTGTAACATTCACCCAGTGATGACTTCAGACCCACTATGGGGAAAGGGGAGAACTGCTTGCAGGAAACACTTTTGCCTTTGTTTATCCTTGGTGGCCTCAAGGAATGGATCAGACCAGCCTGGGGCAGCATCCAGGCTTCCCTTTTCCTCCCTGATGCTCATTTCTGCCAATACAGGTATCCTGCACCTCTCATGTCACTCAGTCCCCTGAATGTCATAGGAGACATTTCCAGAGCACCAACTTCTATGATTCCTGAAGAAAAGCAGTTTTTTTTAAAGTGCCTGTGTCCATCTCTCAGAGTGGTGAAGATGAGTTTAATGACATGGCTCCCTAAATACTATGGATCAGAAAGCAAATAAAAGAGAATACAGAATTGCTCCTTGGTAAAATCTCACGTTGTCCTTAAGGTAATCTCAGAGTCTGCAGAGATGGATTCCCTCTTTTTGAGTGGTTGTTATCACCACCATCATCTCAAAGTCTTTCTGTTTGAAATTGTAACACAGCGTTGAGGTGTACGTTGGTTTTTTTAAGGACAAAAAGGAACTCAGGTCAGATGTATTGAGCCTTCCTTGTATGTCAACGCAAGACTCAGAACATAGCTGAGAAGAATGGGTACTGAGGGGAAGAGCAGCGTGTTATGGCTAACAGTAGCAAACAATAGATATCTTGGAAAAAAAGCCAGGAATAATCATGTAGTGATACTTCCTCAAACACCCTCCCAGGTGTCAGCAGTTTGCATCTGAACCAGAGGGGCTGCCTTTGTATTCAGTAGCCCTTGGGTTTTTTTTTCTTCTACAAATTTCTCTAGCTGTTCATTGGACCCAGCTAAGCTATCGGCAAAGGTCTGTCACTCGCGGCTCTGGAGACCAACACTGCAGCTTCTGTCCTGCTGTGTATTTTCATCTGCCAGGTGCTTCTGGTAGGGCTGGTCTAGTGTGCATGAAGCAACAGCCTCGGATATGAGGAATCACAGCAGTGGGAGAGGCTTTACTGGAGGGCTTTACTGCAGCTGGGGTATATCACCTGGCAGCGCCCTGCACTCAGAGGAGGTTTGCTTGAAGGTATTTTCCCGACGACACCTCGGACACAGGAGATCTGGCCTGTGGGATGTCTTTTTGGTGACCAGCAGCACCAGTTATAGAGTTTCACAAGGAATTTATTTACCACTCCTGTTTAGGTGGACAATATGAAGCTTGATAGAGGCATGATTCTTGAGTGAAATATCTGCAGTAGGTGGCAATGGCCTCTTGTCCTCTCTCCTTCTCCTCCCGCTGCTAACCCCAGCTGTGCCCATACGGCTTCCAGGGCTGGTGTAAAGTGAACCAGACAGCAATTTGGACCCTGCTTGAAAAAAGCAGTCTGTCCCATGCCTCTTCTCCTTCCAAAAGCAGCACCAGAGCAGGAATGAGGAGTGAGGGACCTACGTGTAGATAAGGGTGGGTGCTGCCCCTAAGAAAACACGTGTGGAATCACAAAGTTGTTTACTTAATGTTTTCATGAATTTGGAAGACACTCCCCAGACACTCCCTCCAGGCAGCCCCACACCTCCCTCACCTCCTCATCTTCACGCATGTCTAACAGGAGGCTGGCGTCGACCCTGGCGATGCACAGACCTACGCGGGGTGATAATACCAAAGAAACATTTTCACCCCTCCGAGGCCTTTCTTACAGGTATACACCTCATCACCCCGCAGCCAAGGCAGCTGAGAAACTCTGCCCAGATCTGGAGGCTTTCCCACTCCCTCTCCCACCTACTCACCACCCTGTGCACCCCTCCTGCCCTGCCTGGCCAAAATGTCTTGCTGAGAAAGGCGGGGGAGCAAGCTGAGGTGCTAGCAGGAAGGTTCTGCACTGATCCTCCCTCTTGTAAACCCAAATGAAAGGCAAGGATGCTTCCTAAAACAGCCTCCGAGAAGAAGGGGTTAACCTGGGCGGTAGTGAAAGCCACATTAGAACTACACAGGTGCAGCAACAGTTTTTTATTTGGTAAATATCACCTCCACAGCCCAAGAGGAGGCTCATGAAAGAAGATGCCTCTTCTGCAACTAGGAAGAGTGTGGTTAGGAGCGCTCGCCGAGCTAATAAAGGCTGTTGAAGCTTCAGCTTCCGTTGGTGGTTAACCCCGTGACATTGCTCCGCTCCTCTGAAAACAGCACCTGACTGATACACAGCTTAATTGTGTGTGATATAAACACGTTCTTTTATCACAGTAGCCTGCCGCCGAGCGCGCACAACCGAAAGGCGCTGCTTAATCGAGCAGGGGCTAATTCGTACATAACGAGACGGGGTTGTGCGCCGCTGCATCATGGAATGCTGGGGTTGGCACCGGTAATCAGGGCTGCCGCTGCCCGGGGAGCAAGCGGTGGAGCGGGTGCAGGGCAGAGAGCCGTGATGTGATAGGAAAATGATCGCCCTTGTGGTTAAAAACCAAAGCTCGCCGACCTATTTCCTAGCAAAAGTATTCTTTTTTTTTTTTTTGCTGTGGTGCTTTTCTTGGTCTCTCAAGGAGGGGCCAAGATGTCAGTCTGTCTGAGACGAAACCTGGACCCTGGCTTTGCAGCAGAACCACCTCAGTCTGCAAAACCCATGTTTCTTCCAGGCCAAGGCTCTACGGGGAAATACAAGCTGCAGAGCAGGACAGAGCCCTGAGCACTGAGCTGATTTCTGCATTAAGAGCTTTTTTGCACCACCAGCCCAGAGCCCTTTTGCATCCACAGGACTGATTTTTGAGCAGCCAGAAATATACTAGCAAAAAGCTCTCTACACCTTGCGTCCCTGCTCCAAAGCTGCTTCACAAGCTCAAGCACTAATTTTTTTTTCCTGCTTTCCTCCAGGAGTAAATAATGTCAAAATTGGAGGAGGGTATTACATGGACCTGGGCTCACCCTACCCCATGGTAATGTTAAAAATCACCATCACATCCTCTCCTGAGCTGGGAATGGCTGTTCTCTGTCACCCACTGTGTAACCCCAAGTAGCTACATAAGGGGTTTGCCAAGTTTGCTGTCCATAAATATATCTGTTTTCTCCATCCCTAAGCACTATTAAACTGTATTTCAGATACTGAGGAAGTTGAAGGAATAAGTCTGCAGTGGCAGTCAAGTTCACATATAAAATCTGTATTCCAGGAGCTTCTCCCTTTGCAAATGCAGGCCTCCATGAAGGTATTTTATTTGGGGTAAAATATGTATATTTTTTTCCTTCGGAATTTTATTTGTCTGCAAAGCATCACACACACACCCATGGCTCTGTAGGCACACAGCAATTTTAATATTGCTTTGGTTCATGTTTCACTCACTCCACATCAGCAAAGCAGTGTGTACAGAGTTGCAGCCCGCAGCCAGGCTGGTAAACAGCTCCCTGGAGGTCCCCCTTCATCTGGGCCAGCCCTGCTCTGCAGAGATCCAACACAAAACGATGGGGTTTAAGACGGCAACCCAGCAGAAATTTTCTCCTTACTTCGCTAAGGCAGGATTGGGCCAAGGCTGTCAGATGCTGCAGCGGATCAAGGCTGATCCTACTTGACTTTCATTCCTCACACCTTCACCACAGTGCCTCCATCCATCGGCCGTGACAAACATCCTTTCCCCACCCTTTCTTCCTCTCTCCCCTGTCCTCCTCTCCCAGCCGACCTCCTTTGCACAGCTCGGCTCGTCACAACGCTGATTTCTTCAGGCATTAATTTATGAATGGTACAGGCAGTGCTTTGGAAATTTACCCCTTCGTGCCAACTTCCTGCTATGTGGAACACCTGCATTTAACAGCAGAGAAAGAAAACAACCACCACAGTAAACCTTGGGTAAAACTGGTTTCAATTAGGAGCCTTAATTGCAATGAAACTGAAAGGAAGCAAAATGGGATCTTTGCTTATATGAGTTCTCCTTCTCTCCCCCCACCGCCCTTTTTATTCCTTGGCATTCATAGCCTGCATGAAGCATTACATCTCTTCAAGTCCCACCCAGGCACTCAGCATCACCACAAGTGGGCCTAGTACCCAAATCTGTGCCGTCTTTCTCATTTGCCCTCCTCACAGGATGAGGCTAAATCTCAGCCACAGACTCTCATGGCTGCAATAGAACTTCAGACACTTTGGGACAACTTCTTCTATACCCCAGGCTGGTGCTTCTCAAGCAGTTACCCTCACACTTGAGTCCAGAAACTTGTTTTTAACTAAATGGAAGACCCAGAGACCTCAACTTTTCTCTTTTCTTCTCCTCATCAGTATTCCCCTGGGTTTGGGATGTCAGCCATCGTACAGCCAATGTAGCTGACTTCCTGACTGAATGGAGCTCAACGGGAGGCTGTGAACTTCCACACGTGTTTTTCCTTCCCCCTGTTGCAAATATTCTCCATGCAAGAAGACTGAAAGGTGCAATTTCCCCATTTTAGCCCAGATCCACTCAAGGTGCGGTTATTTTCATATTTCAGTCAACACACTTTCGTGTCTCTTGGCAGAGGGAGCACGTTGCCACATGCGGCATCGCGTCCGCAGGTGTTACGGCCGCTGCCACACTAAGGAGGTGAGAGGAGACGGTTTGGACCTGTCACACCTACATTTCATCATAAAAATGTTAATGGATCATTCCAGAAAGTCTCTGCAATCTTTTCAATTACTTTTACTACATGTCGTTTTGGACATTCTTGGCACCAGCATGGCCCATTTGTGCCTTGTTTCTGCCTCTGGAGAACTGGAGGTGGGTTATGTATGGCGCTCGCTCTCAGATGCAAGGGTTTGCAGACTTGTTTCCCCCTTCATTAAACTTAAGACTCAAAAGTACGGTGTTGCTGCCCTGAGCTGGCAGCACAGGACATTGGACTTCCCACTCTACCAGCAGGAGATCCCGGTGATGATGGCCATGGTGGCAGGGGGTGTCTACAGCTCTTCCTCCTGGCTTTCTGCATAAATGGGGCAAATGATGACTAGACCCAAGAGGCAATGGGACCTCCCATACATGGAGATGGTTGAGGTTCAAACCTCAGTGATGCCATCACCGTGGGTGACCCCAGGGTGCCTGGGTTTGTCTTAGCATTGTTTCTGATTTTGTTGTACCACATGCAAAGATAGATATATATAGATATATAGATATATATATACAGTAGCCTGATGTGACAAAAACCTACATGATTGCACTTACAGGTGTTATTGTAAGGTTGTGTGGTTTGCTCAGCAGTCATGTTGCCTATATGCTCCTTTTGGCAAGACCTGCTTCATGTTGTGCTTTGTCCTTAGTGGCCTGTTATGTCCTGGTTGCTGCTCTTTATCAGCACGACCTGGTGAGACCAAAAGTGAAGATGGATATTTACCCTGATGACCATTCCCCTAGAAGAAGCCAGGGTGTCATTGCTGGAGTGAAACTGTGCTCTTCCTTAGCTGATGTCAGTGCAGGGCCTTGAAAACAGGTAGAAGAGCTCAAGTCCCATCTAGCAGAGATGACTTTCAGCAAAATTTAAGCGGGTGAGGAGGACCGTTGGCTTCCAGTAGGGTTGAGGAGAGAGCAAGTAGCATCCTGGGAATCATGCAGAAGTTGAGGAGACTGAAAGATTTTGCCTGTTTCTGCCAACTGACTGCGGGAGCGGGGATGGTCCTTTTGTAATTCAAGGGCTGCAGTTGGGCACTTAGGGCTAAGGGATGGAGCTGTGCTCCCTATCCAGCAAACACACAAGCCATTGGGTGGACCGCAGTTCCCAGCTCTGTTTCTTCATGCTTATACCACCATCACCTAGAGAAAAGTGTTTTTTCCTTCCCGTGCCAACAGAATTTGTTTTCGAGGAGGCAAAATGAGACTTGTGTGAAGTAACCAGGACGAGAGTGCCACCTTTCTTACAGCAAAGCCACCCGTCAAAACCTTCCTGCTCGTGACACAGCTGCGAAGGCAACGCAGACAGAGCTCGCCGGAGCACTCGCCGGGGCAGAAAGCTTTATCTGCCGTTCTCCCGCAGTGCTGGGTGCGTGTGGTAAAACCGAAATCTTTCTCAGCGCAGCCGAAGGACGTAGCCATGGTTGCTCTGCAGCGAAAGAAGGGATCGGTGTGTTTGATCTGGGGGAGGTCCCGGTTTGCCTTGCACCATAGCTGACAGACACCAGAGCTGCTGCTCCCATCCCTGCTGTGGTCTGGGATGTGCTGAGCATCGGTGCGCAGCAAAATGCAGCCGAGAGGCACGTACCTTCCCGGCTGCGACCTGCCCTGACGATGGGGAACTGCATCTCAGTTCCTGGCGTGGTTAAAGCCATTTACCTCCATTTGCTATACCACGGCTCCCAGTGGGCACAGAAAAGGAAACAAAATAGGGTTTTCTCCCACCCTTGTTGCAGATTTTTGTGACAGCTTTGTCCTGCCCTTTCTCCTTGCTGTGAGCCTCAGTTTCTCCTCCTGGGAAATAAGGATTGATGCTCGCATTTCAGGCCAAGCTACAGGTGGCCACTCACTGCTGTGGCTCAGGTTGAGATTAGACTGTGCATGTCATGGAAATGGAGGAGAAATGCAGACTGTTCTTATCACCGAGTTAGTGGGCCTTAGCACTTGTTTTTCATGCATTGAAACCAACCGTGTACTTTCAGTGTGTGCAGCTTTCCTGCGAGGTTACACGGATGGGACCAGAAAGGAATTTTTGGGTCATCAAATTCAGTCCCTTGTTCTGTCTGCTAGTCATCTTGTCTGCTCCTTCCCTTAACAAACGTTTCAGGTTTTCACCAACATGCACTGCTCTTACCCAAAGCTGTTCCAGACCCTGAGTACCATAAAGATTAGCCACCTTTTCCCACAATTACTTGGGAGTGGAATGAAAGAAAAGCAAAACAAGGAAGACTGAATGTCAAATTTTCATGGGACTTTCTGGGAGTAAGATGTTTTATACCTGGACAGAGGTAGCTGCACCACGAGAAACAGAAGAGTGCAACACTCAGAAAGCAAAGCCAGAGCAGCCACATCAGCTTCACTGGAATCACTTTGGATTATGCAAAAAGCCCAGCGTGTTTTGTTACCTGAGTACGCAGTTGGGCGTACATTGCCACCAGGCCACCTACAACCGTTTGAGAAGAAACTCCTTCCCACAGCCAGGCTTGCAATGCACAAAGCAAACCAGCTCCAGGGTTAGCTTCGGCATGGGCCCAACCCTGATCCCTACATCAGCGGCATCTTACTCCCCCCCCCTTGCTTGGCCCTTTGCAGCCCAGTGTTCCCAGGCTGTGTGTTTGCAGGGGCCCTCAGGAAGGTGAATGAGCAAAGGTGTGAAGTCAACGTGCACCAGCTAAAGACATTTAGCCCTTGTGGGGATGCTCTCATTCAGGAATAAAGTCGCCTTACATTGCTGTAGCTTAATCCTCCTCTGAGGATTAAGCACTAAAGGCATTTTAATCCTAAATGAGAACATGCACATGTGCTTTAATTTATGGGCACTGACTTCACACCTGTAGTTAGCTGACTTGCCTTCACTTTCCTGCATGTCCCTGTGCAGGAAAGCTCTAATGAGATGCAACTGGAATTTGGGTGATGCTGTGGCTATTAGTTCTCTCTTTGAGGTTTCTGTGGTTTGGGTTTCAGTGCATTCCTTGTTTTTTGGGCTAGGTTTTTTCCCCCCTTTTTGGCCTTTTCAGACACCCTTTCAGTTTTGGTATATATGCATGTTTGATTAGAAGAATCTCAGATGGAAGAATTTTACCCCCAGAGAAACACATGCTTTTTTGGCCATTAGAGCCTCCATGTGTGGCTTGGATTAATTCTTTGAATGAGAGGGGACTCTTCCTTTAAACACACGCTTCTTCATAGAAGCTCATAACTCTAAGTGTTCAGCCAAGCTACTTAAGTTACCTAGTTAGTCTCCTAACGCTTTGTCTATAAACATTGCAGAAAGTAGTTTTCTCTAGGGTGGTTCATTTTAGAAACAATTTTTAGAGAAGTCTCTCTCTCTCGGCTAGACACTGAGTGTAGAGACTAGGCAGGTTAGACAGACACCTAAATTTTGGTAGTGCAACAGTTCCACTGTGCTGGGCTGCTTTTTTTTGCTTCCAAAAAGGAACTCAACCATGGTATGTGTAAGGGGGAACCAAGACCACCTACACTGATTTTTTTAAAATCGGCCGTAGCTCTTCCACTCTGAGGTGACTACACAGAATGAAACATGGGCAAGATTAGGTTGTGCTAATGCATCGATAGCTTTCCTGGCTGGGAATTTCTGTGTTAGCCTTCTAAGAACATCCAAGAACTCCCATTACCCTGAAAGTTAATGCCTGTGGGGAGAGAGATTTGGACTCACTGCTGCCAGCCCGATGAATTTATCAGAAGAAGACATCTGCGCCTTCAGATGCAGTGGTACCCAACAGGCAGGGTGTTGGTTTAGGACATCAGGACTGGCAGCAAAGGTGTATCCCTTCATCCTACTCTGCTTTGGTTTTCTCAGCTGTGAAATAATATCTATTCTCTTTGCTTTGAAACTGCTGTTGACACTTGAGGAATCTAAGGTCCTTCAGGAGTGACGATTTGAAGTAGGCGGTAACTTCATCTCTTAGATAAGCCTTTCTCACTCTGTTAACTACACGGGGAGCCAAAAGAGACTAGCTATTCTATTTAAATATGAGATTTGCTTAATACTAGGCCCCTTACTGGGGTTCTGGGTAAAAAAAGTGGATGTTATTATAATAATGATAATATTATAACTTGTTCAACATGATACTTCATTCTCCATGTAAGGTAAGTGGATACCCCCTCCCATTTGCTGTTATCATTATTTACTAATTATTCCTGTAGCCAAAGGTGTTTATTGCTCGATGGAACTAAAAAAGGAAAAGGGGCTTAGGTTGAAACTGCCTTTCACTCATAATCACTTTCATGCACTAAAAAGGAGGGAAAATAGCCAAGATTCTTAGTTCAAAGGATTGCTTGTTTTTGATTTTGCTGTTGTTGTTGTTGTTGATTACTCTGCAAAGCCTTTATGGCAAGTATAAAATGCCCTCACCTACACCCTGATACCTGGAAATCAGTACAATCTGGTCAGCTACTCTGAGCTTTTTCAGTAGCTGACCCTCTTCTTTGGAATGTATGAGCTGTTGCCAGATTTTAAGCATGTGAGTGATAGTGCCAGAAACAGTGGGCTTCATCTGAACGAGGTGCACCCTTTCAAAGATTTTTTTAGAATGCGTTGCTATTTATTTCTAAACAATCAGAAAATTTGAATCATATTGTTCATCTGCAATTCTCAAAAAGCTTTCTAAAAGCAGCAGAAAAGCTTAATTTCCACATGAAAACATGTTCAATTACACACCAGAGAAGCAGAAAACCAAATGATCTTTAAACCATTGCAAGATGTAAAAACATACACTTCCTTCATTAAAAGGTGCCAGAGTACCTTTCCAGTGACCCTCAGTCTTTAGGGCTGAAAGCTTCCTAGGCCTTGAGGCATTTACGTACAGACTTCCCCTGTCTTGAAATGTCTGGCACTTTCATTTTAAAGTAATAATTACATTAATATTTAAAGTAAATTTTAAAGTGGCATGTTGTTATATTGCAGGACAAGCTTCAGTACTGCAGGCGAATGAGAACATGCTGTTGCGAGTATCATTTTTCTGTTCTTCGCGTCAGACTTCATTCACTCATTTAAATCACAGCGCTCAGCAGATCTCAAAACAATTTACAAAGGAATTATTACAATAAGTTCCACTTATTCCCTTTTCACAGAGAAGGAAACTGAGGCAAAGAGAAATGAAGTAACTTGGCAAGTTTACGCAGCAGGTCTGTTGCAGAGGCAGGCAGGATTCAGCTCTTTGGGCTAGTCGCGGGTGTCATAGCGTATTATGCAATGCTACGTGCAAAATGTGTATTCTCTCATTGTTATAGACTAAATCCTAAGAAAATCATGAAATACAATAATCCAAACTAATTGTACACCTTACCTTTTTAAGCAATACGGGAGCTACTTTGAGACCTTCTCTTCACACCATAATAAGAAAGATGTTGCAAAGATGTTACGAAGTAAGAAAACCCTGGGTTTTTTAAACATTTCTAGATGTTTGAGCAGTGTGACTTTAAAGTGTTTCCCACAAACATGGGGCTAGTAATGTGCTGTCTTTTGTTTTATCTGAGGCCAAGGTTTCGTACGACCCTAAGACTCCCACTCCCTGAGAGATACCACGAGATTCGTGCTGCCATCGGGCTGCAGGACACAGAATACAGTTGCTTTCAGCAGCGCTAGTGGTAAACGCCTGATTTGAAAAACCAACCCATTTCTTCAGTCCCAGACCAGATAAATCTATTGCCAGTATAAGAAAAAAAACTCACAATCCTCATCTCCATGCTCTGTCTTTATGCCACTGCTGCCCTTTAAGGGAATTAATTCTGCTCTAGCTCACACAGATGTGTTTCACGGGGTAAGGATGTGTTTAAAGGGAGGTGCATTTTTTTCATGCCCTGGTGAATTTGGCCTCTAGGTAGCAAATTCTTCCCTCTGTTATTCCACTACGAGCTCATGCGCTTTTTCTGGGGCAGGGAACGTCTTTTTTGTTCAGTGCACGTAAAGGGCTGGGTGCAGTGCGGTTCTGGGCCATGGTTTGGGGCTCCTAGGCACTACCACATGCTGCATAATTAATATTAGTGATGAATAATAATAATAACAACAACAACAACAACAATAATAATAATGGCTGAATACAAGTGAACCCCATAACCTTGCCCTTGGGTGCCTGAGTAGGAAACACGAGCCAAGGCGATTCAAAAGAGACACCAACAACAGAGTTACTTACAGCAGATCCAGCAGCTGGCTTTCCTACTAAGCATTATAAATGTGGCTGGGAGGGGGAGGCAGTGCACAGCAATTTCACATTGCTAGGCTCCATATACAAGGCAGTGTACCATCACCGATGGAGTCATTTCTGTCTCGACTGGAAAACCAATGGGAATTACTGCTCTGGAACATTTTTCATTGAAGGGAGAAGCAGCCCCAGAAGCAACCTCCGAGAGCGGCACTGGGGTGTAAAATGAATTGCAAACAACTATTGCTTTTATGTCTTCTATACAAATGCTTGAGTGATGAGACTCAAGCTATTATGGAAGCTTGCTTCGTGGTGCCAGCCGTTTGGCTATCACTGGGACGATTAGCAGCTCTACTTGTCACCTCTTTAATCAAATGAAGGGGATCCACTGCGATTCTGGCAGGTTCCTACTGACCCTTAATTTGTTGAGGTATACATCCCGAGGGAGCGCTGAGCACCTCCACCTTCCAGCAAGGACTGCACTTCTCTGAAATGAGCATCCCCCTGAGAAATTCTAACAAATGAATGATTGGAGTTTGCATTTCTTCCTCCACTGTTACTATTGCTATTCTGCCTTCACACCTAGCCCGCTTCTTGCAGTTTCAGAAGGCTGTTTGATACCTGGAGAGGAGGAACCTGGTCTTCATGTCACTCCTTCAGCATGGTGTTCCCGGTGCAGAAAAACATTTTGAAAGCACAACCTGTCCTTCCACAGCAAAGCCAGGGCATGACACTGGCAGCTTAGCAAGTATTTAAGTCCTCTGGTAAATAAGAACAGACCGAAGCTTTGCACTCGGAAAGAAAAAAGGGTTTGACCACATTTCCCAATGACAATCTTTCTCACAGTTTCCGTTTAGCCTGGCATTTATTGCCTCTCCCAGGAAGACCCTTGAGCAGTGGCAGTAAAACAATTGTCGGAGTAAGCAAATATTGTATGGATAAAAAGGGCTTCAGCATGCCAAGCCAAATCCTGCCCACTTCCAGTCTACTGTAAACTCAAAGAAACTCTCTTGACTTTGGTGGCGTTGTGGTGAATGCAAAGCCCAGCTCTGCAGGGCCCTTCCCAGTTGTTCCTGGAAGGGTCAGCTTCTGCTCTGAAATCCACCACACCCCTGCTTTTGCCAGCAACCAACTCTTAGGTCAGAGCCGTTAACCTACTGCCAGTGCCTTTCAATTAGTTTTTTTGCCCCAGCTCCTCCCCCATGGAAGGCTTTTCCTGAACTTCACTCCTCTGATGTTTAGAAATCTTCAAATTTCCAGTCTCACGGCCAGTTTGTTCTTGTGCCAACATTGTCCTTTTGCTTAAATAGCTCATTTCCCTCCGTGGCGCTTGCCCACCTTCCCCTCCCTGCGGTGTATTTATAGAGAGCAATCATATCCTCCGCTAGCCAGTGCATGCTCAGCACCTTCCAGTATAAGTCCCTGGCATCTGTCTTATAGACACGGCGTAAAGTGCTTCCTCTGTGTCTGAACGCAAATAGAGTTCCCACCCTGTTCCAAACATGGTGCTTGCACACGCTGGATCTGCTCCAAACGGCCTCAGGATTGCCCGTATACTTAATTTAAGTGGCAACAAAAATAAATCTCAACCCAAGCAGCCTCACGGAACAGGCTCTTTGCAAAAAAAATGGAGATCCGTGCCCTTCTCCCAGTTCCCTCTGCCTGAGAAAAAAGGGCAACTCGAAGTTGCTGAGACTGAATTCCCTTCTCGCCTCACTGGTGCTCTCCCCCTGCCCTGCTCCTGGGGTCTCGCTGGGGAGGGGAGCCCCTGCAGTGGTGCTGATAGGACCGGAGTTGTCTGGCTGCCAGGGTGAATCAGAACAGCTCCGTCTCTAGCATCCCGCCGCCTGTTAATTAATGCATTAATGAATTGCCTTCTAATTCCTATAATCATCCTTATTTTGGGGGGTGAACAGGCTTTCAAGGTTGCAGAGCTTGCCCAAGGCCACGCAAGAAGTTAGTGGCAGAGCCAAGAAAGAAACCCGGGTGCCCTGGCTATGCTCACCAGGCAGCAACGCTCCCTTCGTGGCTGGGCCAAATTGCTCTCCTTTTGGTAAAACGTCCTACGCACCATTTCCTTCGCTCCAGCAAATGCGCTCGGTGCGATGAAGCACTTTTTTTTTTTTTTTTTTTTGCCTTACAGCGAGACTGAGAAAAGCATGTAACAAACTGAGATTTGAAGCTGCCTTCAGCAGTTCCTAATCTCTGCAAATGTTATACTCTTTGTGGTAAGGAGCTTGGGAAGCTCTCCTTGCCTCCTTTGTGAAGGCAGATACGTGGAACTGGCAGGGTATTGTTTTCACTTCTGAGTTGAGCTTGCCTTCTGTATGCAGATAAAACTTCCTTCAAAGTCAATAAGAGTTTTGCTAAAGTGCATAAGCCTGATTTGTTTTTAACTTATATGTTACTTCACTGACATAAACAAGTTCAAACTAGTGCTAATGCTATACGCAGCCAGTCCAACTACTGCAGAGGGAGCTGGGTTGTGATCTGGTTAGTGCATCGCTGGGAAAATTGTTCCATTCTGATGACCAAACGGCTGTTTTTCTGTAATTAATAAGAAATGGATCCTTTTTTTTAATTGTTCACACCGATACGTTTTTATCTGCACATCTAAGTTAAAAATAACCTCCCAGAACTGCATGTGTTAACACGAGTGGGATTCTCTTCAGTATGTTTGATATTATCATTGTTATTTATTGTTATTTTACTATCACTATTATTCAGAGTTCATCACAGAGGTAATATTTCAAGACAAATTAGGCAGATTTTATACTGACCAAATTCATCCTAGAGCTACTCCAGCACCTTTCAGTTGACTCACCTTGAGATGGTTTCATGGACTTTGTATATAAAGTGACAATTACCTTCTTTTCAATTTCCTTTGTAGTTGTTATTCACCAGCACAGCCTTTCTACTCACCAAACGAGAATCTAACTAACAAAAATATGCATGTAGTTTATTATATGGATTCATTCTTCCAACACATTGATGTTTCCTGTGAGAGGTGGAGGACTCTCAATCTACACTGATGGTTATGGCTTTTGAGTGGGAAATTTTCACCAGAAAAAGAACCCTTTTGGAAAGAACCTGTATATTTTAGTACTTTTTTTTTCTCCTTTGAAAACCTGAAAAAATCTGGAGTGGCGCCAGCATTGCTGAGGGGCTTGCCTGTTCCCTGCTTATGACTAAAATTGGAAGTGACCTCAATTTTATATTAAAGGTTATAAAATACACCAAAGTTTGACCAGGTTCTACTTTGTATTGCAGAAGTGGGACTTCGAATGTCTTGTATTCAAGGGAAAAAACCAGAACCGTAAAGTCCCACCTCCCAGATGCAGAGATTTTAATTGCTCCAAGGTCTGCTCAGCCTGCAGCCTCCTGCCCAGAAAGGCACCGGTCTGGGGCGATGGGCTGAAAAATGCTGTTCTCGCTGCTTGTACTGCTTGCGTGAGAGAAGGCATAAAAGGGCTGCTGGGGATTTATGGAGAAGAGGCTGTGGAAGTCCTAAAGAAAGAGATCAGAGGAGGAGGCAGAAGGGAGGCTCCTGCCTGGTGGTATGAAGATTGCTGATTCAGGGCTGCAGCCCTTGCAGGAGTTAGTGTGCTCTGCGGTGTGAAGGGAGCCAAGCCACTTATGCAATATTAATATTAATAACTGCTTTGCACTTCTAGAGTGCCTTTCATCCGAAGATTTCAAAGCGCTTTACAAACATTAATTAATTAAGGCCCATAACACCCTGTGAGGTAATGCAAGTAGATATTACAGCTCATGCAGAGGCCAGAATTGCCAGCATTACAGGTATAATCCTCTAGCAAGAGTTAACTTATTCTTGAGCAAGCTTTCTTACTTATAGGCATAAACAGGCTTCCCTTTAACACCGAGCGTGTCTTTTTTTTTTTTTTCCTTCTTCCCCTTGATCCGTCAGTCTTCACACAAGCAAACTCCCACTACGAGGCAGCCAAATGAGGTGAATGAGCAGTACTTCCATCTCCCTGCTCGCTGCTTCCTCTTTGATCATCTGATAAAATTGTAGGATATCGAGAGGCTGCGGAGTTGTGTCACATATTAGTGTCCTGCTTCTGTGGGGTTTCCCTGTTCTAAATATACTTTGCACTAGGGAGATTAAAAAGGGAAGTGAACTAAAATATGTTTTATGGCACCTGCTTATCAGATGACCTCCAAACAACCTGCAGACATTAGCTAACGTAGCCCTCATCGCAGCTGGTCATAAATGTCATTAGTGCCATTTTAGCCAGGTTTTTTTTAACCATTCCCAGCTCCCGTATTTCAGGACCGAGGTGAGTGCTGGCAGGGAAGAGGTAGGCCTGTTAAATCTCCCTCCCTGCTCACTGCAGCCACTCATTTAACTCCTATCTCGCATTTTTTCAGCTCGGCATTTGTGACAGTCCTGTTTTCAGCCTGCTTTTCCCTCCATGGGAAGGTGCGGGTCGTGAAGCTGTGGGATGCTTCGCCATCCAGCCCTGTTCCACTCCACATGGGGCTGGAGCTGGGACCGAGCTCAGTCCACGCCGTGCAGCTCTGAGCGCACCTACAAAAGGGTCCTGTCTCGAAAACCGGAGTTGAGCACACACTGAGACCTGGGTTGACACCGCTGGCCATGCTGAGTCATGTCGTGCGATTAAATACGCTGGCGCACATCACTCGGTGTGTCCTGGCAGGAGCAGACCTGGCCAAGGGGAAGCCGGGTGGTTGGAAAAGCCACGTTTGGGCTCTTGTATTCCGGCACTTTCACGTACACCGTGGTCTGCAACACACAAAAAACTGCTGTTTATTGTATGGGCAAGAAATACCCATTTTTTCTGCCATTAGCGCCCCCATCCCACCCATCTCGCCTCTCCCTTATGGGGCTGGATGCTCTGAGTAAACTGGGATGGAGCAAACCTCTCCTGCTCCAACATCTGGAGGCAACGGGAGCATTACGTCTAACCTGCACGGTCATTTTGGTAAATGCTTGCTACAGCTGGAGACGAGCAAAGGGACCTTGGGGGGAATTAGTCCAGAGTACAACTTCTCCAGGATTTGCCCATTCAGTTGCGTTCTGAAACTACACAGACATTAGCTAATTAATGTGGTGAGTTCATTAAACCAATTAATTGCATTTCTTTCTGTGAGTGGGCTGGGCCTATCAGTCATCTTCATAGAGTGCAGTTTAGGGCGTTAAAAATATTCTCTTCATCAAATTAAACTTTATTAAATAATAACTCCTTCCAAATTCTAGGCTAGGAATGAACAACGTCACTCTAACCACAAGAGCTGTTTATTGCGCATAAACTTCTTTTACTGCCCTGCCAGCTGTGATAAAACCAATTCAGATGCATATTCTCAGTACGGTAAGCACTTTCTCCCCTTTCATAGTCTTGCATTAACCCGAAGACTCCATCCTTTTGTGCAGAACTCCCACTGAAATCAATGGGAATTTTGAGTGTGGAAAGAATGCAAGGTTGGGAAGTTATACGTCCGCACGTTAGCCAGCAAAGGCATTGTGCTTGCCACAAGGGGTTTTTTGGCAGGCAACAGAATGTTTTGCATTTTTCAAAGGCAAGCAGAACTGAAAAAACACTTAAAGGCCAAAAAAAAAAAAAAAAGGAAAAAAATGGTAAAAAAAAAAAGGTTTGTCTTTTGCCTGGTTTTGATTCTGCTTAATTCTAAAGTGAGTCTGAAAATACCTCTTTGTATTTTAAAAATACTTTAAGATTTGTGTTTTAAAACCCCCTTTTTTTAAGGTTAAAAAAGTATCTTCCTTCAGTTTATTGAACCTTTCAAAACTCATAGGTTTATCTGTTAGAAGGTGTCTTTAGCAAGACTTTTTTTTCCCTCAGTGTTTGTTAGACAGCAGAGTTAAAAGGTGCTAAAATGAAAAAAAAAGGACATTTTTTCAAATAATTCAAGAAAAATATTTTGGTTTTAGGTTTTAATATCTAAATTTCTGCTTTCTGGGTCTAATTAAAAAAAAAAAAAAGTTTTTGGGAGCCTTGTTTTTGGCTAAAGGCACCCCAGCAGGTTTCTATTTTAAGATAAGTTGAGCATCATGCAGTGAAAAGCAGGTCTGCTTCTTGGCACAGACATTTAAAAAAGAAGTCACTCAAAAATCATCGCATTTTAGTAATTTCCCTTTTGTAATTTCATCCTTGAAGATCTACTTGATTTTGATTTATGGCTGCCCAGGAGCAAGTAAAAGCAGCAATTCCAAAGCTTGAGCAAGAACAAAGGACAGAGGTGTCTAAGTGCCACTGCAGGTGCCTCCACCCGAAGCCTAGATCTTCAGGCTCTGCTCCTCTTGTGTGATCTCTGGTGCTCATCAGGTCCAAGGACAGGAGCAAGTGTCCCTCCAGCATCCCTCGCAGGACATCACGTCCCATGAGGCTAAGGAAGCAGGGACATGTGGCACACTTTCTAGTTGAGGAACGACAAAACTCTTCGCCTACCTCGTAGGCAGTTGCTCCAACTACCTGCAGCTATCTAACACTGTACTCAACTTCTGGCTTCTTGCAGCCTTTGAAAGAACTTAGGGGAAGAAATCTGTTGGAAAATTGTGTCTTCCCTTCCTCCCGCCTCCTTGTTTTCCACATCATGCTCCATGTTTCTACAGGAAAGCTTAAAACTGCTCAGCAAGTCAGGTGTTTTGGCTGATCTGTTTTCAGCCAAAAGTGTTTCACCTCCACAATGAGAGCTGAGTAGCCAAACTCCAGGTTTTGGATTTCTTTCTCAGTCTCAAGCACCTAAAATGCAGTTCCTATAGCACCTAGCTTGTACATATCTAAGTCTTTTCATCAGGTCTAGCTCTTAGCTTTGCTGCACTTTCAGAAACATCAGCCTTCGATGGAAAAGATCTGCCTTACTACACCTAGGACATTTATGTCAAAACCTGATAACACGAAGATCCTGCTTCACGGCTTCTTCAGCTCATCATTCCTCTTATTAATTAAATTAGGGCAATTTATGTCAAACCTGCTAAGAGTAAATTGGAGACTCTTGGAAGAACTGCAGCCAATTAGAATGATAGTTAAAAATAAATTCATATCTAAAAGAGAAAGAAACCTGAAAGACCACAGCAGGCCACAAAACACTGTAAGAACTTGAAAATAAAGCTGCAGGGAAAAAAATCAATTGCATTGTGGCCAATATTAATCTCCCATCAATAAATAGCATATCTTTCACTGCTTATGGTAATTGCCCCAGTGATTCCCCTTAAAGTGGTTCTTGAGCACTTAGAGGGCCCGTTGATAGCATCTTATCAGGTCTCAAAGCAATGGTGTGAAAGCACAAATAGGAACTGCGGCCTACTCTGAGAAAAAATGTGGTCTTTAGAATGTGCTGATTTGACAAAAGGTTGTTGTTTGTCACAGACATTAGTTTTTATCTGCTTAGTGGATAATTCTTCCAGAAGGGTCTCTTCAGCGTCTCTCTGACACTACTGCTCAGCTCGACATGAGGTGGATTTTCCGGTAAAAGGAAATATTGAAATCCGATGGGTCCAGACTCCAATTGCTGCTTGACATGGACTTTTTTTGGAATCACGGTCTGGATGCTTCAGGGTGGGGTGTGACTTTGCATGGGTTCTTGCCTGAAGGCTGCTGCTTTCTTCAGCCTGGAAAATGGCGGGAAGGAGCTCATTGCTACTGTGAAAATGTTGTTGCAAAAAGAGTTGTCACACCGAAGGGAAGCGGACTTGGTGTTTTGTTTTTTCTTGGAAGATGTTTTGAGTCAGAACTAACGTCCATGAAAACTGATTGCTGACCTTAATTGACTCTTGGGAGGTAGGCACAATGTCACATTTGTTGTGTGCAGAACGGCATTCACAATCTCCATTTGTTATCAGGCCCATCAACTCTCCTGCACGGATTTTAAGAATTATCCAGTTGAATCTCTCCTCATGCTCCCTTTGCAACCAGGACCTATATATTTCACAAAATATATAGGCCAGATCCTGTGGAAAATGTGTAAGTGGCCATCAGTGTGGAGTGAGCTGTTTGGGTCTAGAAATTTTGCATGCTTTTCACAACTGAGGAATCATTTTGCATGCACATTTTACTAATTGCTGGATGACCCTACCTATTTTCTCACTGTACAGCTCAAAAGATGCTTAAACTGCCTCTATGATATGTGGCAGGAGGTATTGACCAAATATGAAAAGATTACTAGGAGTCTGTTCAAGTAATACCAGAGAAAGTCAGGCAGCAGAAGAGACGCGCATAGGGATTTTCAGACAACATCCGTTGGCTGCATACATTGAGCCTAATCATGTGACTATTACTTATACGTATACATGCTACTCTTCTTGAAGACCACACACAGATTTTGATGTCCTCATGTTCTCTCACTAGTGAGTGTTACATTTTGCTTATTATTTAGATTTCCTTAGGCTTAAGTGGCATTTTCTAGATTTTACAGAAATGTTCCAGAATTTATGCCTTCCAAGGTGGCATGTGCTATTTGAAATTAAACTAAAAGACATCTCTTTGATGTTACTTTTCATTCTAAACTTAGCCATCGCATGCCAAAGCCCCAGTTTTGATTGAACATGGCTTTCTTCGTTTTTGCAAGATTTTTTTTTCAAGTAAAGATCTCATTAAAAATTAAATTTTCATTGCCCTGTAATGTATCAGCAAGATTACACAACTCTGATTTACTGTTAGGATCGGAAATTAACTTCAAAAGACAAGAAATAGAAAGTGGTGGCTTATTCTGCCATGGCACATTACAACAGTAAGACAGAGTGATATAGTGATATCAAAAATGCATTTTCCCCTCAAATGAAGAAAACTATATCAATTCATTTCACACCTACATATTTACTTGCATTCCAGGACGCTTTTCTACCCTAAGCAAACAGCTGGGATAAGTCACAAGCTGGTATTACTATTGTAAAAAATGATGGCAGATAAGAAGTTTCACTTTTCTACTACCTCCGATGCCAGCCATTATACCTTATTATATATTTTTAAGCTAAATTAGGCAAAGTATTGAGTGTTCTGGCTTGCATCCAGCTGTGCATTTAAACCCACTCTTGACTACAAGCAGGAGTGGTCCTACTGAACCTGGTTATATGCTGTAAAGGAAGCAAATGTTGAATTGCCCAACTGGGCTCTTGCCAGGGTGCAGAGCGTTTTGAGGAACCAGGCCTTCCCACAGTCATCTCTATGGTTTCTGAGTATCTGCCTTAAGTCATTAAATTTTTTGAAATGGCATCTCTGTTGTGGTATGTTATCCCTCATTCCTTCATAAAACCCTTTATTGAAGTTTCAACTCTGTCCTTAAGGCCTGATCCAGACCAGGATAGGAGGCACTACATTCGCAGCAGTTCTTGGAGCTGGCTGAAGTCATCTACGTGGGTTGAGGTATCTTGCTGAAAGAGGCCCTCCTCTTAGTCTGCTTGGTTTTAGCTCTGTGGACTTTTTTGAAGGGGTGACCTGGAGAAGAAAGTAGACAGTCCTGAGTGGTTCACCACTGGAGAAAGTTTTGTCACTTGCAGAAGGTCCTAACACAGGACCTTAAATAGGGCATTTAATGCTTATTCCAAATGGGACAACTCATGGCAATGCCTAATTCTTGGGCTCGTGGGCCCAGAACGGACCCCAAACTCAGTGTTAGGACCTCAGATCAGTATGTGAAGAGCATTTAATGGCTTAGAAAAGTCATTCCAAAGCCCCACACTGAGCAATAAGTGGACAAGAAAGAAAACGCAAAGTGGAAGTGCCCGAATCAGTGCTGCAGGAAAGTATGGCTGGGACAAGTAGGCCCCAGGCTTCTCCTGAGCAGGTCTTCAAAGGACTGAGCAAAGTCATCTTTGTTTTGCTCCCATCAAAAAATGCAGTCACCAAAGGAAAAGGAGGAGCCTCTCACCATTTATGTTGTAGTGCGGTGGTTAAAACCACTTGCCCAAGAAAAGCAAGACAAGTTTTTGGTTTGCTTCTGCCTGGGAGGTTCAAACCTGCGTTTCCCAATTGCCATGGGAGTACCCCAACCACAAGACTGCAGGTGACGCTGGGTGGAGAAAGCATTTCTACATTCCTTGGTCAAGCTGTGGGACTGTGCAGGAAAGACGACGAGATTCCCACGACCCTTTGTGAGGAGAAAGGGATGCTGGAGTTCTGGGGCATTGCCCCTTTTCTTTCCAGCCTGATGTCCGTTTATCTAGATAAAGTATGAGATTTGGATTTGGGAAGGGGGAGTGACAATTTTGGGAGTGAGTCAGACAGGCATTTAATGAATAAAGGGTCTTCTCCTACAAATTTATACCCTCTGCAGCCTTCAAATCTCAGTCCATAGCTCCGTAGCGCAAAATACTCGTGCAGCAAAAAAAAAATGGAAACCGAAACATCAGACAATCCTCTTTTTAATCACTAGGACATTGACTCATGCTCGCTCGAAAGTCACCTTGGGGTACCATGGCTCTTTCATTTTTTCCTCCCTACTCATCGGCATAGCTTGAACGAGGAAATAAATGCTTTCTCCTCCCCTCCTCCCCATGCCCCGCGCCTCACCCTCACCTGATAACTCAGGGTTTCGGGTGGTTTCATGGGAAATGGAAACTCTGAACCCCTGGGGCTGAGGAGGGCCCAGAGCCCACTGTCCCACTTCCCGGGTGAGAGCTTTCATCCCGAGGTTATTACAGGAGCGGAGGGCACCGGCACCCCTGTCTCCTCCTCCGCCAGCTGCATTTAAAAGAAGAAAGCAACTAGGGCCGCATTCTTGAATGGTGTGATCCTGCAAGCGAGAGGTAGGTGTGTTCCCAGCATACCGCCAGGATTGGGCCCCGCAGGGGACTCCGGTGCCACTCTGCCTCGCCGTGCCGGATCGCAGCGGGGCTGCACAAGGCGAGCCAGGAGGCAGCCGACAAGCCAAGGCACCTCCAGGGTTAGGTGGTGGAAGGAGGGGCTTGGGGAGTGTGATTTTTTTTTTTTTTTTTGGATGTTGAAATTCCCCCAAGCCTTTTCTGTCAGATGTCACCAGCAAGCATTAAGGCCCTTCGGGAAGGGCAGCCTCCATGAAGCCTCTTGATGGAGAGGTGGGCACCACCCGTGAGGTTTTAGTCCCACTAACACCAGAATTCCCTCTCCAGGGTATGCTCTTCTGTTCACAAACCACAGAGAAGAAGCTGTGGAGGTGCATTAACGCAGGGCCCTTATTACAGGAAACAAATACTGACCTGAACTTAGGCTTATTCACTTAAAACGACATGTGGCCTTCAGCATATGCTCGGGCTTAATAAGTGTTGGGCTTAAGTATATGCTTAAGTGATTGGGGACCTTAGACAAGACTTGGCTTTGAGACCAAGAGCAAGCAGCTAGGCTCTCATTGCCAGTTCATCCCCTTTGGACTTCTGCTGCTGAGTGAGCTCCACCTAACGAAGGGGCTGCATCAGGCAGGATGAAGGCAGTTTGCTTTGCAAACTGGGAATTACCTCTCGGGGGACTGGTCATTACTTTTGTTTCTTTCCCTCCATTACTCCCTATGAAACAAAACCGTTTTTGTTACAATTTTCCCCTATGTGTGCTAAAACAATGTGGGACATTACTCTGGAAAATAGGGCCGTGTCTCCACTGAGATCACATGGGATCCTTTTGGTCTCACCTACTGTGATTTCCCAGTTTACAAGACGGAAATAGCTTTCCTGTGACTAAAGGTGTCTTTCACACACTGTTTCTTTAAATTATCATTTGCAATCCCTCAAAGAGAAAGAGGCAAAGGAAACTGGGTGGGAAATAGTTGCTCCTTCACGTACATTGCACTAGTTACTGTGTGGGAGGATCATTATTTCTAATGATGATGGATGGTTCCTATATGAAAGGGTTTTTTGCCTCTGTTGTTCCCCAAGTTGGAGCAAGAAAGGGTTACTATTTAATGAGAGAAGTTGAAATACAATTTATTGAGAGGGATGAAAAAGAAGAACCATAAAAGCTGAATCAAAACAAATGGAATGCTTTACCTGATCACTTTTATGGCGTTGCTGCTTTCATAGTGCACACACACACACGCACACGCACACGCACACACATGCGCTGCCACCAAGCTGTGACTTCAACTATTTTGTGCAATCTCTTTTTTCCCTCGTCTCTTCAGAAGACAGTTTTCTCCGAATAAATATTTCCAATGCATATTTTTACTCAAAACACAAAGAGAGGAAAATGTGACTACAAAAGCTATACACTGACAATTTGTTCTTTTTTAGTAGCCCGCTGATAGACACAGCCTCTATTGCATAATGACAGAAACCCGAAACCTTATTGTACCTATATGCTACTATTATTCGGAACGCTGAAGGTGCTAACTAAAACAATGGCAAAGAATGTGCTAAACAGGGACCCTCATATAAACACATAACTACCAGAATAAAAGCATCCATTTATTCCAATCCGCGCTCAGCTGATTAAACTGAGGAGTTGTCATGAAGATAGATAGATAAATAGATTGATCATATCTTTTTTTTTAATAATTGCAGCCTTCAAACTTAACATTTTTTGACAGGAGAGTATATTAAAAGCCATTAAAACAGCTGTTTTGCTGTAGGGAATATTACTTGTGGGTTGAATGCAGAGATATGTGTAGGTATTTATTCAGTAATCAATCATAGAGAGAAAAGACCTCGAATTTCAGTTGGAAGTTTTTATTTTTATCCTTTTCCTTACTACTGGTCTTTAAACCTGCTCTGAGGAAAGCTATACATGCCCGGCTGGTGCTCATCAAAAGCAAGCAATCACAGCTAAATCAGCATGCAAAATGCCACTCAACCTTGGGCCTTTATTAAAATTTGCTGGGACTCAATTTGAGATAGCGATCGTTCTTATTAAAAAGCAAAATGTAAGATAGTTTTTTTATATAAATCTCTGGATGGAATGGAATTGTTAATCAGCATAGGCTGATGTGATTTCTCTGTTGCAAATCCTGCCGAGGGCTCAGAAGTGGCACATTACCATAATTCCTAGGCTAGAGCTGGCAGCTTGAAAAAGACCTGCAAGAATCTTTAAAATGCTTAAGCAAAGCTGTAAGTCACAGCAAACAACACACGCTGGGGATGGTTACCACAGGTTCTTCGTGTTATATAACAAAGTTTCTTCCTTCGTTCTCTTTGCTCTTACCACAATTTGCTGTTTCATTGGGTAATTGTTTATGTTTTCTCCAGAAAAAGGGCAACAGCAACAAAATCCCCAATCTAACCAAAGCCCTGTTACTTCCCTTAAAAACCCAACCTATTTTAATACAAACCCCTCTGCTGTATTGTGAATTCAATACGTGTAATCACTAACTATATACATATATATACACACACATACATTTTTTAAACTTAAAACTAACACCAATTATTTCAGGATCGTTGTAGTACCTTTCCTTTTCCCCTGTCCTATGCTGCTCTTACGCTGGTGCATTTTAGCCGAGAAGTGTCTGTGGGTCAGCGGTAAACAGTTCCCCATGAATATTTTGTATATTAATTTTAAAAGATTGTTGTCCTATTTGTTATCCCAGGCATTAATAAAATTAAGCTGTTATTATTGCTAATAATGAACGCTAAGTAATGCAAATTACAATTATGTTGTATGATGGAAAACAATGCTGATCACTGCAGATAGAAGACTCCTCAGCTGAACTATGCATTACCAGTACAATTATGATTTATCTTTAATATTACTGTAACATTCAAAGTTCACTGTTGTGACTACATTAAAGACTGCATGAAAGTACAGCAAAGAAGAACAGTTTTTCAGTATATGTTTTATTCCGTCTGTAAGTATACATGGCTAGGGCTAACAGCGAGTAAAGCGCGGTCCACACAAATGTCATACTACCTGACTGGCAATACGTTTTGGAGGCTATGGCATCAATAGGAAGTGTTTTCATTGACTCAGACGCTTTTGGCTGAGGATCCAAGGCAGACGGTTGGCTGCTTTCTTCTTGTCTTTAATCAGGAATGCACAAGAGGCAAAGGAAACAAAGAGCCTTTTAATGAGGTACTTCTACCTTGATATTGCTGGTCCAAATCTAGCCTAGGCCAGGAATGGATGAAAGTAATTTTTGTTTTTCTGATTTTTTTTTTGGGTTAGGGTTCTGGGAAATAAAGATGTCACTCACAGTGCGGTTCTCCTGGGAGATGTGCCTCCCTAAGAATTGTACCTCGTCCCAGGGGTTTGTTGAGGTGTTCTGCGTTAAGACGCCAAAAACTCATTGCACAAAGAGCGAGCTACCTGTTGACCTACAGAGCAGCCTTTGCAAACTGATGCATATGGAAAGAGAAACTTGTTCTGATGTTGATTCTTCTGTACCTGCCTTGAAGATTGTGAGAACAAATCGGTCATAGATTGCTGCCTGATAGTCATGAGCAAAATTTAATTCCAGCATGCAGGCACTCCCTTTGGAAGGGAAAGACCGGCTCAATTGCACATGGAGAGACAGAATTGCAACCTTGCAAAAAGCAGAGACTTTGTTTCGAGAGCCAAACAAAATTGAATGTGTTCCCCCCCTGCCCATACGTACACTATCATCAAATATTATCAATTTAATTGCTCAGCTCCTGCAGCTGTGAGCACAATATATTAGCTTGGCTGGAATGGAATTTGTAATACCGTAAGACATGTTCGAAAATAAAGTACTGAGCTAAATTCTCAGCTAATGAGAATCAGCATAGTTCCACTAACCTCAGATAAGCTACTGAGCAAGTAGGAATCGTTCGAGTTCCTCTGACTTAGTTGGAATGCCTTCACTCGATTCAGCAGAGGAATATAAATTTACTCCAAGAATTCATGTTTCTGTGCCTTTTTGGGATCTGATATATAACCAGGGCTTGGAATGAACCGGCACGATGTGATATACCACAGCAGAGCCTCTCTAAACATCAGCAGCTCTGCCATGTAGCTGTACTGGTGACCTCACTGTCACGGGCTGTTGTGAATGCTTAAAATCTACATGATTTAGGGGAGCCACTGGAGAAGTTAATGGAACAGAAAACTATTTAAAGTTGTTAAATACAAGGACATGATCTCTGGCTCAGAAATCCTTGATCTGCAAATTGCTGGCATATTTGGGAAGTACCGTCATGCGCCTGCACTTTTCTTATATTCTTCTCCGCATCTTTGCTTTCGGCCTTCCTTAAAACAGGATCCTAAGCCGGGAGGACCTCTGCTCTGGCCAAGTATCACTGGTTGTATATTCCCCCAAAACAAATTATGAACCAGAACTTTTTTCTTCCTCATCAGGGCTTTCGCCTCCTCTTCCCCCACTCTAACACACACTTTTCCCTTTATTTTGAGGATATAAATTGAAAAAGGCAATTAAGACAATAAACAGAAGATCATAAATGCTACATGACCATTTTCAGCTATTCTAGAAACAAGGTGAGAATAGGAATTTTTACTCTGGGCAAATTTCCCATTCCATACAATACTTTTAGCTCACAGAGCTGCAGTAATGGTAATTTTATGAATCAAGTAGAGTATTCCTGTCTTCTATGCTTTAGTCAAAGTATTATCACTAAAGATAAAGTCTAAATTGTCTATACCTATGATATAAATATATGCACACATATATATGTATACATATATAACACGTGTGTGTGTATATATATATATGTTACTAGAAAAACGTATTTTTTTTATCTCAGAGTTAGTAATTTGTGCCTGTGCAAAGCAGATGAAAAGAATAACACCTTTCACTTGTTTTGCTGTGTTATTATTGATTTTCTTAGGTGTAAAGCCTCAGAGAATCGGGCCCTTTACATTTAATTTTGTGTGTTTCCCAGCTATTGCCATGTGGTCTATTTGAGTGAAAGTTTAGCATTCTTGAAGGGTTATGTAAATGTATACGCTAGTGAATAAACAGATGGTCTTTAATGAAAAACATCTTCTTTTCATGAGCTGTGTCACACTGATTTGATTCTTCATTTGTAGTACCAGATCTTTGATATAATGGAAAAATGCATAGAGCTGAGTTTACACAGTCCAAATTTGAGTGGACATCCCTTAGAAAGGTAGGAAAATTTATACTGCATCAACTAGTGGTAGGTGAACTAGTGCAGCCGATTTTTCATTGTTAGTGCTTGAGAACAAAAAGATGCGAATTCCAATCCAAGGATCTTTGGCTGCCCAGCAGATCTGTTTTTCTGGGCATCACAAGAGCCCGGACAGATCTAGGAAACCAGCCTCATTTTTCAATTTGAAACAGCAATCAGATTGGAAGAGACAGAAATTCTCTCTCAGGAAAAAAAAAAAAAAAAGGAAAGAAAAAACAAAAACAAAGCCAAAGGAAAAATATGAAAAACCTACAACCTAAAAACTTAAAGAGATGCTTTGTTTATTTCCATTTGTGTCAAGTCAAAATGGAACAGCAGTTTAGATGCCTGTGCTGCATTTATTTATTTTTTTGAATGACTAGATTTTTTAGAATCAGGTTACGCAGCTGGACTTCACATTGCATTTGCTGCGGCTGCTTCATCAGAAATGCTGGTAGTATTTGTCAGCCTGGAAGTGTCTTGAGGCTGCTTCTGAGAGATACAAGGAGGCAACTGATAAGGAGAGCATCAGAAGGGCAGTTAATTGCCTCCAGTCTCTCGGTGCCGGGGAATATTTAAAATCTATGGGATTAAAGGCAGATTAAAAACTGTGGAAGCAGGAGCCCAATAGCGCTGAAAGATCATAATCAGCAAGGGTAATGGCAGAGCAAAAATGAATGTGGCAAATAAAATGACAGATAGGAAATTCAGATCCGCTTCTAATGCTCGAAGTTCCATCTTGTAAGCACAATTCATCTACGTGTAAATCATTTTTTGGCTTCAAGCTTATCAGCCAATCGGTGAATTAAAAATGCTCTTTCCTTGGAGGATTAAAGAGGTTGATTGAAGTCAGTGTGAAAACTGGCTAATAAGTCTGGAAATGTCAGGAGGGTGCTTCATAGGAACTCAGTGTACTTTTTCTATCAGTGCTATGAAACAGGAAGTTTGAAAAGCTCTGTAGTTCTGTTACTTTGAGAAACGCTTTTGTGTTGTCTTTTTTTTTCTCTCCTGTGTGTCAGAGTGTCATGCAGAAATATTTTAATTTGCAAGATGAATGGTGATAGATGCAAATGTTGAAAAATGAGATTGGGAGAATTTGCTAAAATATGCAGAGAAGTAAGAGAAATTTCATTTCAGAAAGCACAGTGAATGCATATCACGGCCATGGGGAGTTCTAGGTTCCAGGCCATGAACTGCTTAGACATGTTCCACCTTGGAGGGGATGTTTAAACTTTGCTCCTTTTCTGTGCCTAAAAATCTAGCGTAGGCGGTAAGGCCAGAGACTGTGTTAAGGCAGTCTCTCTGCTAAACATGAGAGCTACCAGGGCATCTCCAGATACAGTGCGTATACAAAAACACACACTCCTATATGACATGAGGGCTTTCCGTCAGTGCTATTAAAAATTGAATGAGTATTTCAGAGCTTTATGTGCAAAAACTGTGCTGTTAATGTTTCCATGGCCAATATTTCCATCTGCAATGCCCACACTGGTAAGTGTAAATATACTTGCAGGAGTATATTTAGAGAATTTGACTACAGCTGTCAGAAAGGATTCCTCCTATTGTTGGACTGTGGACTAATACCCTTTCTTTGTTTCAGCCCAAAATCACAAAGAAGGTCAAAAAATGTCTGTAAACGAGAATTTTCTGGAGGGGAAGCTGCTACCTGGGTATACCAGTTTCTCTCCTCCTGGGCTGAAGGGAGAAAGAAGTTGAGGGATGTGTTCATGGGAGAACCCACTTTTTTAACCCTATCTTTCATTAGTGTTGGGAGCATTAGCCCTTGGGGTTGATCATTCAAGTCTCAAGGACTGAGCTTAAGAATTCCCCAGCTCACACTTACCTCTTGCTCCCACACAGTTGAGCCGGTGTCCTGAATGCTAGCAATGCAGCAATGTCCTTTCTCACCTAACCCATGAGCCAGATGATATGGCTGGTCGGCCCAGTGTCTCCGTGGAGGCTTACTGGGAGCCCCACTCTTTGGCAGCAGCTTTGGGCTGGGGTCCTACCTTTTACTGCAGGTACATGACCCACTGCATGGTCCCAGCAGGACCAGATGCCCCCAAGCGTGTCGTCTCTCTCTCTCCCTTGTGATTCTGGGGAATATAGTCTCACCCAGCAAAAAAAAGAAAAAAAAAATGATGACTCGCGGGAAAGAAATCTTGCTTATGGTTAGGATGCAGGGCCCAGAAAAAGTGAAAAGCAACATGCATGGATGTTTACCTGCTTCTAATCTGTAATGTTATTTACTACATCTCATTCTTGGGCTTGGAACACCAAATTGGCGAGCTGACCCATGTTTTCATTTACCAGTTCATTTATAACCACAACCAAAGAAATGACAAAGATGCCCACAGATTCATATAACCCCTGTCAAAAACAATATCCCTAAACTCTCTGCAGCTCCCTGATTCCCGAGTCTTTGATACAGGCACCTCCAGGGAGGAGAGACAACAAGAGACACTGGATTCCTCTCCCTGCCGCGAGATGCGTTTCTGTTCTTTTTTACCCTATGACCGCTTTTCATATAAAAGGCATTAACTAGTGCAACTCTAACCCAGAGCTCATGTCGGCCAGCTGAGAGCCTAACTGCTAGACTGCCAAGCGGTGGTCTATGTGCGTCTGGGTTACGGGAGGTTTCTTTGATCTTCTCATGCCCCCCCGGAACGCATTTCTGCGCAGCTTCAAGAAGAAGAGGCGGCTGCACATCCTATCTCCCCAATCTCAACCTCACTTTACCCCCGTTGGTTCGGGCCCTCTCTTGGGAGGTGGGAAATGTGGTTTGGATCCCTCCAGGCTGAAGAAAGCACTGAAGCCAGATTTCTCACTTCATGGGCCAGCACTTTCGCTAGCTTGTCTCCTGATAAAAAAAAAAAAAAAGAAGGTTTGTGCACCCCTGTCTTGGTCCGTGTTTAAAAAGAGTGAGCAAAGCTCAGTTCTGAGTGCTTCCAGATGTCTCCCCTCGGGAGTGGGCTCGGCCCTCTGGAACCAAAGTGGAGGGAGATATTTTGCTTTGCAGACCTGATTCATGTACCTCAGGACGGGTTGGAGTTTGGGCACACCCTGTGTGCTCAGCATTTCCAAATTGGCTTGCTTTCAGTGGCTTCCGATGTACCGCACGGAGTCTCGCCCCAGGGCTGCTCCCTGTTGTGGCAGAATTCCTGGTTTTAAGCCTCCGGGCTTGAGGCTGTAGCAGGACCGGAGAGGAGGTGTAGGGAAGTGCTCCGCTCTCGGAAATAACTAATGCTCCTTATGCATTAGGTAAGGAGAGCCCAGGGGCCTAACGCTGTGCTTTGGGTTTCCGTTTTGGGGGCAGGCACCAGAAAAATTAGCACTTAAGTCCTTTTCTTGGATCTAGTGTTTAAGTTTGGGAGATCCTTGTTCAGCACCTCTCTGCACCGTCTACTTTCTCTGACTGCTGGGGTTAGATAACTAGAGATATTTAGACTTCTTCAAATGGAGAAGAGAGTTTGGAAAGCTTTCCAAAATCTCATGGATGTAGGCACTCATTCCTAGGTCTTCAGTGGTGCTGAAATCAGCAGGACTTTATGTACCTAATTACTTCTCTGCAGTCACTTCTGCAAACCCCACTGGATGCCTGTGTACAGCTGAGGGCACACAAGTATCTTTATAAATATGGCCCTCAGTGTCCCTGGGTACATCTCCTTGGTGCATTTTTCATAAAGCCTCAAGTTTACACGTGCCTCAGCCAAGTTGTACTTTGTGTCCAGGCCTGTGCTAACTTTTGGACATGAACCCTTCAATACATGACCTGTTCAATGCCTGACATGAGCATATGGGCATCTTATATGGCCTTGTGATGGCATTTGTCATCTTGGGCTTCTCTCTTGAACAGTCTTGGCTCTGCCATCCATAAAGGCAGATAGGATTTGCTGATACCGTCTTTCTTAGCACTCCCTGTGTGGTGTGGATGTCCATGGCTGAACTATGGGCTTCTTACAGGCAGAAGACCCTTGAAAAGAGGTAAGACACGATTTCTTCAAACATTGCGGCAATTTCAGTTTGGAGTTAGTCTGTAACTATGTCATAGCTACGCAGGCAAGATACTGTCTCTGTGCACAGTACCTTGGCCAAAGGGCTGTTAGACCAATGCTAACTTTTCTCTGCTGTGGGTCTGCTTCTGCATCTGCCAAAATCGAGGTACCCACAAAGGCATCAAACTTTTGCTTTCTCCCCAGCCCCGGCATCACTGCGTTGTATCATGTCACTGTTGTTCATAGGTGATTCGAGCCATATAGAAGGCACTTGACTGTGGCAGAAACAGTTGAGGGTTGTTGGGCAGGATGAATCTTGCAGAAATGGTTAAAAGCTGTGAGGAAAGAGAGATGCTGCTGGTGCAATTAACTAATTAGCACAAGGTCGAATTCTTCCTTCAGACACGGTACTCTCCCTTAAAAAAAAATAATTTGCCTAGCAACATCAGAAAGAGACAGCAAAGAGATTGGAGCTGTTCCCTAAATCTATATGTGGAAAAGAAAACATGGTGTTTCTGATACTACTCTCCTCCAGCAGGACACCTGCTGAGTTTTTAATGGTATATCCCATGAAGGAGACCAAATCAGAAATACTAAGGACTGCTAAGGTGAAGATAAGTAGCTTATGTGTGATGTGACAGAACCAGAGAAAGGATGCACAGAGAAGGGCTATGTGGCCAAAACAATACACAAAGGAAAGGGTCTTTGCATCTGCGTTCAGGGTTGAGGATTGGGGTAGAAATGTGCGGTTGGGAGAGCCTTTTCCATTCTTTGTTTGCACAGTGGATCTCAGTTTATGAGCGTTACGATCAAGTGACTGAGACCTACTTCACTGCACAAAAAGTGGTCAATAACAGCAAAGTCTTTTAGGCTTTAGAGACAGTGAGATTAAAACTCTTTAATTGTGGATATTAGGGCCAATTACCCCAACTCACCACTGCCTACAAGTACATACAAACATCCACCATAGTTCATCAAATATCGATAGCTAAAGCTAGAGGTAACTTGATTTGTACTGTGAGAAGTAACCTTAAGGTACCTCAGGGTTACCTCAGGGTACCTGTGACCTTAAAATAAGCTGAGCTCTGAAAGGTATAAATAATAATAATAATAATAATAATAATTGCAACTCCCTGGATTCAGCTGGACTTACGTGTCAGGAATCATCCTTAATAATGGTGTACATTAATGAAATTATTATCTGATAACAGTGATTTTCCATACACCTATTATAGTAGAAAAAACAGAAAGCTGAGGTTTTTAAGCCCACCTGACAAACAACAACATCTCACACTTTATCTTTGGAATCACAGCTCCACAACCAGCTCTCTGCGGCTTTGAAAGCTCTGGCTTTTCAAAGAGGAGTACCAACCTCTGGAAAACTAGGAGGACTTCTGTCAGATTGATAGTTAGGCTGATGTTATCCCAATCAAGGTATGCTCACAGGGCTGAAATCCATCCGCACGTGCCATGAGAGTGTATTGAGGGTAGAATATGGACAATAAATTACAGTTTCTGTCCTGCTGTCTGAGAAGGAGATAAGCTAATTTAGCCTCCAATGACCTGCACATGTCTCTGAGCTTCCTGGGTTTTGGTGGGCGATTTGGTCAAGTGTTTCACAGGTTGCTTAGTAAACATGGTTGATAAATCTTAATGTAGCAAATGCCCAGTGCCACAGCCCTCAGATTCATTTGATTAGCTATTTCTGGCTTTTCTGTAAACATGGGGCTGCTACTACATTTATCTTTTCTATTTTTCCTATCATAACGCATGCAATGTGGCATGAATGTGGCACTCTGGCACAAAGACAGGAGTGAACTATTGAGGAATGTGGTGTGGCAGGTGAATTCTGCCCAGCTCCCTTGTCGTTTAGCTTTGTACCCTTTTCCCTCCCTCCTCTTCCTTTATGCTTTCCTCCTCACCGTGGGGAGATGCTCTTCTTCTGAGCTCTGGGTCCGAGTCTCAGCCTCCATTCATCTCTCTGAAGAGAACAAACTGACTCCAAACTGCAGCGGGGCTGACTGCAACGGCAAAACCCATAAAGAGATTCCCCTTCTCCTCTTGTGAGGGCTTTCCTCACTCAATCTGTCCCAGGGGGGTTGAACGCCTTCTGCCACCTCACTCTTGAGACATTAAGACCTTGAAATTTGAAAGAGGAGTGGCATAGTCTGGAGAAAAATGGACCTGTGTTCTAACCCATGCAGCTTGTGATACGCACATTGTCGGGTGATAACAAAGGATTTACATAGGATTTACATTTTTCTTAGGGGACGTTTAGTGGAAAGGGAGCAATCAGTAGCAATGACAGATGAATCCATTTGGCAGCAAAGGCTGCCTCTTTCACACAAATAACAGGCTTTTTCTTAATCTACAATTTGTCACTGTTTATTCGGCAGTGCAAGCCTTTTAATTGCCCTGCAGCATCCTGGGTTTGTGCTCCCTGGGAAGCAAGGGTGTCGTCTGGGGGAGTTAGAGGGCATTTCTGCCTCTTGCATAAACCTAGAAACCCGAACAAGGCTTTCCAGAGTTCAGTCAGTTTTTCTGGGTGAGAATATAGGTGGAATGTGACTTGATCTGTCATGACTCATTCACGGACACGCTGGAGGAGGAAACAGTCTGGCTCCCATCAGCAGTCAGCAGGTTGGCATCGGTGCCCTCGCTGCTCAGCACTTGTTTTGCCCGGACTGATGCTGAAGTGGATTCACAGCTTTTTTATTAGTCTTCTCAGTTCCTGTTTTGCTCCCAACAGGAGAACTATGAAAATCTGTCTAGTTGCCTCTGCTGCTCCAGGAAGGCAGAGAGGACACGAGAGGAACCTCAAGCAGACAGCTTCCCATCAACTTTTACACAATCCTGCTTGACCTAACACCGTGTTTGCTCCCAGTTTGCTCCCTGGTGATTGGGATGCTTTCATCCTGGCTTCTGTTCTCTGCTCCAAATATTATTTCTGCTCCAGTCATTTGTAGTCTCTATCATTACAGAGTACTGATTCAATGTATATCTGTAGGGAGTGTTTGGGAAAATTCCTGCCTCGGGGCTGTGGATAAACTATGTGAAACCTTCATGATCTTTCCAGAGCAGTGGGTTCCTGCTGAACACAGCCAGTTCATCTAATGCTGTATAGCTCTGGACATCTAAGTCATTTGCCTCAGAGCCAAATCAACATAAAGCACTCCTCTTCCAAGAAAGGCTCCACTCAAGAAATGAAATCAGTATAAGAACTATGGATCTTTTATTTTGATGACCACTGCCTGGTTTAGGCCATTCCCTGCTCCCCTGTTAGCTTGATTGTATAATTCTATTTTGGGGTGTCTCTGGAAGGGGACAAATATTATTCAGGAGAAGGTGCCTAATAAATAAACTCAGTTGTGCATCCACATGGAGGCTGATATTTATTCTAAGCAAGTAACCAGCTTCAACATGGTTCAGGCTGGGTGGCCAAGCACTCAGAAAGTAAAAAATGCAATATTAAGGTTGGGAAGACATACACTAGATAATCCAGCTGGACCTTTGGCCTCTTGTATATATGCTTGAAAGTGTCTTATTGTATGACTACAGATTCTTTGCCCCAGAATACAACACTGACTAAAATATAAATGTAAGCATATCTTTATATACAAGTGTGTTTTCATACTTGGTTGGGTTCTTGAGTTTCAATCAGATTTACATAACCTACTTTTGGAGAAATGATTGTTGTTTTTTTTTTCCCTATATAAGCATCTGTACAGAATTAGATAAACTTTATTCCACTTTATTCTGAATTAGAACAATTTCAGGGAATGTAGTATATTTCAGAGAAATATGAACTGGAAATTCCCTTCAGAGCAGTACTTACTTGTTTCTACAATAAAAACCTCATTCAATGTATATGCAGAAAGATAATTCAGCTGCAAGCTTATTATTAACCCCAGTAGTTGTCAACATCTGCAATGGGCTTCAGATCCTCCTCCTATCTAGTGCCTTGTTCAGAATCTACATCAGTCACTGTAGTGGATATAGTTGTTCTCTTATGGAAGTGATTAACTGTCTAGATAAAATTTGTAATATCATTAGCTTTGTCAAAAGTTGTGTGTGACTGAAAATCATTCATAGAATTGGTAGTAATGACCCAATATATCTCATTTCCAACAACAGGGATGACCAAGGCCTTTTGGTTTTCCCATTAAAAAAAAAAAAAAAGCCCAGATTTCACCAGGATCTTGGTCTCGTACAGGAACACTTAGATTCCCCTCTTTTAGGGATGTTTCCAGGTTAGCAAGAGCATCTCCTCTATAACCACATTTGCCACAGCAATTTAAATGTATAGAGAGAACGAGGAGGGGATTTTCAGGAACAGAAAGGAGGGGCTTACAGTCAAGGAAGCTGAATACTCACCTGGAGAGAGGAACTCTGTCCCTGTTGATGTTGCTAAGGTCCTTGGGGAGACAAATGAATTCTGGGAGTGCCTTTTTCTAATCCCCTAGGAGCCCTACTCATGACTCTGTGGCTTGCTTTGCAAATGTGCTGAACCATTACTGTGGCAATCGGAGTTGAGGGGATCTATGTCTGGAATAGAGAAAACTTTCTACAACGCTAGGGTCTTAGGAAAGGCATGCCCTAGAGATCTAAAATGAGGCACCTAACATCAGTGGACATCCCTGACAATCTATTTTGACTTCAGTCTGCTCTTCTCAAGTACACAGGGGGAATAGTAGCACTCTTATTTTTTGACCCAGTCAGATAGATTGGGAAGAGTTTCAAGTTTTCTTGCCTGAGCATATAATGTCTACCACAATTTGACTATAAGCTTTTCTACTACCTCTAGATGGTAGTGGAATGCAGATCCAATTACTATTATTGCTACTATTATTACCCTGATTTTATTTAAAATATTATTATTACTATTATTTTTTATAATTGTAATATGATCCTTATTGATTATATGCCAGCACTATTGCTGTGAATAAGAGCAGTTGCAGCTTTGCAGACCAGCTTGGGTAGGTTATTCTATGAACAATCATTGCTGATGGTCTCAGCTGAGAAGTAAGGGACAGGGGCAAATGATCTTTCCTTGAAGATGGAGTGGGTAATCTCTTGGTCGCAATCAGGACCAGCTGGCAAAACAGTGTGAGCAATGTATGTTCTTTTTCTTAATTATTCTTGCTTTTCTTCTCCTCTATTTCCTGGTATATTCAAATAGAGAAAATAAAAAGAACCCCTAGATGAAGGCTGGGTGTTACATGAACAGCAATGTGTGCTTGCCACAAAGAAGGCGACTGGTACCCTGGGCTGCATTAGGTAAAGTATTGCCAGCAGGTCGAGGGATGTGATCCTTCTTCTCTACTCAGCACTGGTGAGGCCACACCTGGAGTAGTGTGTCCAGTTCTGGGCTCCCCAGTACAAGAGAGACATGGACATACTGGAGAGAGTCCAATGAAGGGCCACGAAGGTGATGAAGGGACTGGAATATCTCACATGTGCGTAAAGTCTGAGAGAGCTGGGACTGTTCAGCCTGGAGAAGAGAGGACTCAGAGGAATCTCATCAGTCTATATAAATACCTGAAGGGAGGGTGCAAAGAGGAGAACAGAGCCAGACTGTTTTCAGTGGTGCCCAGTGACAGGACAGGAGGCAATGGGCACAAACTGAAATGCAGGAGGTTCCCTCTGAACATCAGGAAACACTTTTCTACTGTGAGGCTGACTGAGCACTGGCACAGGTTTGCCCAGAGTTGTTGTGGAGTCTCCTTCTTTGGAGATGTTCAAAAGCCATCTGGACATGGTCCTGGCCAACCAGCTGTGCGTGGCCCTGCTTGAGCAGGGGATGGACCAGATAACCTCCAGAGCTCCCTTCCAACCTCAACCTTTCTGTGATTCTTTGATTCTGTGACTCTGTGTTCAAAGATGGGGTTAAAGCCCTGCTCCCTCTCCCTGGTCCCCATAATGAGGACCCTTGTCCTTTTTTGTTGGGGCTCCAAAGGGAGTTGAGTTCAGGCTAGGACATCTCACGTGTGCCTGAGGAGAGCAGCTTTGCAACTGCTCTTCCTCTGGTTTTGGGGATCTGAGGAGAAGCTGTGGCACTGCGCAGGGCGGTTGATGGGCCTTTGTGAATCACTGAGTGCCTAGGGGCAGAGGAGGACCTAACGGTGGCACCTGAAGGTTCCTCGGGCTCCTTCTTAAAACCGCACCTGGATAAGATGGAGCTGGAAATGATGGACCATTTTTTTATTATTACTTTTTGGTCATAGGCTAAGTTTGCTGTGAAATACAGTTTCAGCTGTCATGAAATTACTTGCAACTTTCAGGTCAAATCTCCTGGTACCTTCATCTAGGAAAGTCATTTGTAGAGCAACTTCACCAAAAACTGAAGTTGAAACAAGAATAGGACACATCTGTTTCATCAGTGATTGCTCAGCTGCTGGCATTTTTGTGCAGGAAGCAGGAAACTCAGCTTCAGTTTTTCTTCTTTGTTGGAGAGTGCCCATGCTGTTGGGTGCGAAGAAGGGTGAGTGTACTCAAGCCCTCCTGTCTAAAATGCCTTATTTCATGTGAATATGCAGTCACAGAGAACACCCAGATAACGGGCTAACCATCACCCTCAGGAATTAGTCCATTTATTTTCTGCATTGACTAGTATTTAAATATTTTTTCGATACTGGAACAGCTCCAAGGGGAGGAATTAAGAGCAGCGTGCTCCCATAGCATTCCCCAGGGAGATGAGTAGGATATTTGTCGAGGAGATAGCTGAATCAGGAAGAAAGTTGGATTTGAGCAGATGTTTCCCAACCAGCTGCTGAGTGGCCTAGCCTCCAGGCTGGAGGGTATCCGAGGGCAGCGTGATCTGGATGGCTCTGGAGCCTTTCCACTTGGCAGGCAATAATTCAGAGCTCACACAGACAAAGAGCCGGGGTGAGTCACCAGTCTGCTGATTAGGCTGCTCTCCTAGGAGGGAGGCACCTGGATCCCAGAGCCGGGTTAGGGCTGCAAAGTGAAACAGCATCAACTGGGAGGGATTGGAAATACTTCATGCTGCACGGTTAGGAGGCTCTTCTTGCGTGGGAGGCAAGAAGAGCCTCCCACTCGGAGAGGGGAGAGAGTTTAACTCAGGTCTCCTAAAATCTAAAGGAAGCTCTTATCGCTACCTTATAATTATGGGGATAGGATGGCTTTTCTTCAGCCGTTGGGTGCTGAGGTGGACGTTTGACCTTGTTTTCTTAAAAGTGATGAAAAATCAATATTTTTTCGTGATCCACTGGGACGTTCTGCAGAGAACAGAACAAAACAGTGAATTCTAGTCCTCCTTTCTGTGGGATTATCTTTTTCTTTAAAAAACACCCAACTGCATTAGGGCTTTTTACCTACAGAACAGACAATTATTCACATTCCCCTGACTGGCAATGCCATACCATGCCCTGGAAAGTGCTGAGAACATGCTTGTATGTGCAGCTGGACACATTATCTCTGTGAATGGTCTGGTGGCCTGGGAGCCAGGGATGGCCACAGAAAAGTTCTTGTGACTATGAAAAGAGAATGGGGAATTTTATTGTCTTGGGAAAGCCTCCCCAATTTTCTCTTAAATGGATATGCTAATGGAGAGCAGTAGAAACATAAAGTCTTAGGGATGGATTCTTCTTCATTTGCACCAGCTAAAAGCTGAGGATGATTCAATTAAAACCCAGAGAGTTATTCTGAATTGACTTTTCTGCAAAAGAGATAAGTGGCTTAAAAATTATTTATTTGTGTCAATGCTAGAAAATGTGTACAGGGGAGTCTCCCTGCCTTTAACAGAAGTGATCTGAAAGATCCTATCTGGTCTACCTCTGTCAGCTTGGCATCTTTGCAGTAGTCAGTGGTTGCACAAAACTGGCCAATTTTTCCATATATAGTGTTGCTAAATTACCCTTTCTGGTTTTGTTTTATTACCCCCTCAGAGCAATGATCTCACCGATCAGTGTTGTGTTGCTCTTCGGGAGTGGCAGGGGTGGAGCGGGGTGGGACGAGCAAAGCCCTGAGCTTTTTCCAGAGTTCCCTGCATATGCAGAACATTTCATTGTCTTCTCTAACACGCCCTCACCTTTCACACAGACTGGAATTTGACACACCAGGTTAGAGAAAGAAAGCGAGGAAAAAAAAAAAGAAAGAAAGAAAAAAAAAGCACAACACAAGAAAAAACCCAGCAAACAAGATCTTATCGTGGAAATATCCATCCACCCTCCTGATAATAAAAAAGGCCTCAGGTTAGGAAAATAAAAAAATCACTCTAATGAACACTCAAAATTAACATGCAAATACTTCCATGGTTCCTGGCACAGATGGAAAGACTGAACATAGTCCTCTTCCAAAAAGGCAGTTTTTACACTTCTTGCAAAAAGCAAATTTTATCCCAATTACTGATGTTTTTGCATTGTCTCGAGAAGGTTTTCTTCTCTGTTGAGGAAAGCTCTGGATACTCCTTCTCCCTCACCCCACCCCATACCCCACATTCATTTCACCAGGTGGCATGACGAAACCCTCCAGATCAAGGCAGGTTTCATCAACAAGGCTTCATGCCATGCCACCCATAATTCATCCCAGCATGCTGTGGCTTTCTCCCAGCAAGCAGCACATCTTGCAAAACCAGCCGCTGTCTCACACTCCTTCCAAACTCGTGTTCCTGTGCACCAGCAATAGAAGAGCATGAATCACTAACAGAGCGTACAGACCTTCGCTCCACTCCGGCCAGTTTGTGTCATTGCCTTAATGTTAATTACACACCATAATGTGTGCATTTAATTTCCGTGGTGTTTCAATTAAATTAATCAGGCAATTAAAATTAATTAAAATTACAGAAATCACCTGCAGAAGTGCTTGAAACATGGGGGAGGGGAAGGGAGGGGTTGGGAGGGAGCTGGGAACGTAGATGGCTGTGTTTTCACAGACCTTCCTTCCCTTGATTAATTTTGGGGATAGACTCTTTCAGAGCAGGTTATTTAAGGATTTAAAGACTGTTCCAAGGCCCATTGAAGCCAATGGAAATCTTTCTATTGGCACTGATAGGCTTGGGACTAGGCCACTAGCCCCGAGTGCTCAGGATAGAGATTTCAGGGGTAGGTGATGAAAGACTTGATGCTGAACAGAAAACCCTCAACAACTCTGAGGAACCAAGGCCAAAGGCCCTGAAGTACCAAATCAGGGTCAGATTTTGACAGGCCACCAGTTAAAGATGAGGATGACGTCCATGGGAGTTGGGCGCATCAGTACTTCCAAGGATCTGGGCTGGAAAGGCATTCTAAGAAACTTAAATGTGCTTTAAGTGTCAAAGGAACTTTAAGACATGGCCAAACGTATCCCATCCTGAACTCCCCCTGCCTTCTGCAGCCAGTGAGAGGGGGTCCTAATTTCGCAGAGGTGAATCGTACCTCCTGAAGCCCTGGGCAAGCTACTTAGTCTCTCTTTAGCAGCTCCTTTCCATTAGGCAGGGATTAGTGTATTCAACTGCTTCACAGAGGGATCGTACTTGGCTCTGTGGAAGAGTTTGAAGACGTCACGTCAACCTGGACAGTTCTCTTGCTGCTTATGCCCTTTTTACCAGGCACACACAGCCACACACTCGTCTTTTAACCAAGCCGTAAGTTTTTCCCCAGCATGCAAGGGTCGGTACTTTTAGCTTTTTAACAGCTACTTCCCCCACAGCATCCTAGCAGCCAACCCCAGCCCAACTAGTTTCCGTGTCTGGGAGACAGGTTAGTTCCTTCCGTGCTTTCCTGGAAAGACTTTGCCTGGCACACTCCTGTCTTAGCAGGTGAGTCACCCGTTCTTCGCTCCCATTCTTCGACCCGCAGTTGGGGATGTTTATACCGCAGTCGCTGAAGCTCATGCAGGTATCCCCGAGCTGCCTTTAAATTAATTTGCCAGAGTACCACTGCTAGGATAGCTGTAGTTTCAGGGAACACTGTGTGGGCTGAAAAACCAGGGTATGAAGCAAAGTAAATGCTCGTAATTAGGCTGAGCTTCTCTGCTCTGTTGCACTGGCTGTTGGTACCTGAGCTCACTGTTTTAAAGACATAACTGCTTTTTCACACATTATAATTTCCCTCACACTGCCAGATAATCCCTCACAGTTCCATAGGCAATTACTCATGCTTCTTGGTGTCCAAGAGGGAGTAAAACCTTATCACCTCTGCCCCAATGGCGCCCGCTTCTGCTCCGCACTCCTGAGCCACCTTTTTCTCTCCAGTTGTTTAGATGATTAACATAATTAAGTTATGCACGCAGCAAATGTTTAAGGCTTCTAGTTAGACTGAAGTTTACTGCCAGCTTCAGATCCGAAAGATTTAAGTGAGCCAGAACTTATGTTATTTTTTTCCAACCATATCAGTTGATATTTTCTCTTTCTGTAAACCTTGCAACTTTTATGGTCTCAGACGATCAGGCCACAATATTCAGGTTATTATTAGCCACTTTAGCATAGCTTTTTCTGCTATCCTTTCTCTTTCTTAGGTCACAGTAAAAATGTCCACTGATACAGAATAATTTCCCATCTTTTCAGTTTTTGGATCTGTATCTTTAATTTTTATCATATATCTGTCTTTCTCCACTCCCTTTTTTTAAAAAGATAGAAAATAAAAAGCAGCAGGAACAGGAAAGAGAAGACAGAAAGAGAAGGAGAAAAACCACCCAAGGACAGAAAAACTTGATTTTCAAAATTAGAAGTTTTAAGAGGATGATAATATTTTGCTTCCGCACAGCCCGGAATTTTAATTACAAATCTGATGAACACTCTTTCTTCTCTCCAAAATTCTCTAAGTGATGAAACACCCCTCTCTCACTTTGCTAATCCTTCTCCATCTGAATCCTTTGACATGACTTCTTGTGTGGCCTTTGGCACGTCACTTCACCTCAGTTTCCTCATCTATAAAATGGCTGTTAATCCCTATATAGTATCACCCACGCAAATTGCCAAGGCTTATGCCTGAACAGTGCTTTGAAGATAAGTGAGTAAAGTTTCAAAAGGACCTAAGAGATTTAGGAGTGAAAGTTTCATTAGCTTTCCATCAGATTTGTACTATTATATCTCCGAGAGCCTTTTGAAAGTCTGCAGAATTGCAAGACTTTACTCATCACAGTCATATTCCTTGTTCTCCTCAAGGAAAGGGATTGCTCCGGGCTAGTTTTGGCAGAAGAGCTTGTTCCTCAAAAGAAGCAAGGTGAGACTTGGGGTTCTCCAGTTTCTTCCCCCTTTCTGGGCATAAGATATGAAACCTTGAATGCGTGCTCCAACCATTTCAGGCAAAGTGGTATCTCTCAGACACTCAGTATTTATATCGGTAGATCTCCTTGGCTTATTTCGACCGAAAGAAGGGAGGGAAGGCGCGTATCTTCAGCTTTGCTGCTAGATTTGAGATAGTAACCTTCAGCTGGGAGGCAGCCGTGAGCTCCTTTGGACGATGTGGAGGTAGTCACTTCTCCAGTTAAGACAACTGCTTCTTGAAGAAAGAATAACGCTCTCTTTTCTGTAAGTGCCACTTGATGGAGAGGGCCTGAAAAGACGCCCTGTCAATCTTGGGGCATGCTGGTTGGGTCAAGAAGAGTTACAAGGTTTCTCTAACTGCAAGAAGATGACCTCACTGCTCCATTTGTCCAGAGAATGGAAGTCCCTCGTCTTTTCTAAAAGAACAATAGCATTAAGAAAAAAATAAAGGCCAAAATTGCTAGGGAGACATACTGAAAAAAATCCAAATATTGGGCTTTTTGGTTTTCCTTTTTTACTTTTGATTTTGCCACCTTGAGTTCCACTTTCTAGCCTTTCTCAAAAGCTATAAAAAGGGAAGGAAAAAGAAACAGATCAATCAAAAAAGCTGTATGGACAGCAGTGGCTTGGCTTTGGTTTGTTCCGTTTCAGCGGCTAAACCACAATTCTGAAATCACCTAGGAATAATGTTGCTTTTCTTTGCAGGACATTCCTTATAAAAATGAAAATGAAAATGAACTTGTGAAGAAAGAAACATTTTCTTTGGCCATAATTTAAATACTTTATTTTGATTTTTATTCTGTTGACATACCTAATGCAGCTGAATTTGAAAATGAAACATGATTTGAAAACAGGAATCTAGAAAGTTTGGTTCCCAACTTTTTGAGGTAAATTGACTTAAAAGCTTTTTTTCCCCTAAGCTGCTATATTTGACATAAATTTGCTGATGATTTTGATCACCTAGACACTACATTTTGCCTAAATAAGCCTTTATAAAAAAAATAATAATTGTCCTGAGTTTGGAAAATGGGTCCTTAAGAAAAAAACCAGTAAATATCGTTATAATACTAAAAAAAGGTTAGTTTCAGGGAATAACAGCACAAAGCTCTGAATAGTCTAATGCAACTTTGAAGCCAGCCATTTTTTTGAGGCAGGATGGGTGGATCAGCTCTTCACAATAGGTCCTTCTAAACTGAATTATTCTGGGATTCTGTTATTATCTAAGTATCCATCTTTAGTACTTTGTCCCTGTTACCCCCAAACTGAATACCTTCCAGTTTAATGCATTCAGCCTTTAACACTATGTTTGTCTTCAATTTACAAGAGAGGAAACAAACACAGAAGCAGGTCATGGTGACATTTTCTGGCCGGGTAGGCAACTGAGTCTACGAGACTTGAGTCTCAAAACATCATCACACTGTAGGTTTCTCATTTTCTCTTCAGTTGTACAAAGTTTAGTAAATGTCAAAAGCCCAAGAAACATTTCTAAATTATTATCTCTTGGAGATTTTTATTTTTCATTTTTAGATTTCTTCAACTACACTGGAGTCCAATTGGCCTAAAAGCTATGTTTCTGCAAGGACACTGATAGTGTCCATGCCTACTTCCAACCACAACTGATTAAGACAGGGGACCCCAAAAAACCCAGGAGAATTTAGCTTGTGGTGGAGGGTTCTTGTTTTGCAGCAGAGTTTCTTTCCACCTCTGGAATGGCAAACTACATTCTAATTAGAGCTGTTAATTAAATATATTTTGTTAAAACATGTTGCATCAAAGCTGAAGCATTTTGTAGAGAAGTGTCTATTTTGTTGACACTTTTCTTGGAAAGATTTTTGAGGTTCAAGGCTCTGGTCGGGGGAGTATTCAAGGAGAAGCAGAGTCTCAGTTTTCTGTTACATGGATAGTACAAAAGTGTCATTCAAATTCCAGTGTCATTTAATCTGACAAAATATTTGAAAAACTTTTTATTTTCCTCGTTTTCTTCTCTCTAGTGTGGAGGGAAAACAAATTTCAAACTTCAAAAATTGTGGTAAAATGGAATTGCTGTCCTGTGGACAATTCCTGTAATAAAGCCAACAAACTTGTTATGCTAAGTCCAGTTCCTCCTTGTTGAAGCACAGCAATTAATTTATGCAACCTTACCAAGTGTCCAAAGTGCTTCATGCATTGCTAATAATTATGGGCACATCTTGGTGGTCATATTGAATTCAATGGCAATTTTCCCACAGATTTTATCAAGAACAGAATTTATCCCTATATGCTTTAATTGTATAACTCAGTTTCTGTTATTGCTTAAGACTCCCCAGTCTGTGCCAGCATGTGAAATTCTGATGAAGTTTTATGTTAGCGGCTGCTGCTAACTGTTCTTAATTATTTGATAGTCATCTGAGGCATGAATTTCATACATGTGAAGCTCCTCTTATTCCAATTCTAATCAGTGGTAATTTGGATACTTTGTCCATCTGTAAATCAGACCTTTAAAGGGCATTCCTGATCCCATCGTCTCTAATGGATGCAGGTTCATACTTCCAAGGCTAAATCTTTTCTTCAATTAACAAATGAGGTACAGCTGGTTAAAAAAAACATCCAAATTGTCATTTGGGCGAAATTACAAGATTTGTTCTTTTTTTGGGGGAGGGATCTCAAGTTTAGGAAAAAAACACAGCATTTTTCATAGATTTTCTGATACAGCAGCATTGAGCACAGCCTTGACACCAGTGTCTGGTAGGGAATTGGGTGGACAGCAGAAGTCCTTGGTGTTCCCCACTGTCAGGAGACACTCCTGGGATATCTACCCTGGAAATTCTCACAGTTGCTTAGTACCATGCTGATACAAGCGCTGATTACAGCTCCAACTTTATCACTCTCCTCTTACGGGGGCTATAGGGAAGCCTGTGCTCCAAACGCTTGATTTAAATTAGGATTCAACCTAAGACACCTGAAAATGTACTTGTTAAGGCATTTCTGTGTTTAATCTCCATTTCTCTAGTACCAGCTTTCCAAGTCCCCTGTTTTCTTCTTCCCTTTTGGGGAAAGGGGATTCTCCACCAGCAGCGCAAGGACTATCAGCTGATGCGCGCAGTCCCACCAGCACCCAGCAGATCTGCAAGGGTGAAATCGCGGCTGCTGGCACATCACGGGAAATTTCAGCATCTCCCCTCCCTGCTGTCTTGTGGGAAATGTGAATTAGGCAGTATTGCTCATCTGGGGATATCTATAGCAGTGGGTTCACAGGAGGCTAGTCCTCCCACGGTTGTACCTTCATGGTCAAGTACATGGCTGGATGAGATACTTTGTCACTATAGGTTTTGTCAACCCCGTCTCAGCTTTGCGAGTTCAAATAACAGGATTTTCGCTCAATGGGAGCGGCGGGTAACCGTGGTTCAAGCTGCCCTACGGAAGAGGTACAGTGGCTTATCTAAGAAATTGGAAAAGAGGGTTTTAGTCTCTTCCCACTCCGAAACCAGGCATGTAATCGGACCTCACATCTAGACTAACACCCTGCCTCGCCTTAGCTGTAATTGAAAAATTAAAAAAAAGAGGAGTCTCTGTATGCTAGAGGCACAATTGTATCAAAAGTCTAGAGTGAAATACAGGCATTTTTGCCTTTGGGCACCCAAACTGGAGCATCTAAAATGCCTGGTATCCAGCCAGTTGATAGTCAGAAGTTTCTGAAAATCAGGCCTTGGAAAAACCAGAGAAAAGCTCCCAAATTTAAGAACCCCTCTGTCAAAAAAAATCAGTTCTTACTGGGCAATTTTGGAACAACTTACATATCCTCCCCACCCCCAAATGCTTTTAAGAGGTTTGAATGACCATGAATACCCTTTGCGTTTGGGGTCAGACACAAAACTACTCCCAAGCTGACACCTTACCTACCACGTTCCCAGCCTGGTGGGAATACTGGCTTTGAAATTGAGAGGTTTATGCCAGAACTGTTGACACAACCCTAAACTGGAGTGATGTGGGCGTCAGGGAGGAGTGTGAGGTGGGATCACTTTGAATCAGTCTTTCTCCTAATCCTTGGAAGGGGCTGCAGAAAAGATTAATTTTCTGTATCAAGTTTCATTCATCGAAAGGATTCGGAAGATAAAACTCATAAACTATACGAGCACAGACACAATGTGGGTGAAAGGGTTAAAGGACTGAAGAAGACTCAGTAATTCTTACAAATGGCAACCAGATGTTTGTTGACATTTTAAAAACACGCAGTCTCCTCCACCCTTACTTACCTTTCTGATACTGTGAATTGTTCAGTTGAGATCAGTGAGACATTACTGAAGAGGCAGTTTCTTTTCCATGGTTTCTTCTGTTTGTATCATAAAATACATGGGCAAAACAATAAGGATGCATTAATAATAGCAAGAGCGGTGTAAATTGGCATACCTCCACTGAAGTCAATAGAAGAGCCCTGATTTAAGGCAGATGGGCTTTTGTCCATCAGTGTGATTGCCTATACCCAGTGATATCACAAGAGCTTTTACAGACTATGTCATGTTGCTCAATATGTCTGTGCAAGGCTGTGCCAGGTCAAATGCTGTGGTTAAAGGTATGCCAATACAGAATCAGGACGGCTGTGTACATGGGAGTTTTGAAATCCCAGGAGGAAAGAATTGCACATCTAAGAATGAGAAGAGAGATGGCAATAGCATTGGTTAGTAACTGTAAAACATAGGCAAGCAAGTGCATGAATAAAGATCTTCAGCTATAAGGAAAAAAGAAAGGATTATATGGAACTGGATGACTGAACGACACCCAGGTAGAAGAAAAATCCATTGTATTTCTTGTTTCATCTCACATTAAAATCAGAGAAAAATGAAGAATGGAGAGGAAATGACAGCTACTTGCAGTTTTGCTATAACAGGTAGGTCACACGATGCCTGTTCAGTCCAGTCTGATTCCTTCCCTATCATGACTTGTGCATACTCATGAAGGGGTGCTGAATTTGGCAGGCAAAACACAGAGACAGTCACATCACGTTTTGTAAATCCTGTTGGCTCAGTTTAATCTGCATCCAAAAATATTGCCTGTGTGATGAAAGGGATGGGCTGAGCAGTGGAGAGACATTTCAGCGCCTAAAGTGACTGCTCTCATCACCATTACCTTGAGCATCTCAATTCATCCCTTTTGTCCACTACCCACTGTGGACTGATGGCCTCTTTTCCTAGGGGCAGGATATTATAACAGCGGCAGAGAGCCAAATTGGGGGAAGTTATGCCTCTTCTATTCAGACACTGGGCAATTTAGGAGCAGCGTGGCTGTTGGACGTTTCCCACCACCGTCACTTGGCGTAGTGTGGCAATGAAGGTGTGGGGAAATGGGCCGAGCCAAACCACGAGGTTACATGGATTGAAACTGGCCCTCTGGCTAACGGCTGAGAAATCGGTTTTAAACACCACGAGCTAGTCCCAAAGTAATGACATGGAGGTGGGAGAAGGCAGAAGGAAATAGCGGATTAATGAATCCGGAGCATTATTCTGGTCGAGGATGGGGTTTAGCTTGGGGTGCTGTAACTCAGTCCTGTGACACATAGCTTTTTCTATGGGACATCTTTTTCAAAGAATGTCCACCATTTGGCCAGCTTCTTGCTTCAAAGACAGTAGTAAGATGACTTCAGAAAGTGGGGACTTAAGCCAGAGCTGGTAGCTTCTGAAAATAATTACATGCTTATAATTTACTTAAATACTTAGTATACTTATTGTTTAATTATTATATTTTTATAATTTACTGTCTACCTGGGTGACTTGGTATCTGGTATCTTTTATCTTTTATCTTCCTTCATTTCATTTTGCCCTGTTCACCCAAGTCTTTTTATTCTGTTTTTTCATTCCTTAGAAAGATATATCACAGATGATGCCCTGCCACTGAATACATCTTTAACCGATGTATATTTAATATCCTTTTTCTAAACTCTTTTGATTTACTGTCTCTTTTTATTCCCTATGATAATAACTAGTCAATGTATTACCTTGAGATTTTTCTTCCAAAGTTTTCTTTTTCCCTTTTCACGAACCTAAATATATGTTGGCCAATGGCCAAGTAATTTTCCATATCAGCAACCTCTCTGCTTGCATGCAGTCAGGAGAGATGTGCCTCTTGTAAAGTCTGCTTTTCTCTAAAATGCGGAGTTCTTGTACTCTGAAAAATCCCCAAACTTTCTATTTAAAATTAGCTGGTCAACCACATGCTCGCTTCCTGCTTTTGATTTCATTATTTTCATGCACCTTTGTTCAGATTTCCCAACCACTACTTAATACCACTTAATACCAAAGTAATACTTTATTCTAAAATTGCTCTCACTGACCTCAATGGTAAATTCATGATGTCAGGTATCACAAAGATGAAGGGTGGTGAAATTTTATTCCCATTTATATGAATTGCTCCACCACTTTTGACAATAGTCTTGGAAACTCTTGAATATGGATTGGTGAGCTAAAGTTAATGGATGATTTTGTTGCAGTAGTCCATGATCCAGAGAACCAGGGTGAAATCGGGAGCTAACACCAGTTTGACCCGAGAAAGATGAAAATCAGGTGGTAAGTTCACAGAAGAAAAGTCCAAATGTAGCCCTGAATTATGCTTCTGTAACTACAAGATGGTTTGATGCATTTAGATTAAATTATTGGTGTACATCAATGCAGAAAAAAAGCAGAATTTGGCTCTGTGTGGTAGATTTTTTTTTAAAGCCTAAACCTCTACTAGTACACTAAACAGAGCAAGGCACAGGGCTGAGCACTGTCCACACTGTTTAATCGCTAGCACATCCATAGATAGTTTTTGGCCCATGCTAACTAGCACTTTCCCCAGCATTGCCCTGCAAGGGGATATTCCCAACCTGTAGCATGCAAGAAGACCTTCCTGGTTTTTGGGGGCGAGAAGGGAATTCAGCCTTACGGACCTGTCCTGCAGCATTTGCTTTCAGGCCCAGAAAAATGGATCATGATATGGACGCAGCTGGTATAGATAGCAGGCAATATTGCTGTGCAATATATCCTCTATGAGCCTGGTAAAGCTGGTAGTGGATCAAATCCAGACATGGGAGTTTTCAGCACTGAGCTAAAGACTCATTTATGAAAGTTGCATTTACAACAGGCATTACTCCTTTGAGATTCAGGCACTGAAAAAAAAACCCTGAAATGAGCAGTAATTACCTGGGCCACCTTCTTTCATTCTTTACAGATTAAATGAGCCCCCTAAAAAAGATGTGAGCAAAGTTTGGGGTAAAGGGAAGAGGATATGTAAAGGGTTTAAGCAAATCTATTAGGATGACATGGCTGAAATGGTCCTGTGTGCTCTGTTGTAGGTAATTCTTGAGCATGCGCAGCAAGAAAAGGAGACAGAAGGCAGGAGTGGAAATGTAGTTGAAAACATTTGTAGTAGGAAGGCACTTTTGGCACATAATAGCACGAAAAGGTCACACAAGCTTGTGTGGGTGGTGGAAGACACCACAGAGACTAGCACCTCCACAGAGGTATAAGGATGATATTTATCACTAGACTGTAAGTACCAAAATAAAAACACAAAAGGAGACAAAAGGGATTGACTGTTTCAGAAGATAAAATCAAGTGCAGAACAGAGGGAGAAGAAGGGACCAGGCACTGAGGTGGGAGTTGCAAGGTGCTTTTAAAATAAACAGGGAAGCTTCTTCAGTGAAGGACATCAAGCACCTCTAGTGGTATGGCCACAATGACAGGTAAAAGATATGGTAGGTCTGGTCCTTTGTCCCTTGGAGTCAAGGAAAAAAAATCTTGTTTCCTCCGGAGTATACGATTGGACCTCATTGGATTTTAAATGCACCATGCTAAAATACTTGTAATGTATGTGATGAAATATTCCTTCGCATCTTTTTGCAGAAGACCCTTCAGTTTTAGCTAATCTGCTATGAAGGGACAGATAGATACATTTTGATCACTGGTAAGTGAGTGATGGAGACAATAATACCCTAAAATGCAAGGCCCAATATAAACAGAACTCAGATCCAGTTTTGTGTACAATTATTTTTGATGGGGTTAAGCAGAAATCAGAATCTGATCCAAACTGTGCTCAAAACCTCCATTCATATGTTGAGGGACAAGTCTTTCATGTGTTGCATGAATCTAGAAAAGACAATATAGCACGCAGCCTCTACCCTTTGTCCGGTTCAGCTCCAGTCTTGGACTGTCCCATGGGCAAGGCAGTACCTGTGGCATGGGGACGGAGCTCATAGCCTGCGTCTAGTCACCTTCTACCAGCGTTATGGGTCCTTTCTGCCAGCCTAGACTGTGCGCTGAAGCCCGAGGATGAAAACAACCTGGACTCCTGCTTAAGTCTGAAATCCAATATTGTTCCATCAGGCAACCAAGCTCTTGGCTCCTCTCTTATAATCTTGAAGAAATTCCTTCTGAAGTCAGGGCAAGTCCCCACTGAACCTCAGCGAAGAAGAGCTCTCCAGTCGTGTGGATGGCATGTCCCAGCAAGGAGAGATAAGCTGTGGGCAGATACCCTCAATGGGACACTCACCTTGAAAATTTAGAAAGAAAAGTTTAGACTCATGTTGCTGAGTGCTTTGTTTGAGCTTAGCACCACTTTGACGCAGCAGTAGGCTTATGGGTCATGGGTTGACTATGAGCTCTCTGCTTCACAGCCTGTGTAACATTTACATAATACAATAAGTTGTTGGGGTTTTTTTTTGTTTGTTTGATTTTTTTTTTGTGTGTGTGTTTTTTTTCCCCCCTTTTAATGAATCCAAGTGTTTTCTTTGGATTTTTTTAATTCTAAAGAATGACTGACTTCCTCAAGGCATCATCAAAAGACATTTTCAGCAAAGACCAAACTCCTTAACTAACACGTACTGGGAAAACTCCAAGGTCTTCCACGGAACTACCAGCCATATAACCCAGCAGGGACTGGGTTTCTGAGCCCAAAGCATTAATGGAGAAGCAAGTCCTGTGGCTATTGCAGAGGAAATTATATTAATAAAAGTATTTCAGAAGATTCTGGATTCCCTCCAGTCAGACAGATATTTTTATTATGTTTAAATACTCATGTCAGGGTCTCATTTACTGCAGACTTTTAGAAGAGCAAGGGGCATTCCTGAATGTCACATTCCATATTTTTCCATTCTGTCTCAGACACATTTGATTTCATTTCATCAAGGGAGACACTATTCTCCAGAAAAGTAAGTCTACTGTCACTTTTTACAGTGCTGTTTTTCCTTTTTTCCCTTCTAAATAAAAATAAGAGTATCTACCTCCTCTTCAGAGAATTCTATGAGGCAGTCTGAAGGACTACCTGGAGGAATAAGATGATAACTACATTTGGCAGATGGGGCAGTGAGGCAGAGGGAAGTGTTTTATTCAGAATCACCCAACAGTCAACCCTTAAAGCAGAGCTGGGGCCAGGATCCAAATCTCTGAAATCTCAGAGTAATGAGTGAGCATATATGTTTCACCTGAGCTCAAAACCAAGGGGAGGCTAGTTTTGCAAGGATTTTAACTTGAACAGTATGTTTTGGACAAAAGCTGCTTCTTCAGTTTATTAGTTCCCGCTGATAGTAGAAGAAACTGTTTGACTTCGTGGAGTCCCCCTGCTAAGTCAATGTATAGAGTCTAATGAATACGTACATGTAAATTTTAAGCTGGGTTGGTCACTAGGGATTCCCAAATTTGGTTTCGGCAGCTGTTTGCTTCACTCTTCAGACTGTGCATGTCATCTTCATGACAGGGTACCTGAGGGAAGAGGGTTGAAACTAGGTGATCTTTAAGGTCCCTTCCAACCCAAACCAGTCTATGATTCTATGTGCTGTGATGTGACCTGATGAATGGATGGGTCCTTTTTTGGTCTGACCCCACACACAGAGTGGAGACCCTCTTCCACTTCATATAACACAATGCAGAAACTCATCTTTGCAGCCACGCCATTCATACTGGATCATACTCCTCGAAGGGTCGTCATTTTCCCTCCTTGGCTTTCTGCATCAGAAAACTGTGGATGGATACATCCTTCTTAAAACATTATGAAGTCTACAGGTAAAAAGCCCTGTATATGAAAGGTAAATATTTCAACTGTGTGGATACCAGTACTCTTAAGTGCTATGTATTCCAATTTCAGGAGCATCTTTTTCTTACATAACAGAACCAGACAGAAGAAATTACTCCCATTGTGTGGGAAATTCCAGCATTTCAAAATCTGTTTTGGTAATTAGAAGTTGTGATATTTCAGGGAATGGAAAGTCTAAGCTGTTTTAAGAGAAACACAGAAACACACTTATCAAAAGGGAGGTCATTAGCCTCAACTACTTGGCACAGGTGAGGACTCAGCTGGCCTGAGGTATGTAGTCCTGACCACCACACTTTAAAAAAAGTAATAAACCATTTGGAAAGCATCCAGAGGAGAGTAACATGAAGGAGAAGAGGTTTAAGAAAACATGACCCATAATGAAAAGTTGAAGGAATTGAGTTTGTTTAGTCTAGAAAAGCAGTGAAGGAAGGGAAGCATGATAAAAGTCTTCAAACATATAATAGTTTTTTTAAAAAAGGACAGTGATCAATTGTTCTCTGTGTGCACTGCTGGTAGGACAAGAAGAAATGGGCTTAATTTGCAATGGGAACAGTTTTAGATTAGTTATCACAAAATCCTTCTAACTGCGGACAGAAACAACATAATCTTGATGGGCTGCAGAATCATTGCCACTACAGGTTTTTTAAAGCAGGTTAGACACATACCTGTCAAGGATGATCTAGAAATATGTGATGTTTTATCAGAGCAAAGAGCCAGGCTGGAAGCCCTCTTGAAGTCCTTGCCGCTTTACTCTCCCATCCTGCTGTAAATTGCTTTATCTTGGTAATGCCTGCACATTGTCAAAGAAATCACAGAGTACATGAAACATCTTGTACCATTGTGTAATGTCATTCTAATTAATGAAGAATACTTGCAAAGTTTTAATACTAAAGGTCAAAACAAGGAAAAAAATAAAATAAAGCAAAAAAGTCCAAACAAAGCAAAGAGAGAAGGTCAAACTAAATATTCCATTTAATCTTGGAGCTTTTTTGAAACTTTGTCAACAAGAATGTTATCACAGTTTACTGGCTCCAAAAAAATCTCGATTTTGATAAATCAGCTTTTTCTGATAGAAAGCTGTATAATCAAAAGAGTATTAACCAATGCTGTTGCGTCAGGAGAGCTGATGGACCTTTAAAACTCTGATGGGTTTTACTCTAGCTATGTAGAGAGAATATATTTTTAGAAAAACTTCAATTCCTGCATAGTGGATTTGGGATGGGAAACGGTATTTATAGTACAGTCCTTCTTTCAGAGCTTAAAAAGGCTGTTTTTTTGCAGGAGAGTATCTGTGGACAGATGGGGAGAGTTCTCCTCACTCCTGTTGGAGTTTCAAAGCTGAAGATAATGAAAGCATGGCAGCAGCTGAAGGAAGCTGAGCAGCTGAGGGGAACCAGCGAAGTTATCATCTCTCTAAGTGGGACTTAATGTGTGACGGGTGATCCAGCCTCTGATAATTTCTGTATGCTTGGGAAAAAAAAAAAAAAAAAAAAAAAAAGACGACTAAAAAGTTGCGGAGAGTAAAGACCTAATTATCTCTGTCTTCTAAGCCTCACTGCAAGTTGCATGGAAATTCCTTTTGGGTCAGAGAAGTGCAATTACTTAGTAATCTGTGGAGAGATGTCATCCTGTAATCACCTGATATTTGTTTACCAGCAATTCTCATTAAATTTTCCTTAATTAAGAAGCAGTTACCTTGCATTTAGGGCCCTGTGGTTGTCATTGACGCTTTCTGAGAGTGAAAGCTGCTCTAGGTTGTAGAAGTGGATGTGCCCCTGTTAAAACCATATACCTTGGCCTGGGGGTGAAAGATGGACCTGATGGACCAAGGCTTCCTATATGCCTTGGGATTCTCAGGCTTTTGACAACATGAGACTTTATTTTATTATCGCTACAACAATTTCCTGGGAATTACTTTGCCCCACTCCAATTTCAGAGTCTCTATGATGTGATAACGTACTTTGGGGTTGTGTTTTTAAAGGGATCTGAGATGAGACCACATTCATCCTTGGAAATGGGCAGTATGGGAATATTACAGCCCAACACCCAGGTGCTGATCCTTGTGTGTGGAGATGTTTTTACAGCCATCCACGGGGAAGCCCCGAGTGATGCATGAGCAGCTGGAGCATCTCCTTGAGGAAGGGGTGCCAGACCTGTGCTGCACGCTCCCTGCTACCAGTGGCACCGCCGCAGGCAGTTGAGCTGTTACTATTCATAGTGACACCCCATGGGCATTGCACATAGCTAATAGGAAGAGAAGTTGCAAAAGAAGTTGGTGAGAAAGAACTGACCACGAGAACATATAGTGCAAAACTAATTTTTTGATCAAACCCTTTAAGAAAATGTTAACTAAAACTTTGGGCTCCTGTCATGTTCTGCCCAAGAACTGTAGCAACAGCGACTGAGATGGGCACACACGACTTATGCAGAGACCCTTCTGAAGAAACTATTTTTCTTCTTTTGACTACAGTAAAAAAAAAAACAAAGTGTGGCTGAATGTTGGATGTATAAACCCCAAAGCAAATAATTCATAATGAATGCCCTATCCCATTTTAATTCATTCTGTGTTGTCTCTATATGGCAGGATGTCTAGAGGCCAAATACTGTTCTCCATAATGTTGGTGCAATCCCATTGATACATTGATTTCAGGAGGTCACACCAGATTATCATAATGGCTCCTTCAGGCCATAAAAATCTATGAATACGAAAGCATGGGAGAGCAAGTTGAGGAGAAGAAATGCAGAAAACTTAACTTTGTATTTTTGTGTGGAGGAGATGGGGGAGTGTGAGGGACTGTAATATAATAGACATGGGGCCTTTTGATCATGAATGTGAACACTTTTCAGGTTGGTACCTGTTGAAAGCTGCTACTATTGGATGGCTCTAGAGTAGTTTACGTGAAACCAGCTGGTGGTCTCTGTACAGCTCCTTGGAGATAAAAGTCTGGTGGCGTCAATAAAGAGGCTTCATTGACTTCAACAGGTCTCAAATCTAGCCCTCAGTGGATAAATGTTCACAACAACATCAAACTGTCCACCATATGATGCCTCCTGCATTCAATTTAACCCTCACCTCTTCTCCCCTCTAACACAACCCAGCTTTATCTGAATATCTGCTTTGAAACGCAGGGAGAAACAATGACACCCTTTTAAAAACTGGCTTTCGAATGGGTACCACTGTAATAAAAGATTGACACTCTCTAAAAACAAATGTTGCAGTGGGAACCGATTGAATTTCCTCCATAAAAGTCTCTTAAATACCCACATCCCTTCCCCAGGGACAAGTTTTCCATAAACAGGCAACATTCTTTTGTTGTTGTTGTTGTATTTTTAAGAGTCTTGTACAGTATCTTGTCAAGATGTCATCAATACAATTGCTTTGACATTTTTAGTGCAGCATTTGGAAAGCAGGTTGGGTTTTTCAGTCTGGCAAGCCAATATAAGTCAGTCTCCGATACTTAATTTCGCTATGAGATCCTTCACTTCTATTATAAACAGATCCAGCAGTTGAGAGATAAATTTCTTGGTAACAGTTTGGACTTTTTTATGAACCACCTGCAAGTTTTCTGCAAACAACATGTTTTATGGGAGCTCAAGGCAATGTTCACCCATCAAGACCTGACAGTAAGAAGTGGATGAATGAGGCCTTATCTCAGCCACACATGTAACCTTCTGTGTCCCCTGGCTTGACCTCCCTCTGCACTCATTTATGAAAATGATTCATCTTTAAAGAGCTTCCTCGCTCTGCCTGGAGGCTGTAGATCTTTCTGCACTGGACTTGTGTAGGCTGAGGTTATAAACTTCAGCATGGAAGGCATACAGAGGGGCTTAATTTTGAACATTAGGGGAAAAAAAAGAACGTGTACACGGTGTACACACTTTAAGAGGCAGGTTAAAATACAGACAGTTAAAAAATCTCTTCTTGTGGGTACTGAGAATTTTAAAAAGGGGGTGGCTGAAAAAGTGGGTCTCTTATTGATGTTATGTTAGATTTTTGTTTAAGATCAAAACAATTTTTGAAGTCTATTTGTTCTCATTATTTATGCTTCTTGCTTTATGTGTGGTTTTTTTCTGTGGAATAATGAATATAAAATAATGCATTTCTAATCAGTATTACTTCCTGGCTCTCACACATTCACACTAGGATGTACCCCAAACTCAACTACTGGGGGGGGGACCACAGCCTTTCATGACAAAGTAATCATTTGTAGCAGTGTAAATAATAATTTTAAAAGTCAGCAAAAAAGCATTCTAGTGGATTTTTAGCAGTATTTAAATTTCTTCAATCCTAAACTTTATTCTGTGAATGAAAAACTTCACCATGCCTCAAACGAATTTCTGCCCTTTTTTTGCTACAGGAAGTAAACTTCTACTCTCCTCAGCAAACCTGAACATGTGGGACTTAGCAGTAAAAATAACCTTTAAAAAATGAAAGCTGGCATCAGCTTCTGAGTTAAGTTACGTGTTCGAGTTTCTTGGGGTAGAATACTTTTGGTATTAGTTTAACATTTGTCTCCTTTATATAAGCAAGCTACCCAAACTGTAATCTGAAATGCTTGATCATCCATGCAGGAAAAAACGCCCAACAAACCCTCACCTATGCTGGGAGATCATTTAAGCCCAAGCACATTTATTCAGCTGGGCAGAAGCTGCGTTAGAGCCCGATTCCACTTTGCTTGGAGGTGAAACCTGTTCTTCAGGGCGTGCTTGAGCAAAAAGTTTCTCCAATACAGATAGTCCCTGCACTGTGTCCTTTTAACAATTTCTTTCTTGAGGTCCAGGGAAACAACAGAGAGAAACAGAGTTCAAGAGAGTCTAAGGGTGAAAGCCCTTGAGCTGTGTCCTCAGAAAGATGTAGGTGAGAACAGGTACAAGCTGGTCATGCTCATAAGGATGGAACTTCTCTGTGGAATACTTACCTTCAGGTTAGGCAGACCCAGAAGCCAATAATTAGGATGTTGCTGAGTAAAACAAATGTCTGGAGATCTTTCTGAGTTTGTTGTGAGATCCTGGATGTGGGCCTGAGAGTGAAACACTAGCATGGCAAGTGTCTGCCCTCACTGATGTCGTATTCACAGTGATCATTGTCCTCTCCACAAATATGTACTCCATGAATCAAGAAAATTCTGGTTAGCCTCACAGCTCAGCATCGAGGAGTTTTTCAAGGAAAAAATAAAAAGATTACAGGAATATTATAGTTTTCTCCTAATCAGGTAATATAAATCCTAGAAATTCATGGTTTACATTAAAAAAAAAAAATTCCTGACATCCCTCAATATGGAAAAGAAGTTCCCCATACAGCTTCTGCTCTGAAGTGGTGCAGTGAACTAAACATGCCATTCCGGTGGAGTGTTTACTGTTCTAGGGTAAATAGGACATGCAATACATCTGTGCGTGTTGCGGCACTTTCTAGCTCACAAAGCATCACAGGCAGTCATAACACTAATATTGTTCACCAGCTGATCACCTCAAAACTCGTGCTGGTTTTTTTTGTTCCCCCTACATGACTAAAGTTTTATAGATCTTGATTTAATTGTAATCACAGCCATTAAATCCTATTGGTTCTGGTGAGAGCATTAGCCATTAGCTCAGAGAGCTTTTCTTACTCTCCCTTGATTATCTCTCAATGTATTTATACAGTGCACTTCTAACCCCTATAATCCTTTGTTGCTGAGCATTTTTAAGTCAACAAGCTGTGTTCAGACATGTTATATTGATGTAGCTAAAGACACCTGAAAAATAACTGATATGCCTGTGTAGGATAATGTGGTGGACTGAAGGGGTATGATCTGGGGCTCTGCAGATGCTATGACCACATTAATGTCAGCTCTATTCTGGTTCTCAGCAGAGCTGGGTCAACTGGATGTGGACACTCTCTCCTTTGGCCCTTACACCACCCTTTTGTCTCCTGTTTTGAAGTCAACTATCGGTCTCTGTGATCATCCAAATAGCTCTTCTCTAGATGTCACTTAATCTATAGTCATGGTTCTAAACATAAGGTGATTGTGGTTATACACATCCAGAGTGTCCAAGTGAAGTTGCCTTTAAATATACAATGTAAGCTATTTTTCCCATCCCCATAAATCACTAAGGAGCTTTAACAATTTTTGTTGAAATCTGATGAAGCTGAAGATACTTTAGGTGGGGTTTGTTGCTGGGCTTTTTGTTTGGTTTGTGATTTTGCAAAATCAGAGAATCATAGAATGGTTTGGGTTGGGAGGGAGCTTAAAGACCATCTAGTTCCAACCCCCCTGCCATGGGCAGGGACACCTTCCACCAGACCAGGTTGCTCAAAGCCCCATCCAACCTGGCCTTGAACACTGCCAGGGATGGGGCATCCACAACCTCTCTGGGCAACCTGTTCCAGTGCCTCACCACCCTCACAGTAAAGAACTTCACAGTTCCTTACTGAACATGAAAAAAATCATTACTGAACAACAAAAAAAATCATTACTGAGCATAAATCTCAGCTTCTTCTTGATGAGTCTGCGAATACCACCAGTTGACCAGGGGAAGCCTGTTTTATTTACAGAACATCTGTCATTGGCACGTAGCTTTGAGGCTTAGTAGTTGAACACAGAAGTCTTATGACTGTGTTTATGGTACTTGATTGGACATATTTAATACGCTTAAGAGGAGGGAAGATTGAATGCATTTGATTCAACTAGTCCCTGGGATGAGCTGAATGTCAGCTGGGGGGAGACAGGGACAGAGACAGACAGAGGGAAGAGCTCTCACCTGTAAAAGTTAATAAACAGCATGCCTGTGGAAGAAGAAGGTTGCCAGCTTTAGCAGATGAAATATATCTGAGTTGTGCTAAATAAACTAAACTGATTCAGAGAGGCTGCAGATATTTAAGATCCTGGATACCAATGAATAAGGATTAAAGCTCCTGTTCTGTTCTATTCTTTTCTATTCTAATCTGTTCTAGCTATTCTGTCATTGGTGTGATATCAAAGATCCACATCTACCAAAGGACTTACATATCACAGCACTGAATTTAGTAGCTTCTAATTCTCAGGAGCTTTGCTGATATTGAGTTGCCCAGTTTTTATGCAATACGTGGGGCATCAAGCACTTCCGAAAGGGTTTAGCATGTGGCAGCACAAGGTAAAAGCCCAATCTGATGGCAGGAAAGCCAAGAAAAGGTGTGAGGCTTTGTGCTCTTCTTAGGAAGCCAGGTGCCCAACTCCAGATTGGAGGCAGATACCATCTTTTGTTCAGGTTTCATGGCCTACTTGTCATTCCATGAACTATGTCTGCAACAGCCAGTTGAAACAGTCACTTGGTATCTTGGAGACTCCTTTTCAGATCTTCCCAGCCTTACTGGAAGAGATCTGTGTCTCCCACTTGAACGGATTAAAAGTTAAAATACAGAGTCATTCTGTCTTGCTTGGACATTTTAGTCAAAGGTGAAGCACAGAAGATACTGATGACCAGAGTAATCTCTGCATTTCTAGATTTACTATATTCTCAAGAGGTGAAAAACTGTAGAATGAGTGCCTTCACTGCCTATTTGGAATATTGGGGCTTTGAACTGGGGACGTTCCTAGACAGCTAGGAGTTTAATTAGCCAGCTGTTGAGATTACCTGCCCATGCAGGCTTTGCTGAGAAGATAACTGAAAGATTTCTGTATCTTCCTGCCTCTCGATGATGATTTGCTCACAGACATCAAGATCTAGGTTTGTACCTTTGCAAGGATAAAATCCAGAGTGCTAGAGCACTGATGAATTTGTCAGTGATTTGTAACACTGTAAGAAGCAACCTTCTCTGTTCCAGAATTGGCAAAGTGCTGCTCAGTGGCTAATTTCATCACTTGCAAACCTACACATAAAGAGCTTGTGATGCCTTTGAATCACCTCTCATTTCACGTTTCCCACTAACAATCCTCTGAGTGATGTTTGGCAGCAGGAATGACATGACAGAAAGGACAACAGCCACAGGGCCTTTTTTTGGGCACAGGGATATTTTCTGGCAGTTTCACGTCTCACAGAATACCAGACCTGAACCATGAGAAGAAGCTGGATGGCTGCTGAATGAGTTCCCTATGCCTGATTGCCACGCGGGCTGGGAGTTTTCACCCTGTTTTGTTTAGATAGCTGCCTCTGATCATCTCAACTTTCTTATTTATTGGCATGCTGACAGCATGCCAGTGGCAAGACAACTCCCTCCAGGAGTTCCCATCATTTGGAGCACAGCTTCCTCCCTCTCCACCTACTGCAGCTATTAGGCACATTCAATATACACCCAGGCATGCATGCACTAAAATACCTAGGTGAACCCAAGGAGCAGCCAATTCTGAATACAAAACAGGCCGCCAAATAATAATACCCGTGGAGCCTGAAGAGTTGCCTTCCTTGCCCAAAAGGCTTTTTAGGAGTGCTGGGAAGGGAGAGGAACGGCTTTTGAAACCCCAGATTAAACCCGGCAGTTGACATTTTCATTTTTGAGTGCCTCCACACTTTTGGGGTGACCCATCTGGGATACCTGCAATGGGCCTGAAGCTAAGCTTCCTCTTCAGCTGTTAGATCCCACGGGAGGCGGGTGTACATCACTCAGCCAGACTTAATTTTGCAGTAGCTCTATGACTCCCCACCACCAAAGTGTTAATTTAGTCCACAAACATGGGTAAGCCTGCGGGACCAAGGGGTTGGCTAACAAGGCTTTTAGCCTGTGCAGATGCAGGAGTACTCCAGTACAGGACAGGACTTGTTCCCTGCATTAATTCTCCTCAAACCCAGCCGCTAGGAATTGGGAGGAGTGAGGGGGGATATTCTTCCTTCCAAGTCTTGTTCAAATGGAGGGGCTGTGAGGTAGAGCACCCAGCAGTGCTTTGCAGGATGGAGGCACTTTTCCCTGACTTTTCTTCACTTTTCCTCATTACCAGGCAAACTTCTTGTCAGGGAGGCACTGGTAGGCTTGCCAAGTGCCAGAAGTAACAGGAATAAAAACTTGGGGGATTTCCCAGCCAATTTTCACATAGCCAAGCATCCCAAATGATGTGTGTTTCTACTTCTGAATCACTAAATATTTAGGACTGGGGTGGTTATTTGGACAGCCCATTTGCCCAGAGAGGTAAAGAGCTGAGAGAGGCACCCCATTTTTTTTACACAAGCCTACCCATATCACCAACTGGAGCACAAGGAGAAGAGATGCCTCTGCGAGGCCACTGCACCCTCCTCTCTCAGAGGCAGCCAGTGAGCTTCAGTTTTCTGTACCTTCCAGGCAGAAAACTGGGAAGCTAGACTGCCTCAAAATAAAAGTATTCAGCAATACAACCATTTTCAGATTACTGCTCTAAGTCAGAGAAAGAGCATTAAGAAGTGAATGATCTGTCTACCAGTGGCCATCACTTGATCTGCTCCCTGAATAAGACATGAAAAGAGTTGTATGAGCTATACAAGGATCCATCTAACACATCTACCTCTTCCTGATAGGGGCCAACAATGAGTACATGCTTGGGGAAAAGTAAAATAGCAAAGTGAGACTTCCTCAGAGCACTCTCCCAACTTCTTGAGATTTGCATTTCAGCACCTTCCGGAGCCAGAGGTAATGTCTTTGTATTTAATAGGTCTTGAAGAATTTTTCTTTCATGAACTTGTCCAGTCCTTTTTGAACCCATGTAAATTTACAGCATCCACAACATCCTGTGGCAAGGAGTTCCACGGCTTAATTATACATTGTATGAAGAATCACTTCCCTTTGTTTGTTTTGAACCCATCTACTCGGTGTTTCATTTGATGTCCCCTTGCTCTTGTTTTGGAAGAGACAGAGAACAATTGCTCTCAATTTCCATGCTGCTTTGATTTCATAGACCTCTGTCGTCTATGCCTCATTCACAATCTTGTCCTTAATGAGCAATCTAAGGTTATCACAGTGACTCTTGATTGCTTAAAATTGTTCTTCCCATCTAATGGGAATCCACATTGGGCAGAGAGAAGTGAAAGGATTTTTAGAATGAGGAAAAATAAAATGTCTGGCTGGATTTGTAATATCAGTAACTATCACCATTTACAGGGAACAATCTTTGTTCTGTGGGTACTTGGGAAATTCCTCTCAACCATCTGTCTGAGGAATTACGGAGTTCCCTGTCTTGCAAGTACACTCCAAAAGCAATCAGAGGATAACACCACATCTAAATCTGCTTATCAAAACCACTATCAGGAAGAGATGACAAAAATATACTATATGTTTGACAAAAATATACTATATGTTTACCGAAAGATCAGTTCTCTTTGTTAACTTTTGGTTCAAATTATATAGCCAGTAGACACTTAACATGTTATCTCATTGAGATATCAGTGATACTGTATTACAACATTACAGAGAGCTTTATAGACTAGTGACAAGAAGGTGAGAGTTTCTCAACTGACATATAATTATCTAATGTGCTTGATGTGCCAAAAATTGCTACTCCACATGGATGAACTGAAAGCACAGAAAGAGAAACAGAAAATACCTGAAGTATTTGGTAGGAAGGAGGAAAAGATAATCTTTATAGCAGAGGTTGTTTCTTAGAAAAATATCTCTGGAAAATAATAAATCACTATCAGAATCTTGGTTTAATAATAAACTTCAGTTTAATCATTAAAAGTAGTCATCAGCTTATATTAAGCATGTACTTAATTGCCTTGCTTGATAAAGGTCTGACTCATTCACTTTCAGAAAACCAGCCTATTCATTCATTCTGAGACTCACAATCTATAAAGAATTTCTGACAGCAAAAGCTGAACCCATGTCCAAACAATATCAGGCTTTGGGGTCTTTGGAGGAGCTCTAGACAGAGAAGGGAACACATAAAATGTTCAGTTTGGGGCCAGTCATCTGAGCGGTTTAACTAATTGCTACTCTGTGTGTTTGTGCATCTGTGTTTTCAACATCAAATGGTTGTATATTCCTGCCTGGCTCATGTGATTTGCTCACAGGCTATCTCGATTGGATTAATTGCTATCGTGAAAATTTAGCAAGATTCCAAGAAATAGTTGGAGATTTTTCCAGGTGTCTGGAGAAAGGAAAGGAAGGGAAGGGAAGGATACAACATTTCTTTCTTAAAGTTCTAAACTTATCTTTACTTAGCTAAATTAAGAATAGTATTCAATAAAAATGAAGATAGGTAGGTAGCTCTCTTTCCTGCATATGACCATCATTTTTTCTGACATGTTTTAACCCAGTCACTGATACAGAAAAAATTGTGTTCTATATAAACCAGAAGATTGATCCAGGAGGTCAGTGTTTACAGTCCTGCAGGAGACTGACTTTTAACTATCATCAATGTATAGTCAATGTGAGACCCAGATTGTCAAAGTTATTCAGACATCTATCCCTGTTTAATTTGTACACATAAATACATTCTGAGATCTGTGCTCGAATATCATGTATTATTTTAAAGGAAAAACAACACTGTTAATTTTTTTAAGCTGAACTCAAATGATCCAAAATCCAAAATTAAAATTAAAACTTGTCACGTCATGGCAAGTCATTGCAGAGATATACGTTATTTTATGTGCCTGGAAACATGTTCATCTGGCTGTAATTTTGTCTCTATCAAATGAACTTTCTCTCCAATTTTGATATAACTTACTGTCCCTACTCCTCATTTAGCAAAATTTATTCATGTAGTAGAAGAGCTTGACATGGCTTATGTGCTGTTCTCGTGAGACAACTGTCCTTTATCCTGGATTGCCCTGTTCTTTCCTTGTCCTGCACTTTCTGTCTGTATCCAGAAAGAATTAATTCTTTTTGTTACCTCTTGTCTTCTGGTTTGATTGCAAGCTTTCTGGAGCAGACAATTCATTTTTGTTCTGTGTTTTGTTGTTCTTTTGTGCAGCACCCAGCAATCTTGAGACCAATTTTGGGTTTTGACATGCTTAGGTTTGGTATGACTCCTAGACTCCTAAGTTTACAACCACTAAGCATTACACACATACAAATAGTAAATAATAACACCAATAAGAACATCTGGGTCCGTGGAACTTGCTCATCCTTCCATGCTGTTGGAAAAAGAGCTTTAACTGCCCAACACCTCAAGATATAATCTTGCTTGTCCATGACTGACTCCTCAAACTGACACTTCAGTTGGAAAGTCCCATTTTTCTTTCTTTATTGTTTTTTTTTTTCCTCCAGACATGCAAGATTCCGGAAAATAGAACTCAGTATTTTTTCACAGGTTTCTCCAGCTGTTTATCTTTCTTTGACAATTTCAGTAAAATTTGTGTGCTCAAATCAGGTGTGGGTAAAATGATACATTTTTACCTTGCAGATGGAAATGAATCAACTTCTTGCTCTGCTTATTAAGCAAGAAAAAACCGAGAGAAAAACAGATTGCATTTTAAGCTGCAACTTTTCCCTTAATTACAACTTGAGAACAAAAATAAACTCAGCTGCTAGGCAAACAATTATCTTTCTGTGAAATTCTTTATCTTCATTAGTGTTAATGTACTTTCTGTGCATCAGACCACCTGCTTTTCAGAAGTTCCACAAAAGTATTTCTCAAGGGCCCAGCTTTACCCAGCCTGTAGCTGGGTGAGCTGGAGGGAGCGACGTAGACCTACTACTTACATGATGCAATTACTAGGCAGATCTGCAGTTCTTATCCTTCAGGGCCAACATACCTCACAGGAATCACAGAAAAAGTAAGCAGAAGTCTTGTCGCATAGTAGGTTGGAAGAGGAGGAATCTGAGACAGCTCTGATTCTTACTTTGGCAGAGGATGATCAAGAATTTGGGGTGGTCTATGGCTTACACGTATCTTCAACAGAGGTGTAGGGAAAATGCCTTTTGCTGGGGCCATTTTCCTCCGCATGAAGCTTTGATTTGCATGAGGAGCTGGGGAGAAGGGAGTTCTGGCTCCAACAGACCAGTCTGGTGGAGTCCCTCAGAGCTCCACCGCAGCACTCCGCAAACCCGTTCCTTCTTGTTTACTCAGTAATTGCTCCTGCCCTGACTTTCCAGCAGGGAGGAAGGGAAAAGGAAAGGTAATGTGACCTTTGGTATTTGGAAATAACATGATAACTATGCACATCTTCAAAGGACACGACTGTTGAAGAACAGCTGGGGATGGTGATGGGAACAGCCTCCCCCTAACATTCAGGCCTGGTGGAGGAACCAGAAGAACCTGAAGAGCTCGTGAGAAGCAGTGGGGAAAACTAGGAGTGGCCAGAGCAAACTCATTGTCCCCTTTCATTATATCTGAGATTGACCTTTATTAGTTGCCTGTGGGTATGGAATGGGCTGAGCTGAAGCTCTTTAGAGGAGGCAGAACCCAAGCAACCATGCAAAGCATGGAAAAGGAGGAGATAGGGTGAACAGGAAAGCCAAAGGGAGATTGTGCTGAGTGCTGATCCTTCTCCCTTTAGGGCCCTGCCTAACCACTGTAGGAGCTGAGTGCAGTTTTAAAAGAACTCAGTTTTCCAGCATCTGGATAGACCAGGAAAAGTTTATTACCCTTATTTGTGTGAAACAGGAATGGTGAAGCAGAAGGTATCTGAATGCCTCTGAGGATGCTGGTCAGAGAAATTAAATTCTAATTATCCATCAGAACCATTGCTTAATGGAAATTGAAGGTTTCTGCAAACATTAGCTTTTCTGGAGGGAAAAAAAAAGACCTTTCATTTGAAAATCAGACAATCCAAAAGAAATATTTTGATTCTTGAAAAAAGAAAAGAATATAATTTCTCATTTTACACAAAACCATTTTTGGGCAGACTACTCAGAAAAGACAAATCTTCAGCAGAGATAGAAGAAACTAAAACTGCTTACTTGACTTCAGGCTTCTACACTAACTTTAAAAGCACTTGGCTGAAAACAACCATGAAGGGAAAAAAAAAAATAAAAAGAAAAGATGAGTTTTTGCCCTCTGAAACAATCTTGTGAAACATCACCATGTGCATTGATCAATTCCCTCGCCATTGTGACCATGTAAAATCCTTGATTATCAAAAATAAGCTGAGTCTTATAAGAAGATGACCTACGTATGAAGGTTTTGGTCAAAGAAAGGGTTCCCAAATAGATCGTTTTTGTTGTGGGCTAAGAAAAGTGTGTGTAGCACTCAGAGAGAATTTCTGATCATAGTCTAGAGGAATTCTTCATATGGTCCTTATATTGACATCTGCTTTCACAGGCTTTTGCTCTGTGAACAAAACCTGAGACTAAGGGCAAGATAATACATCTCATATTAAGCCTATAATTGATTCTGAATTTATGACTCTGAGTGCTTCAGATTCCGTGGGGATGTATTCTGGGTTTCACCTCTCTACAGTGCCAAGAAAAGCTGGAGGTTTATGGAGCGAGTCCACTATTTCTCACTCAAGCATAGAAAAGGGGGTGGTGGAAGATGAAAGGATCCTTGACTCCTTCCAACATACTTTCCTGCTTCTTTTTCCCTCCCCTCCACTCATTGATGTGCATTGCTGAGTGCAGCTGCAACAGGGCAAGGCTGATGACTGCCAATGTTTGCTGCTTAAAATCACCCAGCAACAGAAGGGTACTGCTTTCCAGCACCTATAGAGCTATGGTATAGCTCTGTAGTCATGAGGAGGAGCAGTGTTTGGAAACAAGAGTCTTCTGCCCCCTCTTTTGAGGCAGAGGTAAGCATGGCTGGTCTACAGTGATGGGGGTGTCAAGGATGACCTGGAAATTGAGCCTAAATATGCACATTAAAAAACTCCTACCCAAACAAGTGATGCCAATGCTTTAAAACAATGCATTAAATATATAAAGAGAAGAAAAATGTATTTAAATTCTCATTGCGCTTCACTGGAAAGAATTATTTGCTGTAAGTGGGAATCCCTTTCAATGTAAGAAGAATCTGGTAACTCGGAGTCCTCTCAGCAGAGGGTTGCAGACATAATGCACCTGCAGCTCCCTTCGCAGCAGCTGCCGTGGCCTCCAGGCACGCTCAGGCCCTCTGAGATTAGAGTTGGCCACTTTGAAGATGGAGAAACCTCACCTTGCTGTTCTCGCTACTGCCTCCAGCTCCGCTGTCCTTCCCTGAGGGGATGCGATGATGTTTGCGGTACAAGCTGGACATGTTGCATGGCTATAATTATTTGCTAATAGTGATCTTAACAAAAAAAAAGAAGAGTGTGCACGGCTCTCTCCTTGCGCTTTCATGTTGGCCTCTTGACATGTTTTACGAACATGAAGGAATGAAGTTTCACAAGAGCTCTGGGTGGTAGGGGACAGACCCCTACGAGGGAGTCCTCATGCCGCAAGACGCCAGCTAGGAAAGGTGTCAGGATGGAAGTTTGTTTCTGGGGAAAGGTAATCATTGTTTTGGGAAACCTGACAACTGTGCCGGAGGAAAGAGGCTGATGGTGCACGGACGTGTGTGGGCAAGCTCCCCACTGACAGGGGAGAGCTTCCAGTGTCGGCACCCGAATCCAACCATCAATCACGGGGAGGCCGTACGTACACAGCAAGTGACCAGACAGAGGCGGCACATGACGCAACGGGCACAGGTGTGCAGCAGACACCAGGGAAAGGGAGCAGGGCTTTGCATACATAAAGCGTCTTTCCTCTGAAGTTCACGAGGCGATTTGCAAGCATTAATTAATTCTCACAACGCCCAGGGATGGTAGACAAGGCAGTGTCACTGGCAAATTAATTTCATAGGTAGTGTCTTTGATATCACACGCTCATGTGCTCGCTGCATAGGATTTGATGTATTATATTATTTCCCCAACACACCTGCTGCCCTTCAGCTCTTCTATGCAGCATCCTGGATGAATTTATGATTATTTCTATTATTATTATTGCTGTTGTTACTATTATTATTAGCATTATTATGGCAGGACTGGTGCTATGAAGTAGGCACATACATCCGAAGAGAAAGTCATTGCCCCAGAGAGCTCGTAATCTAAACAGACAAGATCCGTATTCATGCAAGTCTGTGCTCGCACTCCAAGAATGCCTGCTGTGAAATACCTCAGTAAGGTTTGTGCTGGAATTGACAAAGATTTGTCTGTCTGCAGGTTTTTTTTTTGCACAGCCCTGCATTTAATCTGTCTGTGTTATGGGCTGACTGGACATGAAGATGTTCTCGCCTAAAGATCTCTGAGCTGAGCGAGTATGGTGCAGCCATCTGAGAGCCCTGTGCATTGATACCAGGTTGACATCAAACAAATATGATGTCCATACAAAGAATTGAATATATGCAGACACTTTTGTCAATAAACAACATTCTCATAGAAAATTATCAAAATCAAGGGTTTTTTTCTTGTTCACTTTCAGAGTGAGCTTAAATGGAAAAAGAGTGGGAAATAATGCAGGTAAATTTTTCTTAATATTTGAAACTAGCCAGAAATGAAAATTTATCAGCCAGATCTATCTGAAATTTACTGGGCTTGGGAACAGGCATATTACTGATTAGGTCTTACCAATTCAGTGAATCTGGGCATTTAATGGCATGCTTCAAGGCTTGTTTCTTGCTTCCTCCCCTCTTTTCTTCCCTGTTTTCATCTGTTCCCCAGTCAGGTGATCCCACCTAGGAGATACAGATTGCTTCCCTCAGCTGGCCTAAGGCGTGCATAAAAAAATCAGCCACTTTCATTCAACAGGATATCTAACCTCTTTATAGGTACTGATATATCAGTGCTTTCTTATGCGTGAAATAAATATTTATCTACTGGATAACAGAATGCAAGTGCTATAGTTTACAGCATCACCGAGCTGACCTTCAGTTTGGAATTCACATGTTTCTTCAGTGATTTATACTATAGGTTAACCTTACACTTTGTCTTTTCTATCTGTGCCCTGAGGAAAAACAAGTAGTCCAATGTCAGTTCCAAGCAATCTGGATTCTGAGTCACATCTCTTCTGAGATTATTCTGTTCCATTTATTGGGCCTTGAACTTTAGAGAAGAAAGAGACTTGGTAGCATCGTATCTATAGGGATATTTCACTAATTCTTCATATGATACTCTGAGATCTGATAGAGTGCTGATGTTGACATGGCTTCCATTTGGGCCAGGTCCTTGAATTGGAGAGTTGTATTTTGACAACCTTAATTTTTTTCTGTCATTACAGATCGGGAGATCGTTTGTGTAGATCGCAAATAATACAGGTGTGAGTATGCTCCCTTGTGGTAAGCCATTTTGTTGTCACATAATTTACTCCATTTCTTTCAAAGTTCTTCGTGAAATCATTTGTTTTCTAATGAAGATTGTATCAGTCACACTCTGTGATGATCTTTCAGTATGATAAGTGTTTTGGCAGGGCGTCCCATTAGCTCAGGCAAGAAAAGGAAGCAGAGAAGTTACTTTTTTCTCACCAGTAACATTGTGTTGAGAATACCCACCAAGCTCTGCAAGATCCAGGTTCAGTTCCCTCTTCTGCTTAAGGGGATTTGAACTTGTCTCTCCACTTCCCTGACTGCCCTAACCACTAGGCTCAAGAATATTCTAGGGCAGGGCTTTCTCAGTTCCTCATATTGAAACCATTTCACTTTGCATAGGTTAAATAAATATTCATGGGAACAGGAAGATGGCAAGCCTATGCAAATGACTATATATCTTCGCGGTATAGTCTTTCATTTGGGAGCAGAGGCCTGGCTTCCATTATCCACATCAATGAATACTTAAATGAAACATACAGAAACATTAATAGGAGCAGGCACAGGAACTGAGGACTTCCCCTTCCAGGTGAATACACTAACCACTAAACTAGAAAGTCATTCTCCCCATGACACAGGAAATAGTGAAATATGGTATACAAATAAAACTGCTCCAACAAGAGAACTTCAGACAGGTCTGTCTTGAAACCTTGCACTGTGAATATTCACCCCTAACTTGAGACTTGGGTTCAAGTTCCTTGAGAAGAAAGCTATAAGTTTTAATTACCAAGGTGTGTACTGTCCATCCCTGGTAAAAAGAAGGGCATTGCCACTATTTCTTGCTCTTGCTTGCCTGCTTAATTTTTTTATGCCTCTTTAGGTGATCAAAGGGTTGTTGTGTTGATGAATGGTGTATTTATTCTGTACAATGTTTGTTCTGTACAATATTTGAATGTTGCCTTTTTTGGCTGAGTCGGATGGCTTATAGCCTTCTGCACTTGCTTCCTAATAGTAACTTTCCCGCCACTGGAAGATTGTGCTACTGAAGGTTGTTGATAACTTCATTGTATAGGGGCTTGGACAGGGAGGAAGAGGCAGATAAGATGTATTCTTGATCTCCTATCTTTCTGGCCTTTAACCATGATGTACTTGTGTTTTGTACCCACTGGAGAAGAGCAGGTACACAATGGTGTAGGTACCTGACTGTATAAGCAGTAAAGACCAGCATGTGGACTCACCTCTTGCCTTTTTGGCCAATGACCTTCCCACCAGTTTTGAAGTAAACCTCATTATCAATCCTAGTGAGACTGATTGGGCAGATGAGCTTGGGAAAATCCACTAGCTAGACCTTGCAGATTGTCCTGGTTTCAACTGGGATAGAGTTAATTGTCTTCCTAGTAGCTGGTACAGTGCTGTGTTTTTGAGTTAGGTATGAGAAGAATGCTGATAACACACTGATGTTTTCAGTTGTTGCTAAGTAGTGTTTAGTCTAAAGTCAAGGATTTTTCAGCTTCTCATGCCCAGCCAGCGAGAAGGCTGGAGGGGCACAAGAAGTTGGGAGGGGACACAGCCAGGGCAGCTGACCCAAACTGGCCAAAGAGGTATTCCATACCATGTGACGTCATGTCCAGTACATAAACTGGGGGGGAAGTGCGGGTGGGGGAATGGCCACTTGGGGAATAACTGGACATCAATCCATGGGTGGTGAGCAATTGCATTGTGCATCACTTGTATATTCCAATCCTTTTATTATTGCTGTTGTCATTTTATTAGTGCTATCATTATCATTATTAGTTTCTTCTTTTCTGTTCTATTAAACTGTTCTTATCTCAACCCACGAGTTTTACTTCTTTTCCCGATTCTCTCCCCCATCCCACTGTGGTGGGGGGGAAGTGAGTGAGCAGCTGCGTGATGCTTAGTTGCTGGCTGGGGTTAAACCACAACACAGATGAAGTAGGAAGAGGAACATTTTGTATGTGTTTATTGGGTTTACGTGTCAAGGTTTTGGTAGCAGGGGGACTGCAGGGATGGTTTCTGTGAGGGCACCAGAAGCTGCCCTCATGTTGGACAGAGCTGGCACCAGGAGACCCACCACTGGCCAAGACTGAGCCAATTGGTGACATTGGTAGCACCTCTGTGAAAACATATTTAAGAAAGGGTAAAATATGCTGCACAGCAACTGGGAGAAAAAAAAGTGATACAATGTGAGACACACAACCCTGCAGACCCCCAGGTCAGTGCAGAAGGAGGAGGAGGAGGTGCTTCAGGTGCTGGAGTAGAGATTCCCCTGCAGCCTGTGGGGAAGACCACGGTGAGGCAGGCTGTCCCTCTGCAGCCCAGGGAGGTCCATGGGGGAGCAGATCTCCACCTGCAGCCCGGGGAAAGAGGAGCCCACGCTGGAGCAGGTTTTCTGGCAGGAATTGTGACCTCGTGGGGGACCCACGCTGGAGCAGTCCATTCCTGAAGGACTGTGCCCTGTGAAAAGCACCCACGCTGGTGCAGTTTGTGAAGAACTGCAACCCATGAGAAGGACCCACATTGGAGAAGTTTGTGAAAGACGGTATCTCGTGGGAAGGACCCCATGCTGGAGGAGGAGAAGAGCACGAGGAGGAAGGAGCAGCAGGGATGAAGAGCTATGAACTGATCACAACCCCCATTCTCCACCTCCCCTGAGCTACTTTGCGGGAGGAGGTAGAAGAATTGTGGGAATGAAACTGAGCCTGGGAAGTAGGGGGGAAGGTGTTTTTATTTTTGTTCTTATTTCTCATTATCTTACTCTGATTAATTGGCAATAAATAAAAATAATTTCCCTAAGTTGAGTCTGTTTTGCCCATGACAATAATTAGTAAGTCATGTCCTTGCCCTTATCTTGACCCATGAGCTTTTCATGGTATTTACTCCTCCTGTCCTGTTGAGAAGGGGCAGTGACAGAACAGCTTGGTGGTCCCCTGGCAGCCAGCCAAGGCCAACCCACCACATTGGGGTTTGTCTCATCTCACTTTAAATATCTACAACAGGTTTGGCCTCATCTGAGCTAATCATCTGGGCTTCACTGACAGTCCATGGAGAGAAACAAGACTTTCTAGGAGGCAGTTCATCTCATCCTAATGTAGACATACATACAAAGCAGATGAACCTTATCTTTTAAGAACTTCTTGCTTTGTTGGCTGTTAAGGAAGCCTAGAGTGTCTAGCTCAGATGTAGGTATCTACACCATAGTTGTCAAGAGTGAAGTAAGATGGCTTCTTCCCCTGCATTTTACTATTTCATCAAGATTTATTTGTGGTCTGTGGTTCTGATTACCCTGAAGACTTGAGATGGTTCCACATATACCGAGTGGCAGAAAAACTTTGCAAAAGGAAAATATCAGTTGTGTCCGTAGGACACAATTCAGAGCAGCACTGGGAGTTCCAACCTGGTAGCAGAGAGCATCAGCCTGATGCACCAGCCAGGTGCTGGAGTCATATTAAAAGCCCTCAGAAAAGCCAATTAGCTCAAGTGCAGGATGGCACTGACACAACTGTATTCCAGAGTAAGCCTGTTCACACTCAGCTGAGGTCTCTCTTCCTCCCCTCCTTTACATACTGCAGAGGTACCAGAGGCTTTAGCACCCCTGGACCTCATTGGCAGCTGGATCTCAAAGGCACCCAGGACATGAACCTCATTCTAAAAAGCAGCACTTTTAGTTTCCTGCAACACTGTACAGCTTTAGGGCTATGTTGTTGCAGAAACATACCACTGTTCAAGAAGAGACAAATTTAAAGGAAACAAGTGTCTTGTCCATTCTCTATATCTTTACATAATTCTTCTTCTTCATTTTAATTAACTTCAGATTTATTTAATGAAAATAAAATATACTTACATCTGGCTCTAATCCCTGTTTTTTTCTCAGTCAGTGCATCATACTCCTGCATTATCATAAAGACGTGAAGAATCAGCATGTACATGAGCACACTGATAATCCTGTTTCATCCAGCAACTTGAAGGTGCTTCCCAAAGACATGATGTATCATTTCAGACGTTGCAAAGCTGAGTCACTGACACTCTGATGTGACTAATCTTAACGATGTGCTTTGATTCCATAATATGTCACTGTAAAGTCTGACACATTTGATACATTCATTTCAACATTCCAGTATACTTTCTGTTCCCACAGTGAATCTACCCATTGGAAGACAAATTGTCTGTGGAAAAAAACCAACCCAACACTTGAAAAAAACTAGCTAATTTGCCTGTAAATTTGTCTATGGACCAAATTTTGCCCTCATCAATGGGATGCAACTTCCATTGACTTTACTATTCATATATCCAAAGGCAAAATTTGTTCCTATCTATCAATCTACCTACTATTTTATCTACTATCTGTCTGCTTAACTCTATTAATTAGTTAATGTTTGTAAAACACTCAAAAGATGTAAAGCCCTATAGAAATGCTAAGTATTATAATTATTGTTATCTGACTGCTGTATCTCTTTACCTATCTAGCTATCTACCTTCTCTATCTATTATAATAACAATAATACTTAACACTTATATAGTGTTCTTAATCTTCAAAGTACTTTACAAACATTAACTAATTAATCTAATCTAGTCATCTCGCAAACAACTCCTTTAACAAACCAGTGGCTGTTTCTGGAAAATAAAATTCTTTGCAAAATAGAAGAATCATACTTTAAGGGGGTTGTTTTGTTCAGGTTTGACTATGATAAGGTAATAAATATGTATAAAAGCAAAGAAGAAGGAAGATGGATGAGAAAAGCTCCATCATTAGATAACATAGAGCTTGCAAAAGAGAATAACACGTCATAAGCAGCTACAGACCATGAAGAGGTCTCCTGGCTGACTTATTCCTGAATTTTGTGCTGTCTTAGTTTTAATACAGAGACTTCCTGCCACAGAAATGTGAATTTTTTTCCTCATTATTTATAAAAAGCCATGAAACGTTTCTACCAGTTTCTTTTTTCCAGATTATTCTCTAACCAGAAACAAGGTCAAGGCTGTCAAAAGGAACAGCTCAGGTTGGGCTCTCGAGTTCCAGATCTGCAAAGGTATTTAGACACATTTTTTTCCTCACAGAAACAGTGGCGATGCTGACCCAGAATTTTCAGTGTTCAGAAGGTGCAATGGGGCCAAGGGGTCCGAAAATATTAAGAAGAGACCAGCTTCCTTTGAAAACAAATGCACCCCTAAGTAACTCTGTGGATCTTCATCTAGAGGCACATTGGGGCTGGGTAGAGACAGTGATCGCTGTGTATATCCTGGAGGCGTAAGGCAAGATCAAAAGGCATGCGCAGGGTTTTTTGGGGCAGACACATAGGTTACCTTTGTGCTTCTAAACAAATGAAGGTCACACACTCAGATCAAGCATCGCTTGCCGATTGTCCTCGCTGCTGAATTGTCACCTGATTGCCTGACTTGGTTTTAGACCATACTCTTCAAGAAAAATCTACAGAGAGGAGTAAGAAAGCGAGCCTGTGCCATTTGGCACGGGGACTACTAGTCAGTTCTGGCCCTGTTACACCTAACACATGAGGCACAGCCATAATGAAAGACTATCCAGGCCTTATGTGGCTTGCAATAGCACCAGAAAGCAGAAAATGAAACAAAAACAAACAGAAAAAAGATTCTGTTTTCCACTTGATGAAAGGGCAGGCTTTTTCTCTTTCTTTTCCTTTTTTTTTTTTTCCCCACCCCCTTCTTTTTCTTGTGGTATTTTTCTATCTGTCCTATTTATTTAACTACATAGGCAAAATATACTGGGACAGTTCTGGTAAGAGCTAATGTAAAAATGAGTTAAGATTCTCCACTGAGCTCCCCCAAGGCAGCCTGGCAAGCAGCAAAACTGTGACCACTATTGGACAGACTTTTGTCTGTATTGGTTCTGCTAAAAAAATCATTGTTTGGCAATTTCCCAATGTCTCTTCCTCCAACAGCTAGGTTAACATAAAACATACCCCCCCCAACTAAAAAAAAAATCAACAAACTATTATATTCCTTTCTCAGGCTCTGTAGCAGCCATGGATGCATTTTTCCAGGTACCATCTCGAAGCACCAATATGCCCTCTTTACCACTGCAAGAGATTTCTGCCTTTTGTGGAACAGCCTGCATGTATCTGTCATCCTGCAACAGGTCTGTTTTTAAACGAAAAATAAACCAAAACAAACCAAGAGTCATTAAAGGAAGTGACACAGGGCTGAATTCAGATTGCACATCATTCATTTTGTCATCCAGACAAGAATGGCATATTGAGTTGGAGCAATTACGGGCAAATCAGGCTTCCAATACAATCAATGCAACAAGCAGCTGTGCTGCTTCTGTTACAAATTCACAGAAGATGATCTGAATGTGGTTATTGTCAGTCAGGCATGAAAGCCAGCTAGGCTGAAATTCAGGTGATATGGGCTCAGCCACGCACTCCCTAAGTAACCTTGTACACAAGACCTAATCTAACCCCTACCTTCTTATCTTATTTTTTTTCCTAGTGGTGCACTGCATAAATACAGTGCTTTAATGATCTTAAGTGTTATACCCAGCAGGGCTCGAAAAAATGAAAGTGCTTAGTTAAAGCTATGGCTGCAAATGAGAAACATGTACGCAGTTAACAACTGCTAATAAGGGATGCACTGAGATACGAGGTATATAGAAACCTAAAATTAAGGGCTGAGGTTGGAAAAAAACTGGGTCAGGAATCTGGGAGACTTTGCCTAGAAAGGGTGAAGATACTACTGAGTGTTTGCAAAAGATTAAAGACCCCTGTAACACACTTGCAGGGCTGACGCATCTCAAAGGCGAATACATGAAGCTGATGCAGAAGAAGGACTTTGGATCCTGTTTAGAGCATCAGATAAGGAATTATAAATTCTTTGATTTTGGATAGGTTAGATGGGGGCCTACCTTCTCACCTTGACCCCTGCGTTCGCTGCAGAGTATTTAAAGAGAAGGCCCTGGACAAATACACCTACAACTCCCTCCCACCTCCTCCTCCTCTCTCCTCCCCAGAAATCTTCCTGAAATGCTTCTTCGGGAAGGGAAGAAAGACCCCCCCCCCCCTTTCTCCGAGCAAACAAAAACCCACATGCAGAAACCCAAACCTCCCGGTTTGTTTGATTTCAAGGCACTTCGCAGAGCCGCTGTTACTTATACGCTCTCCTCAGTGACGCAGAGGAAGAGAACATGTTTTTAATTGCAAAGCCAAATGGTTATGCATGGGTCCTGTCATGCTTGTGAGAACTTGTTCTTCCCCAGCCCTCCCTCTCCTCCCCGCTGAGACAGCCTTGCCAAAACTCTGTTCGAGAGTGGTCACAGGGAAAACACGAAGCCTCGCAGGGATTTGGGGAGTAGACGTCAATCTGTCAGAGGTGTCACCAGAGCTGGATATATCTGCTGATCTGTTACCACTTGCTAATTATGCATTCGGCAGCTAATTGTCATAAATCTCGGTCAGAGTTGTGGAATGAGACAGAGTTTTCAAAACGGCACGGCCTGGATAGGTTTGCACTCGGCGAGTCGCAAAGCAGAAACGATCGTCCCCGTGGCAGGGCTGTGCTGCTGTGTGATACCCCGGTCAATACCTGTATTGTTACCAGCCCCAGTTTGCTCCCAGCAGCATTTCTGACATTCCTTTGCAGGAATGGTGAGTGTCCAGGACTGGAATAAACTGAATTGTTGAAGGATTTTGTTTAATAAACCCAGAGATGCTGGTAGACACAACCAGGCAGATGTTTTACGGGATGAAATCTTGCACCCCTCGTCAGGGTGACCTTCTAGTCCACCCTTCAGAAAGCAAAGAAAAACTCTGCCAAGCAGCCATGAGGTCTCAGGACTTGACTGTGCAAACCCACAAATCAGGCACTATCTCAGTGGGGATCCAGATTACTGCTAAAGCTGGTCTTAAGGATTAACACTCTTCAGAAAATCTGGAGTTGGAAAGAAAAAGGTTTATCAAGTTTCATGCAGCTTTAGGTATCCTTTCCAACTTTTCAGTCATATCTAGTTACCCACCTTCTTACACTCTGGTTTAAACCTTTCCATGTATCCAAGTCTTCAACATCTCAAAGACATCTAATTTTCTTAAATGCTGAGCACCTTCTCAGGAAAACAAGTCCGTTCAGGGTATCTGCAGTTGAACATCCAAAAATAACTACTTGCAAGTTTCTGTGGCTCTAAGGATCACAGGCTCAGTATTCATGTGGACCTGTCTTCAGGTGATCAGTAGCTCCTGTAAAAGATCAGCGCTAAATTTGTGTTATTGATCGACTGGCTTGTCATTTGGAGAGAGTAGAGTTAAGGTTGCACACAGAAGAAATGTCTCTCTTAACAAGTAACTCCTGGTTTTCAGAAATTTTATTCTGCTTTTTATTTCCTAGTCCTTTTCCTGTTTTCAGCCGGTTTTTGTACTGTTTTCATCTAGTCCAAGTTTTTATCTAGACCAAGATTACCAACTACTTTTGGAAACATAAACTAATATCTGTCACATATTCCACTAAAATCTGCCAAATTTTCCAGGTAGAAAGACACAACAATCTATTTTAAGGTTGGTTTTCACTAAAGCTGGCTGAAAACTCCGCAGTGGAACGTTTGTTTATTTTCCCAGTTGAAAAAGCTGATTCACAGTAATTCAAACATTTTGCTGAGATGGATCAGTTTTGATTCAGGTGTGACAAACTTCAAGCAGAGTACAATTAACCTCCAATGACTAGATTTCCGCTGGAAACTAAACTTACAAGATGCTGTGTCCTGGTGGGAACCAACTCCTCTGAAGCACATCAGCACATCAGGATCAATGCCGGCAGGGAATCAGGAACCTGAAAATGTTAAAATATTTTGGTCAAAAGTTTTGATGTTTCCGGCTGGGTGGGAAAGGAGACAGAAAGAGGCCAGAACACCATTACTCACTTCTTCCCTGAGTTTCCACGTCTGCCCATCCAGCTGTCCAAGAAGTCAGGATCAAGTATCCTGCTTTGTCAGGATAAAGTAAAAATGAGGGTTTTAGTCTAAATCAAAAATTAATTTAACATTGAAATATTCTCTAAGGAGAATGATTCCCCTTTACAAAGTTCTAATGCTCATAACAAGCCATGCCCATTAGTGTTCAAGTCGATTAACTGTTTAGTTAAAAAACTGTTAATGCCTCTATGGGGAATGTGAAATTACTTGTCGGACATGAGGGGGAAGAATTTGCTCTGTAGATTATTAAGTCCACATAGGTGAAGGTCTTTCTGATTAAATTCTGCAATCTACATTTTTATTTCTGAAGGCAAAAGCTTTTGTGTACCAAAAGCAACCATTTTTCCTGCAGAAGGCATACATGCATGTCAACAGAAACCAAACAAACAAGCAAATGAACCAACACAGAAATTACCCTCCCCCTCCAAATCCAAACTTAAAAAAGGTAATTGAAAACAAAAATTGGTTCCAAAACATCTGTTTTGAAATTTCTGCTACTGTGATTCTAGGAAAAAAACTTGAAAAGGACCTGAAATATTTTCTTTGCTTTAGAGTGAGATAATTTTTAGTTCTAATTTTGCCAAAAACCTCATAGGAAATGTTTTGGGGTTGACTAAAGGCAAGTCAGCTATCCTTAGCCACACCTCCCCTTGCTTTTTGGTAGTCTATGCAGTCCGTGCCAGCCCTGGAACGTCAGCCTCCCTAACAGAATTGATGCAAAATGTCTGAGGGACTGGATCGCCAGTAATTTTCCACAATGGAGTGACTCTTGTGTAAAAGGGTTACAACTAGTCTCAGAATCTGCACTAAACTATCGGAAAAATGACTTTTATTGGAGTGTTAATCCTCCATTTAGTGCTCAACTGCTGCCTGAGCTAGGAAAACACCAGGAAACACAATGTGGCCCCAGGACCTTAAATCTGTTACTTTATTCTCCCTGTTGCTCTGGGGAGGCCAAGCAAATAGCACCAAACCATTACCTGATGCAGGTGGTTTCCTTCCAGCACTGTCATGTCCCTTTTCCTGCTGGAGAGGGGCTTCCCAGGTACATGTGTGTGTGTTTTGTGTGAGAGCACGTGCTGCACGCTCGTGTAAATCACAGCACCTACTTGCTGAACCCGTTCTGGTCCCTCTGGAATTGGCTGGGTCTCAGCTGTACTCCAACAAACAAACACACATCCTAAAGACCAGCGTTGGGTCTTGTAGTTTCCAGCTCTGGCAATCCTTCCCCTTCTTCTGTCCGGATCCAAACACAGCCTCCGTCACCGATGACAAATGCAGCGGCCAGGGTGAGACTAGTGTTTAACTTAATGATGCTCTAACACTTTGCAGACTGCTGTCCTGGGTGATTATATAGTCTTCCACATTTGTTTGGCTGGAAATATGGAAAATTAATTAGTAGCAGAAGGGTATAACTTTGCCAGCCATTAACTGAATTATAAGTAAGTGTTTTCTTTGTCTGGCAATATCTTACCTTGTCCTTGTGCCAAAAATATCTCATAACTTCGTATTATATTCTCTGAAGACAACCTTTTCAATGACTTTATGTGCAAAATAATGTAATACCAGTAGGAGAAGATTTTTTTTCTTCTGTCATTTTTTTTGGTCGTGATGAAAGGGGACATAGCTACATTTCTGAAAGTCAAGTGTTTGGAACCAAAAAGCTGTTTGCTTATCCTTTTTTTCTTTTTTAATTGTCAATGAAAAATAAAAAATCCCAGATAATGATGGAAAAAAAGAGAGAAAAGAAGAAAGGAAGAACTTTTTCTAAGTCTAAATGCTGTTGCTTTCTTATTTTCTGATGCAAAGCAAGGTGCTGTAGATGTCTGGGGAAGAAGAGAGAACAAGGTTTGACATCTGCCTCCAGTCTTTATTTTATAGTGAACAGTATTACAGCTGAGATGTCTTCCATCTGAATATTTGCTCTAGTACAGAGATTGATGTAGCTTGATATGTGTTGCAGTAAAAAAAAAAAAAGAAAAAAAAAAGGAAAAATAGAGAAAAAAGTGAAAGAAAAAAGAAAAAGAACTCATCCATTGCTCTAGGCATGTTTTTAGACAGCACTTATAAAACAGACAACTCCTAATCTGCCTGATGTCCATTAATCAACATAGCTGCAATCAGGGGTAAAGCACATTATCATTCCTCCACTTGGGCCTTTATGCTTTGTTGAAGCTTCTCCCTTCCATTATTTCTGGAAGTCTATAAACTCAGTCTGCTCTGGATGATGAGTGGGAGATGAAGATGTCTCCTGTTGACTAGCCTTTTTCTCCAGACCAGTTATTATCTGGCTGCTGGATTCTTAGCTGCTCATTCTTCCGGCCATATGTATAAAATGCAACTCATGGGAAGAGGAGGTGGATTTTTGGCATGGCAAACATGGGCCAGGCAATGCATTTGGTGCATAATGGATGCCTTGTCCATTGGCTCATACAACTAGGGAATGGTCTGAGACGATGGCCTGAATTTTAATTATTCCCCTTGCGTGCGGAGGCACACACCATTCAGCAGGCTTTCTGCTGCAAATCGCCCACGAGTACCTGCCTGTTTTCAAAATTAATCAGTGTTGACTTGGAAGCACTTTCATCTGCATAAACTCTCTTTCTTTCCCCCACCCCCTTGCTCTTCCTCATGCTGAGACAAGCTACCATGGATGCTACAAGCACAGTGGAAGTGCTGTCTAGACACCCAGAGCATCTCAGCTGTTGCTGTGAACATGAGACTTGCCATGCAAAGAAGGCGTCCACACATGAGGCTCTTGGCAGGCTCATCTCCTGCTCTCTTGGCCAAGTCTCCAGCCGCAAAAGCCACGTCTAGTCAGTTGGATGTGCTTTCAAATGTCAATGGTTGGACTGATTAGCAAATACAAGAAATGATCTTGACTGTGGTAAAACCCAAAATTGTCTAAGAGAGAATTTGCAAGGGCTTAAACAAGCTGGTCTGTGTAGAGTTTGCCTAGTTTTCTTGCCTAGCAACACAAAGTGATCTGAATTCCTCACTGCTAATGGGGATTTATGACCTCCACGCAGGGTTCGCAGAAGTGCTGGTTGGAGGGGATGACTGGAGATCTGCAGTCCAACCTCCAGCCTGAAGAAGGCCCATTTCCAACATCAAAGCAGGTCAACCATGGACTTACCTAGATGAGTCTTGAAAACCCCCAAAGATGGAGATTTCACAGCCTCTCTGGGCCTTTTAGGCTGCCTTCCTAGAGAAGAAGCTCTTCCTGATGACCAGCCTGGACCTGCCAAGTCACAATCTGTGGCCATGGCTCCCTGCTTTAACACCTGTTACTAACAAGAAGAGATTGGCTCTTTGTAACTCTCCATCACATATTTGTAGGCTGGTCAATCAATAAAATTCTTAATTTCCTCTTTGACAGGCTAGATGAACCTATTTAACCTCTCCCTGTAGGTTATGTGTTGTGGGTACCTAAACACCTTGCTAGCTTTCTGATGAACCTTATTCAGTTTTTCAACATGTTTCTTGAACTGTGGGACCCAAAACTGGACACAGTATTTCAAGTGCAGTGTCTGCACTGCTGCATAGAGTGGGATAGTAATTTCTGTAACCTACTGGTCACATTCTCCCTAATGTAACCCAGCAAAAAGTCAGTTATATTCAAAGTTGTTTCACGCTCAGTTTGGTATCCACTTTGAAGCTGGGCTGTTATTCTGTCTGTCCCCTGCCTTTACTGGTCCATGGGGTTATTCAACTCCATATGGAGAAATTGATAATATTTTTTCTGCACTTCATGATGTCTCTGCTGCCCCAGTCTTTAAGTTTCTAAAAACCTGCCTGGCTTGAATCTCTACTGTTCAGGTTATCAGCTAGTTCTAAGATGCTTGTTACTAGCTGTTAAATGGACATTGAGCAATTTATGACAACCATTTAGGCCCAGTATCGGGCCAATTTTCAACTTTTCTAGCAGTTTGTTCCTTCTTCAGCTTCCTAATGATAATGCTGTGGGTGACAAAATCCTTATCATATTACAGATATGTAATATCTACTGCTCTTCCCTTGTCCTTACAGCCAGTCATTTTATTACAGAAGGCAATCAGGTTGGTTAACCATGATTTGCCCTAGACAAATCTGTGTAGACTGTTCCTGATTGCTTCTTGTCTTTCAGTAGATTGGAAGTGGACCCCAAGAGAATGTGCTCCCAGACCTTTCCAGGGCCTGGGGTAAGACTGACTGACCTATAGTTCCCTAGTCTTCTCATTCTTAAAGGTAGGCATAATATTAAAATTTTGCATCATCAAGGATTTGCTGTCCCTAATTGCCATAAGAGACAGCAACCTTGCAATCACATCAGCCAGCAGTTGCAGCACCTTCAGGTGAATCCCATCTGACCCTAGTGTTTGGACATATCCAGTTTGTCTGAGTTTCCCTCATTTCTTGCTCTCTCACTATCCCTCTCCTTCCCAAACTATGTGGCTGGGAGTCAGAGGTCTGGGTCCAGGCTCAGCGTGTCAAGACTGAGGCCAAAAAGTCATGAAGTAATTCAGCCCTTTCCATACCACCCATACCACTAAGTTGTCCCCCATATTCGTCAATAAATGCACATTTCCTCTGAATTCCCAGTTGCATGCTCACGGAATCACTTTTATGCCCTTAGCTGGTTTTAGCTCCAGAGGAGCTTTGGCTTTCCTGATATTGCCCAGGCACTGAAGTATTAACTCCATCCTGATTGAGGAAAGAACATAGAAAGAGGTAGGATTTCCTGAGATCTTTGCATATGGACCAGCATATGTGCTTTTGCTGCTCATCCTGAAGACGCAGGAAGACCCACCGAGTCCCATGCGTCTTAAAACTTTACACAGAAGTTTTTCAAGAGGTTTGATTCATGGTTGATGTGTGAAGCCATACAGTTCCTTCCCCGCCCTGTGTTCTGTGTGTTGGAAAGCCACCTCCTCTCGGTACGGTGCTCGCAGAAGATGTCTGTCTGGTTGAGGGGGAAGTGGGCTTGCAACCTTCTTTTGTGCAAGACACAAAGGAAAAGGGGTGGCTTGTAGTCAGCAGCAAAACGAGAGGAGGCTCTCTCCTCTCTTCAAAGGGCTTCCTCTTCCCCTTCTCTCTCTATTGTGAATTCTTTAAAAAGACCACCCTTCCCTTCTGCAGAGTGAAAACATCAAAGGGAATGGTGTGGTGGGGTATTTCCTTGTGAACACTGACTTACCTTACAAAGGTGAGGAGTTCACAGGAGGTTCTCTCTTGTGAAGCATGTTCTGCCTGCCTGGCTTTGAATGCTGAGCTCACTGGGAAAATGTTCTTACATCTTCAGGCAAGCAGCTTTGCTGCAAAGCCAAATCTCTTCCCCTCCCTCCCACTTTCTGCTTATCCTGTCACACATTTTATTTTATTTTATTTTATTTATTTTGTTTTATTTTACTTTATTTTATTTTATTTTACTTTATTTTTTGTTTTATTTTGTTTTGGGCAAAGCTAAAATATTATAGGCCTTGAGGGTTTTGTGAGGGTTTTTTTCTATGGGGGGTAGTGACAAAAACTGAAATGCAACAGAAGAATAAAGTTTCCTACAAAAAGTTGATTATAAAAGATTCAGTCTTTTATTTACTAAGGTACATTTACACAGAAGAATGTGAATCTATGCCATCCTAGGATATGGGGGAGAGTTAAGTTTGCTCATGATTGTTGCAGCATAAGCATTTGATTGTTTTATTGGCTGATAAGCTTGGAAAGAACAGTCAGCAATCAACCAGCTATATCAAATTCTTCTTCAGTGAGATGGAGTTTAAGTTTAATGTCATAAGAATAGCTCCAAAATCCTCAATTTCCTCATGGTTATAGGGCAAACTTGGTGGCGATTGAAACAAAACTAAGCTGTAGGCCAAGAACCTTGGACTCTTTTTTCCCCTTGTGTGTTTTTATCCTTAAGGGTAGAGCTGTTGTCCACAAAATCAGTGGCTAAGACTCCTGTCTATAGTCAAGGACAATGCAGAAAGACACTCTTCAGCCTATCACTCCACAATATTTTTTAACGCTTGCTCTACAGGATAAGAAGTGTATATATATATATAAAAGTAAGGTTTTGATTTTCTGTAAAGACGGACAATGAGTAAAAATTAATTTTACCCATGAAACCCTTGAGGCTGTGTCTCCATGGCTTACCTTGGAGCAAATACACCGGTTCTTACACCCCATTGTCTGCCTCACGTTTTTTTGGAGGGTCCTAGCCCACTGCGAGGATCATTCACCTCCTCATGAAGCTACTGTCCAAGCAGTGCAGCATGCTGGAAGGCAAACTCAGGCTGATTTTGACGGTGGCAAAGTTTTGAGGAAGGGAGGATGAGGGTGGAAACCACTGGGAACTGTTAATCAGAATTAGGGATGTACCAAAACCACCCAGGATATCAGCCCAGGCACTTACACGTTAGCCCAGAGCAGCCAAATGGGGCTTTTAACCTCAAAACTGCACATCCCTAAGTCACAGTCCTACAGTCCCATTTGGAATTCAGGTATCTAGACCTAAAAAAACAAGAAAGATTTCCCCTTCACCTCCCCCCTACAAATGACAGTATCTTTCTTATTCACATCCATCATCTCCATCCAAGATGCCTCTGCTCAGAGCCCAGAGATTTGTTTCGAGCTAAATCCCAGCTGTGACTCACAGCCTTATAGCACGGTGCATGTAAATGCGCTTGATCACGCTGGAAGCCAGTTGTGCAACAGCACGGGGGAAAAAAGCTGCAAACAAATCCTCTCTGTTCAGGTGGAAGGGATGAGTCTTACCGGTCCACCAACGACAAGAGCACAGGAAATCCTTAATCAGGAGCTAAGTGCAAAGGATCTGATTTTTAACCCAGTTAGTGGAGGTTGGCCAGAGCTTGTGTGCGTTTCTGGAAGTCGGAGGTGCTGGATGGAGAAGCAGCTTTTTGCTATTGTCAGCACTTCGGTCTGTGTGTGGTTTCCCCATTGCCGTTAGCTCCGGGCGCTTTGGAAATTTTACTCCTCCTGCAAGGCAGAGTGGGAAGAGCTGACAAGGTGGGTTAAAATACTGAGTAATGAGGATAATTAATCAAGGGTCTTCTGCAGAATTTCTTTTTTTTTTTTTTTTTGTCTCAGGGCAACGAACAGCCGAGGAGCAACCTCCAGCGGGCCTCCGGCTGCAGTGTGGGTGCTCACCGGTTTTCAGGTCAGAGTACTTGACCTCAAAGACTGCTGTCTCTTCAGGTTGGATTGCTTCAAATTAAGAGGGTTATTAATTAGGAGGTAATCTGAAGGTCGCCTTGTGCTGAGGGTATTGCCAATAAGGAGTGGGAGATGCTCCCTGACTCAACAGATGTGTAGCCTAAGAGGATGAGTAGCAGGAGGTGAGAAGTAAAGGTTACCCAGCCCTTTAGTCCCAAACACTTCTGAGTCCCTAACTAGAGAAAACTCAAGGCTTCTTACTAAAAAGGGCAAAAAAATGTTTTCATGGCCATCCAGCAAGAAGCCGTCCTAAAGCCATCCGGCTCAGCCTGAGCAACTGGTCTTCAGCAGTGGCCTCATCCTGTACATGCTGCAAAACGCTGAGCAGTCCTTGCGCATTTGAGGGGCTGTGGATAAGGGACCGTTTCCCCCCGTACACAAGGACTAAGCATAAAGCAACTGCATATTTTTAATTTTAAAGGAGAAAGGAGAAATGATCAGAATGGAGAGGACAAATAAAACATTTGGGGAGCAGAATATGGCCTTCCTCTTCCCCTGGCGTTGTTTAGTAACTTGAGGTTACATTTTGGGCTGTTGTTCAGGAAATGCAACTAACCCCGGTAGGAAAATGGTGAAGCGTAACTGCAAGATAAATACATTATTCAAGGACCAACCACTCCTTTAGGCATTTTGCCCCTTGGGCCTGAAAACACTTGAACAAGTCTCATGTCACTTGCATATGATATTACTGCTTTTCCCAAAACACAACTTTTCCTTCCTCAGAGAAAACAATCTTAATTAATTCTCTGAACAACATTTCTGCCAAGTCTAACTGGCCTAGTGTATTCATCAAATTACGGCAGCACTCAGCCTGTGTCTTATAAAACTTGTCATGACTGATTTTCACCCTTTTTGCACTGGTTGTAAAGAGATGAATTCAAAGGCATTCCTTCTCATGCAGGTCCAGATTGAAGCATATGTTAAACATAAAGACTGCAGTGATGTATTTTGCTGAATTGGGGCCTTTTATAGGAAAGGCGAATCTGGCCCTTTTTGTCATTCTGTTTTTGAGTAAACATTTCTGCAGTGTAACATTAATTATGAATTCTCCACCTTGATTCAGTATCGTGTTTAGGCTGCTATTCCCTGTTAAATCATCTTCCTTGACATGCAAAATTCAGGCTGCCTTTGTTTGATTAAAGTCTTTTTATCTGACCTGCCTTTAAGCTTCATCTACTTAGTCATATCACTGGGTAGGTAACAGAAAATTGCCAATATGTCACCCAGTGGGTAAATCAATTCATGAAAGGAGGCCTAGTGCTTTTAGATTGACTGCAGAATGGCTCTTTTCTTTTTTTCCAAGCATATCTTCCTCAGCACACCTGGGTATTCCTCCTGAGGGCTCAGGAAAAAAGTTTGAATTGCCTTGTTCTTTATTAGCTACATCCCGTCTCCTTTATATTACAGGTGAACGTGATTTGCTCCACAGTGTGTATTCCTAAGAGAGCTACTGAAAGGAAAAGGGCAAATTATCGTCCTAGTGATGTGGAAAGCAGGAAAAGAGCTGGCAGGAAAATTATCACTAGTAACAATCTGGGATGTTTTCTGCCTAGGTTGGAGAGGCGGTTTCCTCCCGAGTGGGGTGTGCATGAGATATAGGTGACCTCTTGTTTGAGAATAACACTAGAGGTCTCTTAAACGACAAGTTTTCTTGGGTGCCTGACTCCAGAAGTTTTCAGAAAAAAAGCCTCCATTTTCAGAAAGCCCCCAAACTAAACAGTCTGTCCAGGGATGTGAATTGGTTAGTTCAGTGAAGCGTTGGAAAAAAGAGGAGGATTTCTTATCTGTCCATTGCAAATTCTACTAGACCTCTAAGGGCTCCATAGGCAGAGACTAGAGAGAGATGGGGTGGAGATGGGTGTTTCCCTTGGGCAACAACAGGTTTTGAAGAGAGTATTTGGGGAAACTGAGGCAAGACAGCACGTCTGATGTCTTGCTCTTTTCTTTCAACTTACATACATCGTTTATGCCTTACAAAGCAGAACGATTGTTTGAGACTCCTTTCTGTGAAGGCTGTTGTTATTGATGATCTCATGTCCACCAAGCAAGGAGCTGTCAAAGGTTGGTATGCTGAGAAATCTTGGCTTGATCTTCTTGAGAGCGACACTAATCATGGGGCAACTGAACTGAAGGGTTTTGGTTCTTATTAGCAAGGCTGTAAAGTGCAAAACCCCAGTACTTAGAACAGGAGGCATCAATCCAAGGGAGCCCAAAGTGCAAGAGGCACAACAAATCTTCCTAGAGAGTTTTACAACAGCGAGAGCTTTACCAGAACCACATACTTCTATTTGAATGTGATGTGATAAGCAGAAAGAAGAAGAAGAGGTAAGACTTCAGATCTCCCTGGTCTCTGCAATCTGGCACAATACAGTGTATGAAACAAAACACTGGGAAGCTCAGTTCTCCCAGGTTACACCTGGACTCTGGAAACAGATATCCAGAGCCAGTGGAGTTATTTCTGCCAAAACTGTTTAGCAGTAGCAAACTGAATTCTCAGTTTTGTAAGACTTTATTTTTTTTTTTTACACATTTTTTTAAATGTTGCCTTTCTTTGTACTTGTTTTTAGTGTTTAATTTTTATGGAAAAAAAGGGGTCTTCCCCTCCCTTAGAACTGTAAAACTTTGCCAGAAAGCAGACAAAGCACGTTTTTGGCTAAAAACTCAAAGTTTTTGAGTAATTACCTCTGACTCTGTACTAATGCTTCTGTAAATGCTTTGGAAATGCAGAATGGTATATGCTTGGTGCTATGAGCTATATGTCTGTCATAGGAAACCAATATAAAATTTTTGAGATTCTTCTTCAGAAAGGTATTTAGACACTGTGACCCTTCCTGTTCTCTTACTTAAAGTGGCAATCAGGAAGAACTCATTAAAATCTATGTCTTTTCTTCAGTGTAAGTGAAAGGAAAATCAAAATGCATGTATCTGATATACATTAACTTAAAGTCTGCTATTAAACCACAAGTCGTAAAAGACTATGGGAAATCTGAACCCCTGCTGATTTTTGCTAATTCTATAAAGAGTCTATTTAATTTCCTCAGGAAAACAAGGCAAACCTTCCCTTGAGGGCATATACATTTTTGAATGGGCTACAAGTAAGTCCCTAAGGGCTCAGTTATCACTGATCACAGTTTGGTCTGTTGGATATTGCTAAGGGAAATTTAGTGTGATTGTCTGTGATCACTGGCATGTGCTCATACCCATTAGGAGACCTATTCAGCCCACTGACATTTGGTTCCTAGGAGAATAGGGTAGCTGGTCTCAAAACATTTTGAGTTTGCTGTATTTTTTTCCTTCCCACTCCTTCCTCTCCTCTCCGTGTTTGTTTTTTTTTTTTCTTTTTCAGACAGAGGAACAGATGTTCAAGATCAGAAAAGAGCTCGTACAGAGCGTTGCCACAGTGGGAAGAGTGCTGTATTACTAAGAAAATGCTAAATAACAAAAGCACTCATCTTCCATTTTTGTTCATTTTCTCAATTTGTTCTGGGCAATTGTAGGAGCGATGTAGAAAAGCAATAATGTCATCTGCAGCTGCATCTACTGTGCAGAAGAAATGGGTTTTTCTCTGTAGATATTTTCTGTAGATATTTCCCTCTAAACCACAGGTGCTTTCAGAGGGTCACAGGTCTGGCACCAAACCCACCAGTGGCTTCAGGACTAGGCATGCAGCAGTGTGATTGTCCCTTATCACCCTGGCTTGCCTTTACAGAATACAGGGCAGTTCCCCAAATTTCTAGCTCTCGGAGCTGACATTTGCAGTCTTGAGAATGGGTCTCACTGTCATCGAAGATTAGAGTCAACGTAGATACGTGGTGGGAACTTGTATAGTCAGTGACAGGGAATAAAGAACCAGTTACAGCCGTGTGAGAGGTGAAGAACAAATCTGTCAGTGTTAGGGCATTCAGTCCACTGGATGCAAGTAGGAAGCATGGGGTGATGTTCTGCAGTTCCCTGAATGACAGCCTAGATGTTCACAGAAGTCTCTGCTGGGTATAAAATACCAGATTTGCTTTCTTTTCTGCAGAACTTGGATATAGGTCTCACTGCAACATCCTTGTCTGGGGTTTAATGAAACCCAGGTACAGTTACTCTTTTGCCAAGATGAATAGAACTACAGGATAGGATTGGGGGAAACAACCTCTAATAAACCCAACATAAAGTTCTAAAGTTTATATAGCAAGAAAAAAAGAAAAAAGAAAAAAAAAATCAATTAAAGTTTTGGTTAAACCACCAAAACCATCAAACAGCCTCTCTTCATTCTTCATATAACCTTTTGGTTCTTGTTTAGTGTTAGACCCAAACAGACCCATTTTTCTTTTTCACTCCAGTTTTAATGATTTAGCCATTTCTTTCAATAAAAGGGAGTAAGTTGCGGAGGCCAAAACCAATGTGGCTAATCCCTACTTGTGTATTTTCTTCTTGTAGGCCTGCCAGATCTCAGTGCTTTGCCTAAAGACTTTCTCTGTTAGAACAGATTGCAAACCAACTTGTTTTCTTCTTGTATGTGCGTCAGTGCGATGTTTAGAGCTAGTCCACAGAAAGGGTGGAGAAACAATCCAGGTGTGAAAATGCATGCATGTATATGCTTGCAATTAAACTGTAACCATAGCTGCAGACAGCTTTTTTTAAGCTGTAGCTTTGCCATTAACTGCTTCCAATTCTGCATTTGAGCGCTGCTGGATTTCCAGCATTTATTTAGGTGCTGTTTTGCTGGACATTTGGTCCAGTGAGCAAAGAAACACAACCGTTTTTCACCCATATGCAGCTGGGCATTTGCATTAGTCTCTGCTCCTCGTGGAGGCCACCCATCCATCCCCCCTGGCATGACTTGGTTTTGTTCTTGAAAATATTTAAACCAGGTTTGACACTAAGGTTCTTCTTACTCATATATGCTTTCCTTTCTCGCCTTTTTTTATTAAATTCTGTGCTTCACAAAGTTTGGGTAAGACAGTTGAAATGAAAGAATAGGCTGGGAAAAAAAAGCTTTAACCATTAAATGTTTTGGCGGATTAAAGAAGAATCAGCTGTTACGTGAATGAAAGGGCTAAAGACATGCAGCTGTCAGTAAAGTCCAGCTCAGTTAAGCATTTTAGATCTTTAGTTAAGGCCAAAACCAATGAGCCAAGGGAAAAAAAGTGCGAATGCTCTGAAGTCACTTGGTCTACTCTACCATTCTGGCAAAATTTATCTGGACCATTGGGGATTATAGAAAGACACAGAGCTATGCTCTTGCAAGTGAGGTAGCTTGGCCTATCATGGTTTAACGCATAGTCAAGACAGATGGTAAAAGATCACTATGCCATTAAAGTCCAGAGATGAAGTGCTGTGGAGGAGAATTAGGAGAAACATCGGGACAAGAGCCCAGGATACTTCTGCAGTGTTTTTTTCTTAAACTCAGCATCCTGAAAGAGAAGGCCATCCAGTTAGCGATCAAGAGAAAAATGCGATCATAGTTTCTGCGTGCTTCCTTGATATATTATGAAACACTGAATTTTAATTTGTGAGAGCTTACAATGTCTCTGGAGGTCATTGGAAGAAAGTTCCTATCCGCAAATATTAAGTATTATTCATCTGGAAGAAAATACCACTGCAACAACAGGGAGAGATTCCTTAAACATAATGTGGTTTTCCAGTGGAATAGCTTCTCATCTTCAGAGTATCACCTGTTGCATAAATACATTGCTACAAAGGTAACAACTAGGAATAATCTTTTAAAAAAAATCCTTGTGTTCCCAAAGGCAAAATAGTTCTGTGGTGTGAAGATACGACTCTCACCTGACACAGTGCCATTAGTTCAGCTGAAGAGAACTGCCTATGGGCAAACATCAAACCGTGATGGATTAGGTTATGTTTTTTTCCACACAGGTGTCTCTGAGTAACTTTTCGTAAATCTTTGGAGATGAAAAATCAGGGAATAACTTAATCACGTTGTGTTATTAAAAAGATTTACTGAGCAGCACCAAGTGGATTAATTGGGTGGTCCTTAAAGAGCCTAAAATTTGGGGGTTTGCTGTGGTTGTGAAATCTCTCTTTGCATGGAAGTTGTCCCCCGCCCCCCATTCCACCAGTGTTGAGGCTAATAACTGCAAAGAAGAATATGTTGTTGGTGACTTATCATAATTTTTTAAATTACTAGTAACTGTCACATACTACATGCAACAACAAACGAAACTGATCTGTGCAGTGTGTTGGATAATGGAACAGTGCTAATTAGGAGACAGCGAGAATTATACCAACCACATATGACTGTCACAAGCAAAACCATGGAGCAGCTTAGGGAATGATTATAAAGAGAGTATCATGGTCTCAACATTGCCTAAAGGGGAAGTCTCATAAAGCTTCACTATAAAATTTATCTGACAGATTTCCAGGCAGTAATTATAACTCTGATTTATATGTGTTTAATATCACTTCTGCTATTTTTTTTTTTTTTTTCCTCAAAAGACTCTTGGAATCTTCTTGTATTGTCATTGTTTCTTTTGTGAAAATGGAGCCAGGTAGCTGTGATGTCACAGCATTTGTATTAGACAAGGTTTTGGGTTTGTTGTCGTTTTTTTGAACTTTCAAAGCATATTACAAACCATCTTCAACCCACAATTCTTCACAGTTGTCCTGTCCAATGTGTAGGGTCATGCCTATACAAAACAGTTAAACACTTTTTTTGTTGTAGTGAGACATGAAGAGCCACGAATGTAACAGCACTCAAGAAGATATCTGTGGAAAATATCACCATATGCTTTTAGCACAGCCTCTTGAGTTTTGAATGTCAGGTCATGCAGAGCACTTGGATTGCCAGGCCATAAAAGAGAGGAGGGATACGCAGTTCCACCTTCCAACATGGCACATTTTGGGATCCCAGTCTTTTTCCAGGTGTGGGTTAGCATTGTGGTGTCCCTGCCAGCCCCGTGGCACGTACAGCCCTGTGAACAGGGACACCCGACCGTCGCGGACACGCAAAGCTGGAGAGCAGGGGAGGAGATGCCACCTGAGGATGCAAACGAGGGACAGGTAAACGTGGGGAATGAGGCAGAAACACCTCAGTGAGTCTCACTGTCAGTGGCGCAGGCTTCCAAATGTCTCCCCAAGGGTAAGAGGAGGGCTGTAGAAGGAGACAGGCACTGTGAGAGTGCATCTTTCTATGGCTTATTAAGCAGCAGCACAGAAGTGCCGTAGGCTAACCCACCCTGCGAGATCAGAGAGTCCTAAATACTGCGCTA